>NW_028249271.1:0-414000 GCF_964263255.1 Lissotriton vulgaris
TCAGTCGAACGTTGAAAAAATGGTCAATATTGATGAAATTTTAACATTTAATCTTTTGACTTTAATGACGGTTGGATGTGAGTTATTACTTTTTCAACTAAAATAAGTGTGTTTAAAGTCATTTCTGTGCCTGAAATTGGTCAAAATTGAAGATTTTGAGTAAGCAAAACTCTGTAAAAATGGCAGTTTTGGTCACTGTGAGGGTTTAAAAAGTGGTTCTTCAACATGAGGCCCGATCCAAATGACATTTTGAATCATTTTTGTAGAGTCCAAAAAATCAATTTTCTGATGAAAAACGATGACCCCGGACCAGTCGAACGTTGAAAAAATGGTCAATATTGATGAAATTTTAACATTTAATCTTTTGACTTTAAATGACGGTTGGATGTGAGTTATTACTTTTTCAACTAAAATAAGTGTGTTTAAAGTAATTTCTGTGCCTGAAATTGGTCAAAATTGAAGATTTTGAGTAAGCAAAACTCTGTAAAATGGCAGTTTTGGTCACTGTGAGGGTTTAAAAAGTGGTTATTCAACATAAGGCCTGATCCAAATGACATTTTGAATCATTTTTGGTAGAGTCCAAAAAATCAATTTTCTGATGAAAAACGATGACCCCGGACCAGTCGAACGTTGAAAAAATGGTCAATATTGATGAAATGTTAACATTTAATCTTTTGACTTTAAATGACGGTTGGATGTGAGTTATTACTTTTTCAACTAAAATAAGTGTGTTTAAAGTCATTTCTGTGCCTGAAATTGGTCAAAATTGAAGATTTTGAGTAAGCAAAACTCTGTAAAAATGGCAATTTTGGTCACTGTGAGGGTTTAAAAAGTGGTTATTCAACATGAGGCCCGATCCAAATGACATTTTGAATCATTTTTGGTAGAATCCAAAAAATCAATTTTCTGATGAAAAACGATGACCCCGGACCAGTCGAACGTTGAAAAAATGGTCAATATTGATGAAATTTTAACATTTAATCTTTTGACTTTAAATGACGGTTGGATGTGAGTTATTACTTTTTCAACTAAAATAAGTGTGTTTAAAGTCATTTCTGTGCCTGAAATTGGTCAAAATTGAAGATTTTGAGTAAGCAAAACTCTGTAAAAATGGCAGTTTTGGTCACTGTGAGGGTTTAAAAAGTGGTTATTCAACATGAGGCCTGATCCAAATGACATTTTGAATCATTTTTGGTAGAGTCCAAAAAATCAATTTTCTGATGAAAAACGATGACCCCGGACCAGTCGAACGTTGAAAAAACTGGTCAATATTGATGAAATTTTAACATTTAATCTTTTGACTTTAAATGACGGGTGGATGTCAGTTATTACTTTTTCAACTAAAATAAGTGTGTTTAAAGTCATTTCTGTGCCTAAAATTGGTCAAAATTGAAGATTTTGAGTAAGCAAAACTCTGTAAAAATGGCAATTTTGGTCACTGTGAGGGTTTAAAAAGTGGTTATTCAACATGAGGCCTGATCCAAATGACATTTTGAATCATTTTTGGTAGAGTCCAAAAAATCAATTTTCTGATGAAAAACGATGACCCCGGACCAGTCGAACGTTGAAAAAAATTGGTCAATATTGATGAATTTTAACATTTAATCTTTTGACTTTAAATGACGGTTGGATGTGAGTTATTACTTTTTCAACTAAATAAGTGTGTTTAAAGTAATTTCTGTGCCTGAAATTGGTCAAAATGAAGATTTTGAGTAAGCAAAACTCTGTAAAAATGGCAGTTTTGGTCACTGTGAGGGTTTAAAAAGTGGTTATTCAACATAAGGCCTGATCCAAATGACATTTTGAATCATTTTTGGTAGAGTCCAAAAAATCAATTTTTCTGATGAAAAAACGATGACCCCGGACCAGTCGAACGTTGAAAAAATGGTCAATATTGATGAAATGTTAACATTTAATCTTTTGACTTTAAATGACGGTTGGATGTGAGTTATTACTTTTTCAACTAAAATAAGTGTGTTAAAGTCATTTCTGTGCCTGAAATTGGTCAAAATTGAAGATTTTGAGTAAGCAAAACTCTGTAAAAATGGCAATTTTGGTCACTGTGAGGGTTTAAAAAGTGGTTATTCAACATGAGGCCCGATCCAAATGACATTTTGAATCATTTTTGGTAGAATCCAAAAAATCAATTTTCTGATGAAAAACGATGACCCCGGACCAGTCGAACGTTGAAAAAATGGTCAATATTGATGAAATTTTAACATTTAATCTTTTGACTTTAAATGACGGTTGGATGTGAGTTATTACTTTTTCAACTAAAATAAGTGTGTTTAAAGTCATTTCTGTGCCTGAAATTGGTCAAAATTGAAGATTTTGAGTAAGCAAAACTCTGTAAAAATGGCAGTTTTGGTCACTGTGAGGGTTTAAAAAGTGGTTATTCAACATGAGGCCTGATCCAAATGACATTTTGAATCATTTTTGGTAGAGTCCAAAAAATCAATTTTCTGATGAAAAACGATGACCCCGGACCAGTCGAACGTTGAAAAAACTGGTCAATATTGATGAAATTTTAACATTTAATCTTTTGACTTTAAATGACGGGTGGATGTCAGTTATTACTTTTTCAACTAAAATAAGTGTGTTTAAAGTCATTTCTGTGCCTAAAATTGGTCAAAATTGAAGATTTTGAGTAAGCAAAACTCTGTAAAAATGGCAATTTTGGTCACTGTGAGGGTTTAAAAAAGTGGTTATTCAACATGAGGCCTGATCCAAATGACATTTTGAATCATTTTTGGTAGAGTCCAAAAAATCAATTTTCTGATGAAAAACGATGACCCCGGACCAGTCGAACGTTGAAAAAAATTGGTCAATATTGATGAAATTTTAACATTTAATCTTTTGACTTTAAATGACGGTTGGATGTGAGTTATTACTTTTTCAACTAAAATAAGTGTGTTTAAAGTCATTTCTGTGCCTGAAATTGGTCAAAATTGAAGATTTTGAGTAAGCAAAACTCTGTAAAAATGGCAATTTTGGTCACTGTGAGGGTTTAAAAAGTGGTTATTTAACATGAGGCCCGATCCAAATGACATTTTGAATCATTTTTGGTAGAGTCCAAAAAATCAATTTTCTGATGAAAAACGATGACCCCGGATCAGTCGAACGTTGAAAAAATGGTCAATATTGATGAAATTTTAACATTTAATCTTTTGACTTTAAATGACGGTTGGATGTGAGTTATTACTTTTTCAACTAAAATAAGTGTGTTTAAAGTCATTTCTGTGCCTGAAATTGGTCAAAATTGAAGATTTTGAGTACGCAAAACTCTGTAAAAATGGCAGTTTTGGTCACTGTGAGGGTTTAAAAAGTGGTTCTTCAACATGAGGCCCGATCCAAATGACATTTTGAATCATTTTTGGTAGAGTCCAAAAAATCAATTTTCTGATGAAAAACGATGACCCCGGACCAGTCGAACGTTGAAAAAATGGTCAATATTGATGAAATTTTAACATTTAATCTTTTGACTTTAAATGACGGTTGGATGTGAGTTATTACTTTTTCAACTAAAACAAGTGTGTTTAAAGTAATTTCTGTGCCTGAAATTGGTCAAAATTGAAGATTTTGAGTAAGCAAAACTCTGTAAAAATGGCAGTTTTGGTCACTGTGAGGGTTTAAAAAGTGGTTATTCAACATGAGACCCGATCCAAATGACATTTTGAATCATTTTTGGTAGAGTCCAAAAAATCAATTTTCTGATGAAAAACGATGACCCCGGATCAGTCGAACGTTGAAAAAATGGTCAATATTGATGAAATTTTAACATTTAATCTTTTGACTTTAAATGACGGTTGGATGTGAGTTATTACTTTTTCAACTAAAATAAGTGTGTTTAAAGTCATTTCTGTGCCTGAAATTGGTCAAAATTGAAGATTTTGAGTAAGCAAAACTCTGTAAAAATGGCAATTTTGGTCACTGTGAGGGTTTAAAAAGTGGTTATTCAACATGAGGCCCGATCCAAATGACAATTTGAATCATTTTTGGTAGAGTCCAAAAAATCAATTTTCTGATGAAAAACGATGACCCCGGACCAGTCGAACGTTGAAAAAATGGTCAATATTGATGAAATTTTAACATTTAATCTTTTGACTTTAAATGACGGTTGGATGTGAGTTATTACTTTTTCAACTAAAATAAGTGTGTTTAAAGTAATTTCTGTGCCTGAAATTGGTCAAAATTGAAGATTTTGAGTAAGCAAAACTCTGTAAAAATGGCAGTTTTGGTCACTGTGAGGGTTTAAAAAGTGGTTATTCAACATGAGGCCCGATCCAAATGACATTTTGAATCATTTTTGGTAGAGTCCAAAAAATCAATTTTCTGATGAAAAACGATGACCCCGGACCAGTCGAACGTTGAAAAAATGGTCAATATTGATGAAATTTTAACATTTAATCTTTTGACACTAAATGACGGTTGAATGTGAATTATTACTTTTTCAACTAAAATAAGTGTGTTTAAAGTCATTTTTGTGCCTGAAATTGGTCAAATTTGAAGCTTTTGAGTAAGCAAAACTCTGTAGAAATTGCAATTTTTGTCACTGTGAGGGTTTAAAAAGTGGTTATTCAACATGAGGCCCGATCCAAATGACATTTTGAATCATTTTTGGTAGAGTCCAAAAAATCAATTTTCTGATGAAAAACGATGACCCCGGACCAGTCGAACGTTGAAAAAATGGTCAATATTGATGAAATTTTAACATTTAATCTTTTGACTTTAAATGACGGTTGGATGTGAGTTATTACTTTTTCAACTAAAATAAGTGTGTTTAAAGTCATTTCTGTGCCTGAATTGGTCAAAATTGGAGATTTTGAGTATGAAAAACTCGGTAAAAATGGCAATTTTGGTCACTGTGAGGGTTTAAAAAGTGGTTATTCAACATGAGGCCCGATCCAAATGACATTTTGAATCATTTTTGGTAGAGTCCAAAAAATCAATTTTCTGATGAAAAACGATGACCCCGGACCAGTCGAACGTTGAAAAAATGGTCAATATTGATGAAATTTTAACATTTAATCTTTTGACTTTAAATGACGGTTGGATGTGAGTTATTACTTTTTCAACTAAAATAAGTGTGTTTAAAGTCATTTCTGTGCCTGAAATTGGTCAAAATTGAAGATTTTGAGTAAGCAAAACTCTGTAAAAATGGCAGTTTTGGTCACCGTGAGGGTTTAAAAAGTGGTTCTTCAACATGAGGCCCGATCCAAATGACATTTTGAATCATTTTTGGTAGAGTCCAAAAAATCAATTTTCTGATGAAAAACGATGACCCCGGACCAGTCGAACGTTGAAAAAATGGTCAATATTGATGAAATTTTAACATTTAATCTTTTGACTTTAAATGACGGTTGGATGTGAGTTATTACTTTTTCAACTAAAATAAGTGTGTTTAAAGTCATTTCTGTGCCTGAAATTGGTCAAAATTGAAGATTTTGAGTAAGCAAAACTCTGTAAAAATGGCAGTTTTGGTCACTGTGAGGGTTTAAAAAGTGGTTCTTCAACATGAAGCCCGATCCAAATGACATTTTGAATCATTTTTGGTAGAGTCCAAAAAATCAATTTTCTGATGAAAAACGATGACCCCGGACCAGTCGAACGTTGAAAAAATGGTCAATATTGATGAAATTTTAACATTTAATCTTTTGACTTTAAATGACGGTTAGATGTGAGTTATTACTTTTTCAACTAAAATAAGTGTGTTTAAAGTCATTTCTGTGCCTGAAATTGGTCAAAATTGAAGATTTTGAGTAAGCAAAACTCTGTAAAAATGGCAGTTTTGGTCACTGTGAGGGTTTAAAAAGTGGTTATTCAACATGAGGCCTGATCCAAATGACATTTTGAATCATTTTTGGTAGAGTCCAAAAAATCCATTTTCTGATGAAAAACGATGACCCCGGACCAGTCGAACGTTGAAAAAAATTGGTCAATATTGATGAAATTTTAACATTTAATCTTTTGACTTTAAATGACGGTTGGATGTGAGTTATTACTTTTTCAACTAAAATAAGTGTGTTTAAAGTCATTTCTGTGCCTGAAATTGGTCAAAATTGAAGATTTTGAGTAAGCAAAACTCTGTAAAAATGGCAATTTTGGTCACTGTGAGGGTTTAAAAAGTGGTTATTTAACATGAGGCCCGATCCAAATGACATTTTGAATCATTTTTGGTAGAGTCCAAAAAATCAATTTTCTGATGAAAAACGATGACCCCGGATCAGTCGAACGTTGAAAAAATGGTCAATATTGATGAAATTTTAACATTTAATCTTTTGACTTTAAATGACGGTTGGATGTGAGTTATTACTTTTTCAACTAAAATAAGTGTGTTTAAAGTCATTTCTGTGCCTGAAATTGGTCAAAATTGAAGATTTTGAGTAAGCAAAACTCTGTAAAAATGGCAATTTTGGTCACTGTGAGGGTTTAAAAAGTGGTTATTCAACATGAGGCCCGATCCAAATGACAATTTGAATCATTTTTGGTAGAGTCCAAAAAATCAATTTTCTGATGAAAAACGATGACCCCGGACCAGTCGAACGTTGAAAAAATGGTCAATATTGATGAAATTTTAACATTTAATCTTTTGACTTTAAATGACGGTTGGATGTGAGTTATTACTTTTTCAACTAAAATAAGTGTGTTTAAAGTAATTTCTGTGCCTGAAATTGGTCAAAATTGAAGATTTTGAGTAAGCAAAACTCTGTAAAAATGGCAGTTTTGGTCACTGTGAGGGTTTAAAAAGTGGTTATTCAACATGAGGCCCGATCCAAATGACATTTTGAATCATTTTTGGTAGAGTCCAAAAAATCAATTTTCTGATGAAAAACGATGACCCCGGACCAGTCGAACGTTGAAAAAATGGTCAATATTGATGAAATTTTAACATTTAATCTTTTGACTTTAAATGACGGTTGGATGTGAGTTATTACTTTTTCAACTAAAATAAGTGTGTTTAAAGTCATTTTTGTGCCTGAAATTGGTCAAATTTGAAGCTTTTGAGTAAGCAAAACTCTGTAAAAATTGCAATTTTGGTCACTGTGAGGGTTTAAAAAGTGGTTATTCAACAAGAGGCCCGATCCAAATGACATTTTGAATCATTTTTGGTAGAGTCCAAAAAATCAATTTTCTGATGAAAAACGATGACCCCGGACCAGTCGAACGTTGAAAAAATGGTCAATATTGATGAAATTTTAACATTTAATCTTTTGACTTTAAATGACGGTTGGATGTGAGTTATTACTTTTTCAACTAAAATAAGTGTGTTTAAAGTCATTTCTGTGCCTGAATTGGTCAAAATTGGAGATTTTGAGTATGAAAAACTCGGTAAAAATGGCAATTTTGGTCACTGTGAGGGTTTAAAAAGTGGTTATTCAACATGAGGCCCGATCCAAATGACATTTTGAATCATTTTTGGTAGAGTCCAAAAAATCAATTTTCTGATGAAAAACGATGACCCCGGACCAGTCGAACGTTGAAAAAATGGTCAATATTGATGAAATTTTAACATTTAATCTTTTGACTTTAAATGACGGTTGGATGTGAGTTATTACTTTTTCAACTAAAATAAGTGTGTTTAAAGTCATTTCTGTGCCTGAAATTGGTCAAAATTGAAGATTTTGAGTAAGCAAAACTCTGTAAAAATGGCAGTTTTGGTCACTGTGAGGGTTTAAAAAGTGGTTCTTCAACATGAGGCCCGATCCAAATGACATTTTGAATCATTTTTGGTAGAGTCCAAAAAATCAATTTTCTGATGAAAAACGATGACCCCGGACCAGTCGAACGTTGAAAAAATGGTCAATATTGATGAAATTTTAACATTTAATCTTTTGACTTTAAATGACGGTTGGATGTGAGTTATTACTTTTTCAACTAAAATAAGTGTGTTTAAAGTCATTTCTGTGCCTGAAATTGGTCAAAATTGAAGATTTTGAGTAAGCAAAACTCTGTAAAAATGGCAGTTTTGGTCACTGTGAGGGTTTAAAAAGTGGTTCTTCAACATGAGGCCCGATCCAAATGACATTTTGAATCATTTTTGGTAGAGTCCAAAAAATCAATTTTCTGATGAAAAACGATGACCCCGGACCAGTCGAACGTTGAAAAAATGGTCAATATTGATGAAATTTTAACATTTAATCTTTTGACTTTAAATGATGGTTGGATGTGAGTTATTACTTTTTCAACTAAAATAAGTGTGTTTAAAGTCATTTCTGTGCCTGAAATTGGTCAAAATTGAAGATTTTGAGTAAGCAAAACTCTGTAAAAATGGCAGTTTTGGTCACTGTGAGGGTTTAAAAAGTGGTTATTCAACATGAGGCCTGATCCAAATGACATTTTGAATCATTTTTGGTAGAGTCCAAAAAATCCATTTTCTGATGAAAAACGATGACCCCGGACCAGTCGAACGTTGAAAAAAATTGGTCAATATTGATGAAATTTTAACATTTAATCTTTTGACTTTAAATGACGGTTGGATGTGAGTTATTACTTTTTCAACTAAAATAAGTGTGTTTAAAGTCATTTCTGTGCCTGAAATTGGTCAAAATTGAAGATTTTGAGTAAGCAAAACTCTGTAAAAATGGCAATTTTGGTCACTGTGAGGGTTTAAAAAGTGGTTATTTAACATGAGGCCCGATCCAAATGACATTTTGAATCATTTTTGGTAGAGTCCAAAAAATCAATTTTCTGATGAAAAACGATGACCCCGGATCAGTCGAACGTTGAAAAAATGGTCAATATTGATGAAATTTTAACATTTAATCTTTTGACTTTAAATGACGGTTGGATGTGAGTTATTACTTTTTCAACTAAAATAAGTGTGTTTAAAGTCATTTCTGTGCCTGAAATTGGTCAAAATTGAAGATTTTGAGTAAGCAAAACTCTGTAAAAATGGCAGTTTTGGTCACTGTGAGGGTTTAAAAAGTGGTTCTTCAACATGAGGCCCGATCCAAATGACATTTTGAATCATTTTTGGTAGAGTCCAAAAAATCAATTTTCTGATGAAAAACGATGACCCCGGACCAGTCGAACGTTGAAAAAATGGTCAATATTGATGAAATTTTAACATTTAATCTTTTGACTTTAAATGACGGTTGGATGTGAGTTATTACTTTTTCAACTAAAATAAGTGTGTTTAAAGTAATTTCTGTGCCTGAAATTGGTCAAAATTGAAGATTTTGAGTAAGCAAAACTCTGTAAAAATGGCAGTTTTGGTCACTGTGAGGGTTTAAAAAGTGGTTATTCAACATAAGGCCTGATCCAAATGACATTTTGAATCATTTTTGGTAGAGTCCAAAAAATCAATTTTCTGATGAAAAACGATGACCCCGGACCAGTCGAACGTTGAAAAAATGGTCAATATTGATGAAATGTTAACATTTAATCTTTTGACTTTAAATGACGGTTGGATGTGAGTTATTACTTTTTCAACTAAAATAAGTGTGTTTAAAGTCATTTCTGTGCCTGAAATTGGTCAAAATTGAAGATTTTGAGTAAGCAAAACTCTGTAAAAATGGCAATTTTGGTCACTGTGAGGGTTTAAAAAGTGGTTATTCAACATGAGGCCCGATCCAAATGACATTTTGAATCATTTTTGGTAGAATCCAAAAAATCAATTTTCTGATGAAAAACGATGACCCCGGACCAGTCGAACGTTGAAAAAATGGTCAATATTGATGAAATTTTAACATTTAATCTTTTGACTTTAAATGACGGTTGGATGTGAGTTATTACTTTTTCAACTAAAATAAGTGTGTTTAAAGTCATTTCTGTGCCTGAAATTGGTCAAAATTGAAGATTTTGAGTAAGCAAAACTCTGTAAAAATGGCAGTTTTGGTCACTGTGAGGGTTTAAAAAGTGGTTATTCAACATGAGGCCTGATCCAAATGACATTTTGAATCATTTTTGGTAGAGTCCAAAAAATCAATTTTCTGATGAAAAACGATGACCCCGGACCAGTCGAACGTTGAAAAAACTGGTCAATATTGATGAAATTTTAACATTTAATCTTTTGACTTTAAATGACGGGTGGATGTCAGTTATTACTTTTTCAACTAAAATAAGTGTGTTTAAAGTCATTTCTGTGCCTAAAATTGGTCAAAATTGAAGATTTTGAGTAAGCAAAACTCTGTAAAAATGGCAATTTTGGTCACTGTGAGGGTTTAAAAAGTGGTTATTCAACATGAGGCCTGATCCAAATGACATTTTGAATCATTTTTGGTAGAGTCCAAAAAATCAATTTTCTGATGAAAAACGATGACCCCGGACCAGTCGAACGTTGAAAAAAATTGGTCAATATTGATGAAATTTTAACATTTAATCTTTTGACTTTAAATGACGGTTGGATGTGAGTTATTACTTTTTCAACTAAAATAAGTGTGTTTAAAGTCATTTCTGTGCCTGAAATTGGTCAAAATTGAAGATTTTGAGTAAGCAAAACTCTGTAAAAATGGCAATTTTGGTCACTGTGAGGGTTTAAAAAGTGGTTATTTAACATGAGGCCCGATCCAAATGACATTTTGAATCATTTTTGGTAGAGTCCAAAAAATCAATTTTCTGATGAAAAACGATGACCCCGGATCAGTCGAACGTTGAAAAAATGGTCAATATTGATGAAATTTTAACATTTAATCTTTTGACTTTAAATGACGGTTGGATGTGAGTTATTACTTTTTCAACTAAAATAAGTGTGTTTAAAGTCATTTCTGTGCCTGAAATTGGTCAAAATTGAAGATTTTGAGTACGCAAAACTCTGTAAAAATGGCAGTTTTGGTCACTGTGAGGGTTTAAAAAGTGGTTCTTCAACATGAGGCCCGATCCAAATGACATTTTGAATCATTTTTGGTAGAGTCCAAAAAATCAATTTTCTGATGAAAAACGATGACCCCGGACCAGTCGAACGTTGAAAAAATGGTCAATATTGATGAAATTTTAACATTTAATCTTTTGACTTTAAATGACGGTTGGATGTGAGTTATTACTTTTTCAACTAAAATAAGTGTGTTTAAAGTAATTTCTGTGCCTGAAATTGGTCAAAATTGAAGATTTTGAGTAAGCAAAACTCTGTAAAAATGGCAGTTTTGGTCACTGTGAGGGTTTAAAAAGTGGTTATTCAACATGAGACCCGATCCAAATGACATTTTGAATCATTTTTGGTAGAGTCCAAAAAATCAATTTTCTGATGAAAAACGATGACCCCGGATCAGTCGAACGTTGAAAAAATGGTCAATATTGATGAAATTTTAACATTTAATCTTTTGACTTTAAATGACGGTTGGATGTGAGTTATTACTTTTTCAACTAAAATAAGTGTGTTTAAAGTCATTTCTGTGCCTGAAATTGGTCAAAATTGAAGATTTTGAGTAAGCAAAACTCTGTAAAAATGGCAATTTTGGTCACTGTGAGGGTTTAAAAAGTGGTTATTCAACATGAGGCCCGATCCAAATGACAATTTGAATCATTTTTGGTAGAGTCCAAAAAATCAATTTTCTGATGAAAAACGATGACCCCGGACCAGTCGAACGTTGAAAAAATGGTCAATATTGATGAAATTTTAACATTTAATCTTTTGACTTTAAATGACGGTTGGATGTGAGTTATTACTTTTTCAACTAAAATAAGTGTGTTTAAAGTAATTTCTGTGCCTGAAATTGGTCAAAATTGAAGATTTTGAGTAAGCAAAACTATGTAAAAATGGCAGTTTTGGTCACTGTGAGGGTTTAAAAAGTGGTTATTCAACATGAGGCCCGATCCAAATGACATTTTGAATCATTTTTGGTAGAGTCCAAAAAATCAATTTTCTGATGAAAAACGATGACCCCGGACCAGTCGAACGTTGAAAAAATGGTCAATATTGATGAAATTTTAACATTTAATCTTTTGACTTTAAATGACGGTTGGATGTGAGTTATTACTTTTTCAACTAAAATAAGTGTGTTTAAAGTCATTTTTGTGCCTGAAATTGGTCAAATTTGAAGCTTTTGAGTAAGCAAAACTCTGTAAAAATTGCAATTTTGGTCACTGTGAGGGTTTAAAAAGTGGTTATTCAACAAGAGGCCCGATCCAAATGACATTTTGAATCATTTTTGGTAGAGTCCAAAAAATCAATTTTCTGATGAAAAACGATGACCCCGGACCAGTCGAACGTTGAAAAAATGGTCAATATTGATGAAATTTTAACATTTAATCTTTTGACTTTAAATGACGGTTGGATGTGAGTTATTACTTTTTCAACTAAAATAAGTGTGTTTAAAGTCATTTCTGTGCCTGAAATTGGTCAAAATTGAAGATTTTGAGTAAGCAAAACTCTGTAAAAATGGCAGTTTTGGTCACTGTGAGGGTTTAAAAAGTGGTTCTTCAACATGAGGCCCGATCCAAATGACATTTTGAATCATTTTTGGTAGAGTCCAAAAAATCAATTTTCTGATGAAAAACGATGACCCCGGACCAGTCGAACGTTGAAAAAATGGTCAATATTGATGAAATTTTAACATTTAATCTTTTGACTTTAAATGACGGTTGGATGTGAGTTATTACTTTTTCAACTAAAATAAGTGTGTTTAAAGTCATTTCTGTGCCTGAAATTGGTCAAAATTGAAGATTTTGAGTAAGCAAAACTCTGTAAAAATGGCAGTTTTGGTCACTGTGAGGGTTTAAAAAGTGGTTCTTCAACATGAGGCCCGATCCAAATGACATTTTGAATCATTTTTGGTAGAGTCCAAAAAATCAATTTTCTGATGAAAAACGATGACCCCGGACCAGTCGAACGTTGAAAAAATGGTCAATAATAATGAAATTTTAACATTTAATCTTTTGACTTTAAATGACGGTTGGATGTGAGTTATTACTTTTTCAACTAAAATAAGTGTGTTTAAAGTCATTTCTGTGCCTGAAATTGGTCAAAATTGAAGATTTTGAGTAAGCAAAACTCTGTAAAAATGGCAGTTTTGGTCACTGTGAGGGTTTAAAAAGTGGTTATTCAACATGAGGCCTGATCCAAATGACATTTTGAATCATTTTTGGTAGAGTCCAAAAAATCCATTTTCTGATGAAAAACGATGACCCCGGACCAGTCGAACGTTGAAAAAAATTGGTCAATATTGATGAAATTTTAACATTTAATCTTTTGACTTTAAATGACGGTTGGATGTGAGTTATTACTTTTTCAACTAAAATAAGTGTGTTTAAAGTCATTTCTGTGCCTGAAATTGGTCAAAATTGAAGATTTTGAGTAAGCAAAACTCTGTAAAAATGGCAATTTTGGTCACTGTGAGGGTTTAAAAAGTGGTTATTTAACATGAGGCCCGATCCAAATGACATTTTGAATCATTTTTGGTAGAGTCCAAAAAATCAATTTTCTGATGAAAAACGATGACCCCGGATCAGTCGAACGTTGAAAAAATGGTCAATATTGATGAAATTTTAACATTTAATCTTTTGACTTTAAATGACGGTTGGATGTGAGTTATTACTTTTTCAACTAAAATAAGTGTGTTTAAAGTCATTTCTGTGCCTGAAATTGGTCAAAATTGAAGATTTTGAGTAAGCAAAACTCTGTAAAAATGGCAGTTTTGGTCACTGTGAGGGTTTAAAAAGTGGTTCTTCAACATGAGGCCCGATCCAAATGACATTTTGAATCATTTTTGGTAGAGTCCAAAAAATCAATTTTCTGATGAAAAACGATGACCCCGGACCAGTCGAACGTTGAAAAAATGGTCAATATTGATGAAATTTTAACATTTAATCTTTTGACTTTAAATGACGGTTGGATGTGAGTTATTACTTTTTCAACTAAAATAAGTGTGTTTAAAGTAATTTCTGTGCCTGAAATTGGTCAAAATTGAAGATTTTGAGTAAGCAAAACTCTGTAAAAATGGCAGTTTTGGTCACTGTGAGGGTTTAAAAAGTGGTTATTCAACATAAGGCCCGATCCAAATGACATTTTGAATCATTTTTGGTAGAGTCCAAAAAATCAATTTTCTGATGAAAAACGATGACCCCGGACCAGTCGAACGTTGAAAAAATGGTCAATATTGATGAAATGTTAACATTTAATCTTTTGACTTTAAATGACGGTTGGATGTGAGTTATTACTTTTTCAACTAAAATAAGTGTGTTTAAAGTCATTTCTGTGCCTGAAATTGGTCAAAATTGAAGATTTTGAGTAAGCAAAACTCTGTAAAAATGGCAATTTTGGTCACTGTGAGGGTTTAAAAAGTGGTTATTCAACATGAGGCCCGATCCAAATGACATTTTGAATCATTTTTGGTAGAGTCCAAAAAATCAATTTTCTGATGAAAAACGATGACCCCGGACCAGTCGAACGTTGAAAAAATGGTCAATATTGATGAAATTTTAACATTTAATCTTTTGACTTTAAATGACGGTTGGATGTGAGTTATTACTTTTTCAACTAAAATAAGTGTGTTTAAAGTCATTTCTGTGCCTGAAATTGGTCAAAATTGAAGATTTTGAGTAAGCAAAACTCTGTAAAAATGGCAGTTTTGGTCACTGTGAGGGTTTAAAAAGTGGTTATTCAACATGAGGCCTGATCCAAATGACATTTTGAATCATTTTTGGTAGAGTCCAAAAAATCCATTTTCTGATGAAAAACGATGACCCCGGACCAGTCGAACGTTGAAAAAACTGGTCAATATTGATGAAATTTTAACATTTAATCTTTTGACTTTAAATGACGGGTGGATGTCAGTTATTACTTTTTCAACTAAAATAAGTGTGTTTAAAGTCATTTCTGTGCCTAAAATTGGTCAAAATTGAAGATTTTGAGTAAGCAAAACTCTGTAAAAATGGCAATTTTGGTCACTGTGAGGGTTTAAAAAGTGGTTATTCAACATGAGGCCCGATCCAAATGACATTTTGAATCATTTTTGGTAGAGTCCAAAAAATTAATTTTCTGATGAAAAACGATGACCCCGGACCAGTCGAACGTTGAAAAAATGGTCAATATTGATGAAATTTTAACATTTAATCTTTTGACTTTAAATGACGGTTGGATGTGAGTTATTACTTTTTCAACTAAAATAAGTGTGTTTAAAGTCATTTCTGTGCCTGAAATTGGTCAAAATTGAAGATTTTGAGTAAGCAAAACTCTGTAAAAATGGCAGTTTTGGTCACTGTGAGGGTTTAAAAAGTGGTTATTCAACATGAGGCCTGATCCAAATGACATTTTGAATCATTTTTGGTAGAGTCCAAAAAATCCATTTTCTGATGAAAAACGATGACCCCGGACCAGTCGAACGTTGAAAAAAATTGGTCAATATTGATGAAATTTTAACATTTAATCTTTTGACTTTAAATGACGGTTGGATGTGAGTTATTACTTTTTCAACTAAAATAAGTGTGTTTAAAGTCATTTCTGTGCCTGAAATTGGTCAAAATTGAAGATTTTGAGTAAGCAAAACTCTGTAAAAATGGCAATTTTGGTCACTGTGAGGGTTTAAAAAGTGGTTATTTAACATGAGGCCCGATCCAAATGACATTTTGAATCATTTTTGGTAGAGTCCAAAAAATCAATTTTCTGATGAAAAACGACCCCGGATCAGTCGAACGTTGAAAAAATGGTCAATATTGATGAAATTTTAACATTTAATCTTTTGACTTTAAATGACGGTTGGATGTGAGTTATTACTTTTTCAACTAAAATAAGTGTGTTTAAAGTCATTTCTGTGCCTGAAATTGGTCAAAATTGAAGATTTTGAGTACGCAAAACTCTGTAAAAATGGCAGTTTTGGTCACTGTGAGGGTTTAAAAAGTGGTTCTTCAACATGAGGCCCGATCCAAATGACATTTTGAATCATTTTTGGTAGAGTCCAAAAAATCAATTTTCTGATGAAAAACGATGACCCCGGACCAGTCGAACGTTGAAAAAATGGTCAATATTGATGAAATTTTAACATTTAATCTTTTGACTTTAAATGACGGTTGGATGTGAGTTATTACTTTTTCAACTAAAATAAGTGTGTTTAAAGTAATTTCTGTGCCTGAAATTGGTCAAAATTGAAGATTTTGAGTAAGCAAAACTCTGTAAAAATGGCAGTTTTGGTCACTGTGAGGGTTTAAAAAGTGGTTATTCAACATGAGACCCGATCCAAATGACATTTTGAATCATTTTTGGTAGAGTCCAAAAAATCAATTTTCTGATGAAAAACGATGACCCCGGATCAGTCGAACGTTGAAAAAATGGTCAATATTGATGACATTTTAACATTTAATCTTTTGACTTTAAATGACGGTTGGATGTGAGTTATTACTTTTTCAACTAAAATAAGTGTGTTTAAAGTCATTTCTGTGCCTGAAATTGGTCAAAATTGAAGATTTTGAGTAAGCAAAACTCTGTAAAAATGGCAATTTTGGTCACTGTGAGGGTTTAAAAAGTGGTTCTTCAACATGAGGCCCGATCCAAATGACAATTTGAATCATTTTTGGTAGAGTCCAAAAAATCAATTTTCTGATGAAAAACGATGACCCCGGACCAGTCGAACGTTGAAAAAATGGTCAATATTGATGAAATTTTAACATTTAATCTTTTGACTTTAAATGACGGTTGGATGTGAGTTATTACTTTTTCAACTAAAATAAGTGTGTTTAAAGTCATTTCTGTGCCTGAAATTGGTCAAAATTGAAGATTTTGAGTAAGCAAAACTCTGTAAAAATGGCAGTTTTGGTCACTGTGAGGGTTTAAAAAGTGGTTCTTCAACATGAGGCCCGATCCAAATGACATTTTGAATCATTTTTGGTAGAGTCCAAAAAATCAATTTTCTGATGAAAAACGATGACCCCGGACCAGTCGAACGTTGAAAAAATGGTCAATATTGATGAAATTTTAACATTTAATCTTTTGACTTTAAATGACGGTTGGATGTGAGTTATTACTTTTTCAACTAAAATAAGTGTGTTTAAAGTCATTTCTGTGCCTGAAATTGGTCAAAATTGAAGATTTTGAGTAAGCAAAACTCTGTAAAAATGGCAGTTTTGGTCACTGTGAGGGTTTAAAAAGTGGTTCTTCAACATGAGGCCCGATCCAAATGACATTTTGAATCATTTTTGGTAGAGTCCAAAAAATCAATTTTCTGATGAAAAACGATGACCCCGGACCAGTCGAACGTTGAAAAAATGGTCAATATTGATGAAATTTTAACATTTAATCTTTTGACTTTAAATGACGGTTGGATGTGAGTTATTACTTTTTCAACTAAAATAAGTGTGTTTAAAGTCATTTCTGTGCCTGAAATTGGTCAAAATTGAAGATTTTGAGTAAGCAAAACTCTGTAAAAATGGCAGTTTTGGTCACTGTGAGGGTTTAAAAAGTGGTTATTCAACATGAGGCCTGATCCAAATGACATTTTGAATCATTTTTGGTAGAGTCCAAAAAATCCATTTTCTGATGAAAAACGATGACCCCGGACCAGTCGAACGTTGAAAAAAATTGGTCAATATTGATGAAATTTTAACATTTAATCTTTTGACTTTAAATGACGGTTGGATGTGAGTTATTACTTTTTCAACTAAAATAAGTGTGTTTAAAGTCATTTCTGTGCCTGAAATTGGTCAAAATTGAAGATTTTGAGTAAGCAAAACTCTGTAAAAATGGCAATTTTGGTCACTGTGAGGGTTTAAAAAGTGGTTCTTCAACATGAGGCCCGATCCAAATGACAATTTGAATCATTTTTGGTAGAGTCCAAAAAATCAATTTTCTGATGAAAAACGATGACCCCGGACCAGTCGAACGTTGAAAAAATGGTCAATATTGATGAAATTTTAACATTTAATCTTTTGACTTTAAATGACGGTTGGATGTGAGTTATTACTAAAATAAGTGTGTTTAAAGTCATTTCTGTGCCTGAAATTGGTCAAAATTGAAGATTTTGAGTAAGCAAAACTCTGTAAAAATGGCAGTTTTGGTCACTGTGAGGGTTTAAAAAGTGGTTCTTCAACATGAGGCCCGATCCAAATGACATTTTGAATCATTTTTGGTAGAGTCCAAAAAATCAATTTTCTGATGAAAAACGATGACCCCGGACCAGTCGAACGTTGAAAAAATGGTCAATATTGATGAAATTTTAACATTTAATCTTTTGACTTTAAATGACGGTTGGATGTGAGTTATTACTTTTTCAACTAAAATAAGTGTGTTTAAAGTCATTTCTGTGCCTGAAATTGGTCAAAATTGAAGATTTTGAGTAAGCAAAACTCTGTAAAAATGGCAGTTTTGGTCACTGTGAGGGTTTAAAAAGTGGTTCTTCAACATGAGGCCCGATCCAAATGACATTTTGAATCATTTTTGGTAGAGTCCAAAAAATCAATTTTCTGATGAAAAACGATGACCCCGGACCAGTCGAACGTTGAAAAAATGGTCAATATTGATGAAATTTTAACATTTAATCTTTTGACTTTAAATGACGGTTGGATGTGAGTTATTACTTTTTCAACTAAAATAAGTGTGTTTAAAGTCATTTCTGTGCCTGAAATTGGTCAAAATTGAAGATTTTGAGTAAGCAAAACTCTGTAAAAATGGCAGTTTTGGTCACTGTGAGGGTTTAAAAAGTGGTTATTCAACATGAGGCCTGATCCAAATGACATTTTGAATCATTTTTGGTAGAGTCCAAAAAATCCATTTTCTGATGAAAAACGATGACCCCGGACCAGTCGAACGTTGAAAAAAATTGGTCAATATTGATGAAATTTTAACATTTAATCTTTTGACTTTAAATGACGGTTGGATGTGAGTTATTACTTTTTCAACTAAAATAAGTGTGTTTAAAGTCATTTCTGTGCCTGAAATTGGTCAAAATTGAAGATTTTGAGTAAGCAAAACTCTGTAAAAATGGCAATTTTGGTCACTGTGAGGGTTTAAAAAGTGGTTATTTAACATGAGGCCCGATCCAAATGACATTTTGAATCATTTTTGGTAGAGTCCAAAAAATCAATTTTCTGATGAAAAACGATGACCCCGGATCAGTCGAACGTTGAAAAAATGGTCAATATTGATGAAATTTTAACATTTAATCTTTTGACTTTAAATGACGGTTGGATGTGAGTTATTACTTTTTCAACTAAAATAAGTGTGTTTAAAGTCATTTCTGTGCCTGAAATTGGTCAAAATTGAAGATTTTGAGTAAGCAAAACTCTGTAAAAATGGCAATTTTGGTCACTGTGAGGGTTTAAAAAGTGGTTATTCAACATGAGGCCCGATCCAAATGACATTTTGAATCATTTTTGGTAGAGTCCAAAAAATCAATTTTCTGATGAAAAACGATGACCCCGGACCAGTCGAACGTTGAAAAAATGGTCAATATTGATGAAATTTTAACATTTAATCTTTTGACTTTAAATGACGGTTGGATGTGAGTTATTACTTTTTCAACTAAAATAAGTGTGTTTAAAGTCATTTCTGTGCCTGAAATTGGTCAAAATTGAAGATTTTGAGTAAGCAAAACTCTGTAAAAATGGCAGTTTTGGTCACTGTGAGGGTTTAAAAAGTGGTTATTCAACATGAGGCCTGATCCAAATGACATTTTGAATCATTTTTGGTAGAGTCCAAAAAATCCATTTTCTGATGAAAAACGATGACCCCGGACCAGTCGAACGTTGAAAAAACTGGTCAATATTGATGAAATTTTAACATTTAATCTTTTGACTTTAAATGACGGGTGGATGTCAGTTATTACTTTTTCAACTAAAATAAGTGTGTTTAAAGTCATTTCTGTGCCTAAAATTGGTCAAAATTGAAGATTTTGAGTAAGCAAAACTCTGTAAAAATGGCAATTTTGGTCACTGTGAGGGTTTAAAAAGTGGTTATTCAACATGAGGCCCGATCCAAATGACATTTTGAATCATTTTTGGTAGAGTCCAAAAAATCAATTTTCTGATGAAAAACGATGACCCCGGACCAGTCGAACGTTGAAAAAATGGTCAATATTGATGAAATTTTAACATTTAATCTTTTGACTTTAAATGACGGTTGGATGTGAGTTATTACTTTTTCAACTAAAATAAGTGTGTTTAAAGTCATTTCTGTGCCTGAAATTGGTCAAAATTGAAGATTTTGAGTAAGCAAAACTCTGTAAAAATGGCAGTTTTGGTCACTGTGAGGGTTTAAAAAGTGGTTATTCAACATGAGGCCTGATCCAAATGACATTTTGAATCATTTTTGGTAGAGTCCAAAAAATCCATTTTCTGATGAAAAACGATGACCCCGGACCAGTCGAACGTTGAAAAAAATTGGTCAATATTGATGAAATTTTAACATTTAATCTTTTGACTTTAAATGACGGTTGGATGTGAGTTATTACTTTTTCAACTAAAATAAGTGTGTTTAAAGTCATTTCTGTGCCTGAAATTGGTCAAAATTGAAGATTTTGAGTAAGCAAAACTCTGTAAAAATGGCAATTTTGGTCACTGTGAGGGTTTAAAAAGTGGTTATTTAACATGAGGCCCGATCCAAATGACATTTTGAATCATTTTTGGTAGAGTCCAAAAAATCAATTTTCTGATGAAAAACGATGACCCCGGATCAGTCGAACGTTGAAAAAATGGTCAATATTGATGAAATTTTAACATTTAATCTTTTGACTTTAAATGACGGTTGGATGTGAGTTATTACTTTTTCAACTAAAATAAGTGTGTTTAAAGTCATTTCTGTGCCTGAAATTGGTCAAAATTGAAGATTTTGAGTACGCAAAACTCTGTAAAAATGGCAGTTTTGGTCACTGTGAGGGTTTAAAAAGTGGTTCTTCAACATGAGGCCCGATCCAAATGACATTTTGAATCATTTTTGGTAGAGTCCAAAAAATCAATTTTCTGATGAAAAACGATGACCCCGGACCAGTCGAACGTTGAAAAAATGGTCAATATTGATGAAATTTTAACATTTAATCTTTTGACTTTAAATGACGGTTGGATGTGAGTTATTACTTTTTCAACTAAAATAAGTGTGTTTAAAGTAATTTCTGTGCCTGAAATTGGTCAAAATTGAAGATTTTGAGTAAGCAAAACTCTGTAAAAATGGCAGTTTTGGTCACTGTGAGGGTTTAAAAAGTGGTTATTCAACATGAGACCCGATCCAAATGACATTTTGAATCATTTTTGGTAGAGTCCAAAAAATCAATTTTCTGATGAAAAACGATGACCCCGGATCAGTCGAACGTTGAAAAAATGGTCAATATTGATGAAATTTTAACATTTAATCTTTTGACTTTAAATGACGGTTGGATGTGAGTTATTACTTTTTCAACTAAAATAAGTGTGTTTAAAGTCATTTCTGTGCCTGAAATTGGTCAAAATTGAAGATTTTGAGTAAGCAAAACTCTGTAAAAATGGCAATTTTGGTCACTGTGAGGGTTTAAAAAGTGGTTATTCAACATGAGGCCCGATCCAAATGACAATTTGAATCATTTTTGGTAGAGTCCAAAAAATCAATTTTCTGATGAAAAACGATGACCCCGGACCAGTCGAACGTTGAAAAAATGGTCAATATTGATGAAATTTTAATATTTAATCTTTTCACTTTAAATGACGGTTGGATGTGAGTTATTACTTTTTCAACTAAAATAAGTGTGTTTAAAGTCATTTCTGTGCCTGAAAGTGGTCAAAATTGAAGATTTTGAGTAATTAAAACTCTGTAAAAATGGCAATTTTGGTCACTGTGAGGGTTTAAAAAGTGGTTATTCAACATGAGGCCCGATCCAAATGACATTTTGAATCATTTTTGGTAGAGTCCAAAAAATCCATTTTCTGATGAAAAACGATGACCCCGGACCAGTCGATCGTTGAAAAAATGGTCAATATTGATGAAATTTTAACATTTAATCTTTTGACTTTAAATGACGGTTGGATGTGAGTTATTACTTTTTCAACTAAAATAAGTGTGTTTAAAGTAATTTCTGTGCCTGAAATTGGTCAAAATTGAAGATTTTGAGTAAGCAAAACTCTGTAAAAATGGCAGTTTTGGTCACTGTGAGGGTTTAAAAAGTGGTTATTCAACATGAGGCCCGATCCAAATGACATTTTGAATCATTTTTGGTAGAGTCCAAAAAATCAATTTTCTGATGAAAAACGATGACCCCGGACCAGTCGAACGTTGAAAAAATGGTCAATATTGATGAAATTTTAACATTTAATCTTTTGACTTTAAATGACGGTTGGATGTGAGTTATTACTTTTTCAACTAAAATAAGTGTGTTTAAAGTAATTTTTGTGCCTGAAATTGGTCAAATTTGAAGCCTTTGAGTAAGCAAAACTCTGTAAAAATTGCAATTTTGGTCACTGTGAGGGTTTAAAAAGTGGTTATTCAACAAGAGGCCCGATCCAAATGACATTTTGAATCATTTTTGGTAGAGTCCAAAAAATCAATTTTCTGATGAAAAACGATGACCCCGGACCAGTCGAACGTTGAAAAAATGGTCAATATTGATGAAATTTTAACATTTAATCTTTTGACTTTAAATGACGGTTGGATGTGAGTTATTACTTTTTCAACTAAAATAAGTGTGTTTAAAGTCATTTCTGTGCCTGAAATTGGTCAAAATTGAAGATTTTGAGTAAGCAAAACTCTGTAAAAATGGCAGTTTTGGTCACTGTGAGGGTTTAAAAAGTGGTTCTTCAACATGAGGCCCGATCCAAATGACATTTTGAATCATTTTTGGTAGAGTCCAAAAAATCAATTTTCTGATGAAAAACGATGACCCCGGACCAGTCGAACGTTGAAAAAATGGTCAATATTGATGAAATTTTAACATTTAATCTTTTGACTTTAAATGACGGTTGGATGTGAGTTATTACTTTTTCAACTAAAATAAGTGTGTTTAAAGTCATTTCTGTGCCTGAAATTGGTCAAAATTGAAGATTTTGAGTAAGCAAAACTCTGTAAAAATGGCAGTTTTGGTCACTGTGAGGGTTTAAAAAGTGGTTCTTCAACATGAGGCCCGATCCAAATGACATTTTGAATCATTTTTGGTAGAGTCCAAAAAATCAATTTTCTGATGAAAAACGATGACCCCGGACCAGTCGAACGTTGAAAAAATGGTCAATATTGATGAAATTTTAACATTTAATCTTTTGACTTTAAATGACGGTTGGATGTGAGTTATTACTTTTTCAACTAAAATAAGTGTGTTTAAAGTCATTTCTGTGCCTGAAATTGGTCAAAATTGAAGATTTTGAGTAAGCAAAACTCTGTAAAAATGGCAGTTTTGGTCACTGTGAGGGTTTAAAAAGTGGTTATTCAACATGAGGCCTGATCCAAATGACATTTTGAATCATTTTTGGTAGAGTCCAAAAAATCCATTTTCTGATGAAAAACGATGACCCCGGACCAGTCGAACGTTGAAAAAAATTGGTCAATATTGATGAAATTTTAACATTTAATCTTTTGACTTTAAATGACGGTTGGATGTGAGTTATTACTTTTTCAACTAAAATAAGTGTGTTTAAAGTCATTTCTGTGCCTGAAATTGGTCAAAATTGAAGATTTTGAGTAAGCAAAACTCTGTAAAAATGGCAATTTTGGTCACTGTGAGGGTTTAAAAAGTGGTTATTTAACATGAGGCCCGATCCAAATGACATTTTGAATCATTTTTGGTAGAGTCCAAAAAATCAATTTTCTGATGAAAAACGATGACCCCGGATCAGTCGAACGTTGAAAAAATGGTCAATATTGATGAAATTTTAACATTTAATCTTTTGACTTTAAATGACGGTTGGATGTGAGTTATTACTTTTTCAACTAAAATAAGTGTGTTTAAAGTCATTTCTGTGCCTGAAATTGGTCAAAATTGAAGATTTTGAGTAAGCAAAACTCTGTAAAAATGGCAATTTTGGTCACTGTGAGGGTTTAAAAAGTGGTTATTCAACATGAGGCCCGATCCAAATGACAATTTGAATCATTTTTGGTAGAGTCCAAAAAATCAATTTTCTGATGAAAAACGATGACCCCGGACCAGTCGAACGTTGAAAAAATGGTCAATATTGATGAAATTTTAATATTTAATCTTTTCACTTTAAATGACGGTTGGATGTGAGTTATTACTTTTTCAACTAAAATAAGTGTGTTTAAAGTCATTTCTGTGCCTGAAAGTGGTCAAAATTGAAGATTTTGAGTAATTAAAACTCTGTAAAAATGGCAATTTTGGTCACTGTGAGGGTTTAAAAAGTGGTTATTCAACATGAGGCCCGATCCAAATGACATTTTGAATCATTTTTGGTAGAGTCCAAAAAATCCATTTTCTGATGAAAAACGATGACCCCGGACCAGTCGATCGTTGAAAAAATGGTCAATATTGATGAAATTTTAACATTTAATCTTTTGACTTTAAATGACGGTTGGATGTGAGTTATTACTTTTTCAACTAAAATAAGTGTGTTTAAAGTAATTTCTGTGCCTGAAATTGGTCAAAATTGAAGATTTTGAGTAAGCAAAACTCTGTAAAAATGGCAGTTTTGGTCACTGTGAGGGTTTAAAAAGTGGTTATTCAACATGAGGCCCGATCCAAATGACATTTTGAATCATTTTTGGTAGAGTCCAAAAAATCAATTTTCTGATGAAAAACGATGACCCCGGACCAGTCGAACGTTGAAAAAATGGTCAATATTGATGAAATTTTAACATTTAATCTTTTGACTTTAAATGACGGTTGGATGTGAGTTATTACTTTTTCAACTAAAATAAGTGTGTTTAAAGTAATTTTTGTGCCTGAAATTGGTCAAATTTGAAGCCTTTGAGTAAGCAAAACTCTGTAAAAATTGCAATTTTGGTCACTGTGAGGGTTTAAAAAGTGGTTATTCAACAAGAGGCCCGATCCAAATGACATTTTGAATCATTTTTGGTAGAGTCCAAAAAATCAATTTTCTGATGAAAAACGATGACCCCGGACCAGTCGAACGTTGAAAAAATGGTCAATATTGATGAAATTTTAACATTTAATCTTTTGACTTTAAATGACGGTTGGATGTGAGTTATTACTTTTTCAACTAAAATAAGTGTGTTTAAAGTCATTTCTGTGCCTGAAATTGGTCAAAATTGAAGATTTTGAGTAAGCAAAACTCTGTAAAAATGGCAGTTTTGGTCACTGTGAGGGTTTAAAAAGTGGTTCTTCAACATGAGGCCCGATCCAAATGACATTTTGAATCATTTTTGGTAGAGTCCAAAAAATCAATTTTCTGATGAAAAACGATGACCCCGGACCAGTCGAACGTTGAAAAAATGGTCAATATTGATGAAATTTTAACATTTAATCTTTTGACTTTAAATGACGGTTGGATGTGAGTTATTACTTTTTCAACTAAAATAAGTGTGTTTAAAGTCATTTCTGTGCCTGAAATTGGTCAAAATTGAAGATTTTGAGTAAGCAAAACTCTGTAAAAATGGCAGTTTTGGTCACTGTGAGGGTTTAAAAAGTGGTTCTTCAACATGAGGCCCGATCCAAATGACATTTTGAATCATTTTTGGTAGAGTCCAAAAAATCAATTTTCTGATGAAAAACGATGACCCCGGACCAGTCGAACGTTGAAAAAATGGTCAATATTGATGAAATTTTAACATTTAATCTTTTGACTTTAAATGACGGTTGGATGTGAGTTATTACTTTTTCAACTAAAATAAGTGTGTTTAAAGTCATTTCTGTGCCTGAAATTGGTCAAAATTGAAGATTTTGAGTAAGCAAAACTCTGTAAAAATGGCAGTTTTGGTCACTGTGAGGGTTTAAAAAGTGGTTATTCAACATGAGGCCTGATCCAAATGACATTTTGAATCATTTTTGGTAGAGTCCAAAAAATCCATTTTCTGATGAAAAACGATGACCCCGGACCAGTCGAACGTTGAAAAAAATTGGTCAATATTGATGAAATTTTAACATTTAATCTTTTGACTTTAAATGACGGTTGGATGTGAGTTATTACTTTTTCAACTAAAATAAGTGTGTTTAAAGTCATTTCTGTGCCTGAAATTGGTCAAAATTGAAGATTTTGAGTAAGCAAAACTCTGTAAAAATGGCAATTTTGGTCACTGTGAGGGTTTAAAAAGTGGTTATTTAACATGAGGCCCGATCCAAATGACATTTTGAATCATTTTTGGTAGAGTCCAAAAAATCAATTTTCTGATGAAAAACGATGACCCCGGATCAGTCGAACGTTGAAAAAATGGTCAATATTGATGAAATTTTAACATTTAATCTTTTGACTTTAAATGACGGTTGGATGTGAGTTATTACTTTTTCAACTAAAATAAGTGTGTTTAAAGTCATTTCTGTGCCTGAAATTGGTCAAAATTGAAGATTTTGAGTAAGCAAAACTCTGTAAAAATGGCAGTTTTGGTCACTGTGAGGGTTTAAAAAGTGGTTCTTCAACATGAGGCCCGATCCAAATGACATTTTGAATCATTTTTGGTAGAGTCCAAAAAATCAATTTTCTGATGAAAAACGATGACCCCGGACCAGTCGAACGTTGAAAAAATGGTCAATATTGATGAAATTTTAACATTTAATCTTTTGACTTTAAATGACGGTTGGATGTGAGTTATTACTTTTTCAACTAAAATAAGTGTGTTTAAAGTAATTTCTGTGCCTGAAATTGGTCAAAATTGAAGATTTTGAGTAAGCAAAACTCTGTAAAAATGGCAGTTTTGGTCACTGTGAGGGTTTAAAAAGTGGTTATTCAACATAAGGCCCGATCCAAATGACATTTTGAATCATTTTTGGTAGAGTCCAAAAAATCAATTTTCTGATGAAAAACGATGACCCCGGACCAGTCGAACGTTGAAAAAATGGTCAATATTGATGAAATGTTAACATTTAATCTTTTGACTTTAAATGACGGTTGGATGTGAGTTATTACTTTTTCAACTAAAATAAGTGTGTTTAAAGTCATTTCTGTGCCTGAAATTGGTCAAAATTGAAGATTTTGAGTAAGCAAAACTCTGTAAAAATGGCAATTTTGGTCACTGTGAGGGTTTAAAAAGTGGTTATTCAACATGAGGCCCGATCCAAATGACATTTTGAATCATTTTTGGTAGAGTCCAAAAAATCAATTTTCTGATGAAAAACGATGACCCCGGACCAGTCGAACGTTGAAAAAATGGTCAATATTGATGAAATTTTAACATTTAATCTTTTGACTTTAAATGACGGTTGGATGTGAGTTATTACTTTTTCAACTAAAATAAGTGTGTTTAAAGTCATTTCTGTGCCTGAAATTGGTCAAAATTGAAGATTTTGAGTAAGCAAAACTCTGTAAAAATGGCAGTTTTGGTCACTGTGAGGGTTTAAAAAGTGGTTATTCAACATGAGGCCTGATCCAAATGACATTTTGAATCATTTTTGGTAGAGTCCAAAAAATCCATTTTCTGATGAAAAACGATGACCCCGGACCAGTCGAACGTTGAAAAAACTGGTCAATATTGATGAAATTTTAACATTTAATCTTTTGACTTTAAATGACGGTTGGATGTGAGTTATTACTTTTTCAACTAAAATAAGTGTGTTTAAAGTCATTTCTGTGCCTGAAATTGGTCAAAATTGAAGATTTTGAGTAAGCAAAACTCTGTAAAAATGGCAATTTTGGTCACTGTGAGGGTTTAAAAAGTGGTTATTCAACATGAGGCCCGATCCAAATGACATTTTGAATCATTTTTGGTAGAGTCCAAAAAATCAATTTTCTGATGAAAAACGATGACCCCGGACCAGTCGAACGTTGAAAAAATGGTCAATATTGATGAAATTTTAACATTTAATCTTTTGACTTTAAATGACGGTTGGATGTGAGTTATTACTTTTTCAACTAAAATAAGTGTGTTTAAAGTCATTTCTGTGCCTGAAATTGGTCAAAATTGAAGATTTTGAGTAAGCAAAACTCTGTAAAAATGGCAGTTTTGGTCACTGTGAGGGTTTAAAAAGTGGTTATTCAACATGAGGCCTGATCCAAATGACATTTTGAATCATTTTTGGTAGAGTCCAAAAAATCCATTTTCTGATGAAAAACGATGACCCCGGACCAGTCGAACGTTGAAAAAACTGGTCAATATTGATGAAATTTTAACATTTAATCTTTTGACTTTAAATGACGGGTGGATGTCAGTTATTACTTTTTCAACTAAAATAAGTGTGTTTAAAGTCATTTCTGTGCCTAAAATTGGTCAAAATTGAAGATTTTGAGTAAGCAAAACTCTGTAAAAATGGCAATTTTGGTCACTGTGAGGGTTTAAAAAGTGGTTATTCAACATGAGGCCCGATCCAAATGACATTTTGAATCATTTTTGGTAGAGTCCAAAAAATCAATTTTCTGATGAAAAACGATGACCCCGGACCAGTCGAACGTTGAAAAAATGGTCAATATTGATGAAATTTTAACATTTAATCTTTTGACTTTAAATGACGGTTGGATGTGAGTTATTACTTTTTCAACTAAAATAAGTGTGTTTAAAGTCATTTCTGTGCCTGAAATTGGTCAAAATTGAAGATTTTGAGTAAGCAAAACTCTGTAAAAATGGCAGTTTTGGTCACTGTGAGGGTTTAAAAAGTGGTTATTCAACATGAGGCCTGATCCAAATGACATTTTGAATCATTTTTGGTAGAGTCCAAAAAATCCATTTTCTGATGAAAAACGATGACCCCGGACCAGTCGAACGTTGAAAAAAATTGGTCAATATTGATGAAATTTTAACATTTAATCTTTTGACTTTAAATGACGGTTGGATGTGAGTTATTACTTTTTCAACTAAAATAAGTGTGTTTAAAGTCATTTCTGTGCCTGAAATTGGTCAAAATTGAAGATTTTGAGTAAGCAAAACTCTGTAAAAATGGCAATTTTGGTCACTGTGAGGGTTTAAAAAGTGGTTATTTAACATGAGGCCCGATCCAAATGACATTTTGAATCATTTTTGGTAGAGTCCAAAAAATCAATTTTCTGATGAAAAACGATGACCCCGGATCAGTCGAACGTTGAAAAAATGGTCAATATTGATGAAATTTTAACATTTAATCTTTTGACTTTAAATGACGGTTGGATGTGAGTTATTACTTTTTCAACTAAAATAAGTGTGTTTAAAGTCATTTCTGTGCCTGAAATTGGTCAAAATTGAAGATTTTGAGTACGCAAAACTCTGTAAAAATGGCAGTTTTGGTCACTGTGAGGGTTTAAAAAGTGGTTCTTCAACATGAGGCCCGATCCAAATGACATTTTGAATCATTTTTGGTAGAGTCCAAAAAATCAATTTTCTGATGAAAAACGATGACCCCGGACCAGTCGAACGTTGAAAAAATGGTCAATATTGATGAAATTTTAACATTTAATCTTTTGACTTTAAATGACGGTTGGATGTGAGTTATTACTTTTTCAACTAAAATAAGTGTGTTTAAAGTCATTTCTGTGCCTGAAATTGGTCAAAATTGAAGATTTTGAGTAAGCAAAACTCTGTAAAAATGGCAATTTTGGTCACTGTGAGGGTTTAAAAAGTGGTTATTTAACATGAGGCCCGATCCAAATGACATTTTGAATCATTTTTGGTAGAGTCCAAAAAATCAATTTTCTGATGAAAAACGATGACCCCGGATCAGTCGAACGTTGAAAAAATGGTCAATATTGATGAAATTTTAACATTTAATCTTTTGACTTTAAATGACGGTTGGATGTGAGTTATTACTTTTTCAACTAAAATAAGTGTGTTTAAAGTCATTTCTGTGCCTGAAATTGGTCAAAATTGAAGATTTTGAGTACGCAAAACTCTGTAAAAATGGCAGTTTTGGTCACTGTGAGGGTTTAAAAAGTGGTTCTTCAACATGAGGCCCGATCCAAATGACATTTTGAATCATTTTTGGTAGAGTCCAAAAAATCAATTTTCTGATGAAAAACGATGACCCCGGACCAGTCGAACGTTGAAAAAATGGTCAATATTGATGAAATTTTAACATTTAATCTTTTGACTTTAAATGACGGTTGGATGTGAGTTATTACTTTTTCAACTAAAATAAGTGTGTTTAAAGTAATTTCTGTGCCTGAAATTGGTCAAAATTGAAGATTTTGAGTAAGCAAAACTCTGTAAAAATGGCAGTTTTGGTCACTGTGAGGGTTTAAAAAGTGGTTATTCAACATGAGACCCGATCCAAATGACATTTTGAATCATTTTTGGTAGAGTCCAAAAAATCAATTTTCTGATGAAAAACGATGACCCCGGATCAGTCGAACGTTGAAAAAATGGTCAATATTGATGAAATTTTAACATTTAATCTTTTGACTTTAAATGACGGTTGGATGTGAGTTATTACTTTTTCAACTAAAATAAGTGTGTTTAAAGTCATTTCTGTGCCTGAAATTGGTCAAAATTGAAGATTTTGAGTAAGCAAAACTCTGTAAAAATGGCAATTTTGGTCACTGTGAGGGTTTAAAAAGTGGTTATTCAACATGAGGCCCGATCCAAATGACAATTTGAATCATTTTTGGTAGAGTCCAAAAAATCAATTTTCTGATGAAAAACGATGACCCCGGACCAGTCGAACGTTGAAAAAATGGTCAATATTGATGAAATTTTAACATTTAATCTTTTGACTTTAAATGACGGTTGGATGTGAGTTATTACTTTTTCAACTAAAATAAGTGTGTTTAAAGTAATTTCTGTGCCTGAAATTGGTCAAAATTGAAGATTTTGAGTAAGCAAAACTCTGTAAAAATGGCAGTTTTGGTCACTGTGAGGGTTTAAAAAGTGGTTATTCAACATGAGGCCCGATCCAAATGACATTTTGAATCATTTTTGGTAGAGTCCAAAAAATCAATTTTCTGATGAAAAACGATGACCCCGGACCAGTCGAACGTTGAAAAAATGGTCAATATTGATGAAATTTTAACATTTAATCTTTTGACTTTAAATGACGGTTGGATGTGAGTTATTACTTTTTCAACTAAAATAAGTGTGTTTAAAGTCATTTTTGTGCCTGAAATTGGTCAAATTTGAAGCTTTTGAGTAAGCAAAACTCTGTAAAAATTGCAATTTTGGTCACTGTGAGGGTTTAAAAAGTGGTTATTCAACAAGAGGCCCGATCCAAATGACATTTTGAATCATTTTTGGTAGAGTCCAAAAAATCAATTTTCTGATGAAAAACGATGACCCCGGACCAGTCGAACGTTGAAAAAATGGTCAATATTGATGAAATTTTAACATTTAATCTTTTGACTTTAAATGACGGTTGGATGTGAGTTATTACTTTTTCAACTAAAATAAGTGTGTTTAAAGTCATTTCTGTGCCTGAAATTGGTCAAAATTGAAGATTTTGAGTAAGCAAAACTCTGTAAAAATGGCAGTTTTGGTCACTGTGAGGGTTTAAAAAGTGGTTCTTCAACATGAGGCCCGATCCAAATGACATTTTGAATCATTTTTGGTAGAGTCCAAAAAATCAATTTTCTGATGAAAAACGATGACCCCGGACCAGTCGAACGTTGAAAAAATGGTCAATATTGATGAAATTTTAACATTTAATCTTTTGACTTTAAATGACGGTTGGATGTGAGTTATTACTTTTTCAACTAAAATAAGTGTGTTTAAAGTCATTTCTGTGCCTGAAATTGGTCAAAATTGAAGATTTTGAGTAAGCAAAACTCTGTAAAAATGGCAGTTTTGGTCACTGTGAGGGTTTAAAAAGTGGTTCTTCAACATGAGGCCCGATCCAAATGACATTTTGAATCATTTTTGGTAGAGTCCAAAAAATCAATTTTCTGATGAAAAACGATGACCCCGGACCAGTCGAACGTTGAAAAAATGGTCAATATTGATGAAATTTTAACATTTAATCTTTTGACTTTAAATGACGGTTGGATGTGAGTTATTACTTTTTCAACTAAAATAAGTGTGTTTAAAGTCATTTCTGTGCCTGAAATTGGTCAAAATTGAAGATTTTGAGTAAGCAAAACTCTGTAAAAATGGCAGTTTTGGTCACTGTGAGGGTTTAAAAAGTGGTTATTCAACATGAGGCCTGATCCAAATGACATTTTGAATCATTTTTGGTAGAGTCCAAAAAATCCATTTTCTGATGAAAAACGATGACCCCGGACCAGTCGAACGTTGAAAAAAATTGGTCAATATTGATGAAATTTTAACATTTAATCTTTTGACTTTAAATGACGGTTGGATGTGAGTTATTACTTTTTCAACTAAAATAAGTGTGTTTAAAGTCATTTCTGTGCCTGAAATTGGTCAAAATTGAAGATTTTGAGTAAGCAAAACTCTGTAAAAATGGCAATTTTGGTCACTGTGAGGGTTTAAAAAGTGGTTATTTAACATGAGGCCCGATCCAAATGACATTTTGAATCATTTTTGGTAGAGTCCAAAAAATCAATTTTCTGATGAAAAACGATGACCCCGGATCAGTCGAACGTTGAAAAAATGGTCAATATTGATGAAATTTTAACATTTAATCTTTTGACTTTAAATGACGGTTGGATGTGAGTTATTACTTTTTCAACTAAAATAAGTGTGTTTAAAGTCATTTCTGTGCCTGAAATTGGTCAAAATTGAAGATTTTGAGTAAGCAAAACTCTGTAAAAATGGCAGTTTTGGTCACTGTGAGGGTTTAAAAAGTGGTTATTCAACATAAGGCCCGATCCAAATGACATTTTGAATCATTTTTGGTAGAGTCCAAAAAATCAATTTTCTGATGAAAAACGATGACCCCGGACCAGTCGAACGTTGAAAAAATGGTCAATATTGATGAAATGTTAACATTTAATCTTTTGACTTTAAATGACGGTTGGATGTGAGTTATTACTTTTTCAACTAAAATAAGTGTGTTTAAAGTCATTTCTGTGCCTGAAATTGGTCAAAATTGAAGATTTTGAGTAAGCAAAACTCTGTAAAAATGGCAATTTTGGTCACTGTGAGGGTTTAAAAAGTGGTTATTCAACATGAGGCCCGATCCAAATGACATTTTGAATCATTTTTGGTAGAGTCCAAAAAATCAATTTTCTGATGAAAAACGATGACCCCGGACCAGTCGAACGTTGAAAAAATGGTCAATATTGATGAAATTTTAACATTTAATCTTTTGACTTTAAATGACGGTTGGATGTGAGTTATTACTTTTTCAACTAAAATAAGTGTGTTTAAAGTCATTTCTGTGCCTGAAATTGGTCAAAATTGAAGATTTTGAGTAAGCAAAACTCTGTAAAAATGGCAGTTTTGGTCACTGTGAGGGTTTAAAAAGTGGTTATTCAACATGAGGCCTGATCCAAATGACATTTTGAAGCATTTTTGGTAGAGTCCAAAAAATCCATTTTCTGATGAAAAACGATGACCCCGGACCAGTCGAACGTTGAAAAAACTGGTCAATATTGATGAAATTTTAACATTTAATCTTTTGACTTTAAATGACGGTTGGATGTGAGTTATTACTTTTTCAACTAAAATAAGTGTGTTTAAAGTCATTTCTGTGCCTGAAATTGGTCAAAATTGAAGATTTTGAGTAAGCAAAACTCTGTAAAAATGGCAATTTTGGTCACTGTGAGGGTTTAAAAAGTGGTTATTCAACATGAGGCCCGATCCAAATGACATTTTGAATCATTTTTGGTAGAGTCCAAAAAATCAATTTTCTGATGAAAAACGATGACCCCGGACCAGTCGAACGTTGAAAAAATGGTCAATATTGATGAAATTTTAACATTTAATCTTTTGACTTTAAATGACGGTTGGATGTGAGTTATTACTTTTTCAACTAAAATAAGTGTGTTTAAAGTCATTTCTGTGCCTGAAATTGGTCAAAATTGAAGATTTTGAGTAAGCAAAACTCTGTAAAAATGGCAGTTTTGGTCACTGTGAGGGTTTAAAAAGTGGTTATTCAACATGAGGCCTGATCCAAATGACATTTTGAATCATTTTTGGTAGAGTCCAAAAAATCCATTTTCTGATGAAAAACGATGACCCCGGACCAGTCGAACGTTGAAAAAACTGGTCAATATTGATGAAATTTTAACATTTAATCTTTTGACTTTAAATGACGGGTGGATGTCAGTTATTACTTTTTCAACTAAAATAAGTGTGTTTAAAGTCATTTCTGTGCCTAAAATTGGTCAAAATTGAAGATTTTGAGTAAGCAAAACTCTGTAAAAATGGCAATTTTGGTCACTGTGAGGGTTTAAAAAGTGGTTATTCAACATGAGGCCCGATCCAAATGACATTTTGAATCATTTTTGGTAGAGTCCAAAAAATCAATTTTCTGATGAAAAACGATGACCCCGGACCAGTCGAACGTTGAAAAAATGGTCAATATTGATGAAATTTTAACATTTAATCTTTTGACTTTAAATGACGGTTGGATGTGAGTTATTACTTTTTCAACTAAAATAAGTGTGTTTAAAGTCATTTCTGTGCCTGAAATTGGTCAAAATTGAAGATTTTGAGTAAGCAAAACTCTGTAAAAATGGCAGTTTTGGTCACTGTGAGGGTTTAAAAAGTGGTTATTCAACATGAGGCCTGATCCAAATGACATTTTGAATCATTTTTGGTAGAGTCCAAAAAATCCATTTTCTGATGAAAAACGATGACCCCGGACCAGTCGAACGTTGAAAAAAATTGGTCAATATTGATGAAATTTTAACATTTAATCTTTTGACTTTAAATGACGGTTGGATGTGAGTTATTACTTTTTCAACTAAAATAAGTGTGTTTAAAGTCATTTCTGTGCCTGAAATTGGTCAAAATTGAAGATTTTGAGTAAGCAAAACTCTGTAAAAATGGCAATTTTGGTCACTGTGAGGGTTTAAAAAGTGGTTATTTAACATGAGGCCCGATCCAAATGACATTTTGAATCATTTTTGGTAGAGTCCAAAAAATCAATTTTCTGATGAAAAACGATGACCCCGGATCAGTCGAACGTTGAAAAAATGGTCAATATTGATGAAATTTTAACATTTAATCTTTTGACTTTAAATGACGGTTGGATGTGAGTTATTACTTTTTCAACTAAAATAAGTGTGTTTAAAGTCATTTCTGTGCCTGAAATTGGTCAAAATTGAAGATTTTGAGTACGCAAAACTCTGTAAAAATGGCAGTTTTGGTCACTGTGAGGGTTTAAAAAGTGGTTCTTCAACATGAGGCCCGATCCAAATGACATTTTGAATCATTTTTGGTAGAGTCCAAAAAATCAATTTTCTGATGAAAATTGATGACCCCGGACCAGTCGAACGTTGAAAAAATGGTCAATATTGATGAAATTTTAACATTTAATCTTTTGACTTTAAATGACGGTTGGATGTGAGTTATTACTTTTTCAACTAAAATAAGTGTGTTTAAAGTCATTTCTGTGCCTGAAATTGGTCAAAATTGAAGATTTTGAGTAAGCAAAACTCTGTAAAAATGGCAGTTTTGGTCACTGTGAGGGTTTAAAAAGTGGTTATTCAACATGAGGCCTGATCCAAATGACATTTTGAATCATTTTTGGTAGAGTCCAAAAAATCCATTTTCTGATGAAAAACGATGACCCCGGACCAGTCGAACGTTGAAAAAAATTGGTCAATATTGATGAAATTTTAACATTTAATCTTTTGACTTTAAATGACGGTTGGATGTGAGTTATTACTTTTTCAACTAAAATAAGTGTGTTTAAAGTCATTTCTGTGCCTGAAATTGGTCAAAATTGAAGATTTTGAGTAAGCAAAACTCTGTAAAAATGGCAATTTTGGTCACTGTGAGGGTTTAAAAAGTGGTTATTTAACATGAGGCCCGATCCAAATGACATTTTGAATCATTTTTGGTAGAGTCCAAAAAATCAATTTTCTGATGAAAAACGATGACCCCGGATCAGTCGAACGTTGAAAAAATGGTCAATATTGATGAAATTTTAACATTTAATCTTTTGACTTTAAATGACGGTTGGATGTGAGTTATTACTTTTTCAACTAAAATAAGTGTGTTTAAAGTCATTTCTGTGCCTGAAATTGGTCAAAATTGAAGATTTTGAGTACGCAAAACTCTGTAAAAATGGCAGTTTTGGTCACTGTGAGGGTTTAAAAAGTGGTTCTTCAACATGAGGCCCGATCCAAATGACATTTTGAATCATTTTTGGTAGAGTCCAAAAAATCAATTTTCTGATGAAAAACGATGACCCCGGACCAGTCGAACGTTGAAAAAATGGTCAATATTGATGAAATTTTAACATTTAATCTTTTGACTTTAAATGACGGTTGGATGTGAGTTATTACTTTTTCAACTAAAATAAGTGTGTTTAAAGTAATTTCTGTGCCTGAAATTGGTCAAAATTGAAGATTTTGAGTAAGCAAAACTCTGTAAAAATGGCAGTTTTGGTCACTGTGAGGGTTTAAAAAGTGGTTATTCAACATGAGACCCGATCCAAATGACATTTTGAATCATTTTTGGTAGAGTCCAAAAAATCAATTTTCTGATGAAAAACGATGACCCCGGATCAGTCGAACGTTGAAAAAATGGTCAATATTGATGAAATTTTAACATTTAATCTTTTGACTTTAAATGACGGTTGGATGTGAGTTATTACTTTTTCAACTAAAATAAGTGTGTTTAAAGTCATTTCTGTGCCTGAAATTGGTCAAAATTGAAGATTTTGAGTAAGCAAAACTCTGTAAAAATGGCAATTTTGGTCACTGTGAGGGTTTAAAAAGTGGTTATTCAACATGAGGCCCGATCCAAATGACAATTTGAATCATTTTTGGTAGAGTCCAAAAAATCAATTTTCTGATGAAAAACGATGACCCCGGACCAGTCGAACGTTGAAAAAATGGTCAATATTGATGAAATTTTAACATTTAATCTTTTGACTTTAAATGACGGTTGGATGTGAGTTATTACTTTTTCAACTAAAATAAGTGTGTTTAAAGTAATTTCTGTGCCTGAAATTGGTCAAAATTGAAGATTTTGAGTAAGCAAAACTCTGTAAAAATGGCAGTTTTGGTCACTGTGAGGGTTTAAAAAGTGGTTATTCAACATGAGGCCCGATCCAAATGACATTTTGAATCATTTTTGGTAGAGTCCAAAAAATCAATTTTCTGATGAAAAACGATGACCCCGGACCAGTCGAACGTTGAAAAAATGGTCAATATTGATGAAATTTTAACATTTAATCTTTTGACTTTAAATGACGGTTGGATGTGAGTTATTACTTTTTCAACTAAAATAAGTGTGTTTAAAGTCATTTTTGTGCCTGAAATTGGTCAAATTTGAAGCTTTTGAGTAAGCAAAACTCTGTAAAAATTGCAATTTTGGTCACTGTGAGGGTTTAAAAAGTGGTTATTCAACAAGAGGCCCGATCCAAATGACATTTTGAATCATTTTTGGTAGAGTCCAAAAAATCAATTTTCTGATGAAAAACGATGACCCCGGACCAGTCGAACGTTGAAAAAATGGTCAATATTGATGAAATTTTAACATTTAATCTTTTGACTTTAAATGACGGTTGGATGTGAGTTATTACTTTTTCAACTAAAATAAGTGTGTTTAAAGTCATTTCTGTGCCTGAAATTGGTCAAAATTGAAGATTTTGAGTAAGCAAAACTCTGTAAAAATGGCAGTTTTGGTCACTGTGAGGGTTTAAAAAGTGGTTCTTCAACATGAGGCCCGATCCAAATGACATTTTGAATCATTTTTGGTAGAGTCCAAAAAATCAATTTTCTGATGAAAAACGATGACCCCGGACCAGTCGAACGTTGAAAAAATGGTCAATATTGATGAAATTTTAACATTTAATCTTTTGACTTTAAATGACGGTTGGTTGTGAGTTATTACTTTTTCAACTAAAATAAGTGTGTTTAAAGTCATTTCTGTGCCTGAAATTGGTCAAAATTGAAGATTTTGAGTAAGCAAAACTCTGTAAAAATGGCAGTTTTGGTCACTGTGAGGGTTTAAAAAGTGGTTCTTCAACATGAGGCCCGATCCAAATGACATTTTGAATCATTTTTGGTAGAGTCCAAAAAATCAATTTTCTGATGAAAAACGATGACCCCGGACCAGTCGAACGTTGAAAAAATGGTCAATATTGATGAAATTTTAACATTTAATCTTTTGACTTTAAATGACGGTTGGATGTGAGTTATTACTTTTTCAACTAAAATAAGTGTGTTTAAAGTCATTTCTGTGCCTGAAATTGGTCAAAATTGAAGATTTTGAGTAAGCAAAACTCTGTAAAAATGGCAGTTTTGGTCACTGTGAGGGTTTAAAAAGTGGTTATTCAACATGAGGCCTGATCCAAATGACATTTTGAATCATTTTTGGTAGAGTCCAAAAAATCCATTTTCTGATGAAAAACGATGACCCCGGACCAGTCGAACGTTGAAAAAAATTGGTCAATATTGATGAAATTTTAACATTTAATCTTTTGACTTTAAATGACGGTTGGATGTGAGTTATTACTTTTTCAACTAAAATAAGTGTGTTTAAAGTCATTTCTGTGCCTGAAATTGGTCAAAATTGAAGATTTTGAGTAAGCAAAACTCTGTAAAAATGGCAATTTTGGTCACTGTGAGGGTTTAAAAAGTGGTTATTTAACATGAGGCCCGATCCAAATGACATTTTGAATCATTTTTGGTAGAGTCCAAAAAATCAATTTTCTGATGAAAAACGATGACCCCGGATCAGTCGAACGTTGAAAAAATGGTCAATATTGATGAAATTTTAACATTTAATCTTTTGACTTTAAATGACGGTTGGATGTGAGTTATTACTTTTTCAACTAAAATAAGTGTGTTTAAAGTCATTTCTGTGCCTGAAATTGGTCAAAATTGAAGATTTTGAGTAAGCAAAACTCTGTAAAAATGGCAGTTTTGGTCACTGTGAGGGTTTAAAAAGTGGTTCTTCAACATGAGGCCCGATCCAAATGACATTTTGAATCATTTTTGGTAGGGTCCAAAAAATCAATTTTCTGATGAAAAACGATGACCCCGGACCAGTCGAACGTTGAAAAAATGGTCAATATTGATGAAATTTTAACATTTAATCTTTTGACTTTAAATGACGGTTGGATGTGAGTTATTACTTTTTCAACTAAAATAAGTGTGTTTAAAGTAATTTCTGTGCCTGAAATTGGTCAAAATTGAAGATTTTGAGTAAGCAAAACTCTGTAAAAATGGCAGTTTTGGTCACTGTGAGGGTTTAAAAAGTGGTTATTCAACATAAGGCCCGATCCAAATGACATTTTGAATCATTTTTGGTAGAGTCCAAAAAATCAATTTTCTGATGAAAAACGATGACCCCGGACCAGTCGAACGTTGAAAAAATGGTCAATATTGATGAAATGTTAACATTTAATCTTTTGACTTTAAATGACGGTTGGATGTGAGTTATTACTTTTTCAACTAAAATAAGTGTGTTTAAAGTCATTTCTGTGCCTGAAATTGGTCAAAATTGAAGATTTTGAGTAAGCAAAACTCTGTAAAAATGGCAATTTTGGTCACTGTGAGGGTTTAAAAAGTGGTTATTCAACATGAGGCCCGATCCAAATGACATTTTGAATCATTTTTGGTAGAGTCCAAAAAATCAATTTTCTGATGAAAAACGATGACCCCGGACCAGTTGAACGTTGAAAAAATGGTCAATATTGATGAAATTTTAACATTTAATCTTTTGACTTTAAATGACGGTTGGATGTGAGTTATTACTTTTTCAACTAAAATAAGTGTGTTTAAAGTCATTTCTGTGCCTGAAATTGGTCAAAATTGAAGATTTTGAGTAAGCAAAACTCTGTAAAAATGGCAGTTTTGGTCACTGTGAGGGTTTAAAAAGTGGTTATTCAACATGAGGCCTGATCCAAATGACATTTTGAATCATTTTTGGTAGAGTCCAAAAAATCAATTTTCTGATGAAAAACGATGACCCCGGACCAGTCGAACGTTGAAAAAACTGGTCAATATTGATGAAATTTTAACATTTAATCTTTTGACTTTAAATGACGGGTGGATGTCAGTTATTACTTTTTCAACTAAAATAAGTGTGTTTAAAGTCATTTCTGTGCCTAAAATTGGTCAAAATTGAAGATTTTGAGTAAGCAAAACTCTGTAAAAATGGCAATTTTGGTCACTGTGAGGGTTTAAAAAGTGGTTATTCAACATGAGGCCCGATCCAAATGACATTTTGAATCATTTTTGGTAGAGTCCAAAAAATCAATTTTCTGATGAAAAACGATGACCCCGGACCAGTCGAACGTTGAAAAAATGGTCAATATTGATGAAATTTTAACATTTAATCTTTTGACTTTAAATGACGGTTGGATGTGAGTTATTACTTTTTCAACTAAAATAAGTGTGTTTAAAGTCATTTCTGTGCCTGAAATTGGTCAAAATTGAAGATTTTGAGTAAGCAAAACTCTGTAAAAATGGCAGTTTTGGTCACTGTGAGGGTTTAAAAAGTGGTTATTCAACATGAGGCCTGATCCAAATGACATTTTGAATCATTTTTGGTAGAGTCCAAAAAATCCATTTTCTGATGAAAAACGATGACCCCGGACCAGTCGAACGTTGAAAAAAATTGGTCAATATTGATGAAATTTTAACATTTAATCTTTTGACTTTAAATGACGGTTGGATGTGAGTTATTACTTTTTCAACTAAAATAAGTGTGTTTAAAGTCATTTCTGTGCCTGAAATTGGTCAAAATTGAAGATTTTGAGTAAGCAAAACTCTGTAAAAATGGCAATTTTGGTCACTGTGAGGGTTTAAAAAGTGGTTATTTAACATGAGGCCCGATCCAAATGACATTTTGAATCATTTTTGGTAGAGTCCAAAAAATCAATTTTCTGATGAAAAACGATGACCCCGGATCAGTCGAACGTTGAAAAAATGGTCAATATTGATGAAATTTTAACATTTAATCTTTTGACTTTAAATGACGGTTGGATGTGAGTTATTACTTTTTCAACTAAAATAAGTGTGTTTAAAGTCATTTCTGTGCCTGAAATTGGTCAAAATTGAAGATTTTGAGTACGCAAAACTCTGTAAAAATGGCAGTTTTGGTCACTGTGAGGGTTTAAAAAGTGGTTCTTCAACATGAGGCCCGATCCAAATGACATTTTGAATCATTTTTGGTAGAGTCCAAAAAATCAATTTTCTGATGAAAAACGATGACCCCGGACCAGTCGAACGTTGAAAAAATGGTCAATATTGATGAAATTTTAACATTTAATCTTTTGACTTTAAATGACGGTTGGATGTGAGTTATTACTTTTTCAACTAAAATAAGTGTGTTTAAAGTAATTTCTGTGCCTGAAATTGGTCAAAATTGAAGATTTTGAGTAAGCAAAACTCTGTAAAAATGGCAGTTTTGGTCACTGTGAGGGTTTAAAAAGTGGTTATTCAACATGAGACCCGATCCAAATGACATTTTGAATCATTTTTGGTAGAGTCCAAAAAATCAATTTTCTGATGAAAAACGATGACCCCGGATCAGTCGAACGTTGAAAAAATTGTCAATATTGATGAAATTTTAACATTTAATCTTTTGACTTTAAATGACGGTTGGATGTGAGTTATTACTTTTTCAACTAAAATAAGTGTGTTTAAAGTCATTTCTGTGCCTGAAATTGGTCAAAATTGAAGATTTTGAGTAAGCAAAACTCTGTAAAAATGGCAATTTTGGTCACTGTGAGGGTTTAAAAAGTGGTTATTCAACATGAGGCCCGATCCAAATGACAATTTGAATCATTTTTGGTAGAGTCCAAAAAATCAATTTTCTGATGAAAAACGATGACCCCGGACCAGTCGAACGTTGAAAAAATGGTCAATATTGATGAAATTTTAACATTTAATCTTTTGACTTTAAATGACGGTTGGATGTGAGTTATTACTTTTTCAACTAAAATAAGTGTGTTTAAAGTAATTTCTGTGCCTGAAATTCGTCAAAATTGAAGATTTTGAGTAAGCAAAACTCTGTAAAAATGGCAGTTTTGGTCACTGTGAGGGTTTAAAAAGTGGTTATTCAACATGAGGCCCGATCCAAATGACATTTTGAATCATTTTTGGTAGAGTCCAAAAAATCAATTTTCTGATGAAAAACGATGACCCCGGACCAGTCGAACGTTGAAAAAATGGTCAATATTGATGAAATTTTAACATTTAATCTTTTGACTTTAAATGACGGTTGGATGTGAGTTATTACTTTTTCAACTAAAATAAGTGTGTTTAAAGTCATTTTTGTGCCTGAAATTGGTCAAATTTGAAGCTTTTGAGTAAGCAAAACTCTGTAAAAATTGCAATTTTGGTCACTGTGAGGGTTTAAAAAGTGGTTATTCAACAAGAGGCCCGATCCAAATGACATTTTGAATCATTTTTGGTAGAGTCCAAAAAATCAATTTTCTGATGAAAAACGATGACCCCGGACCAGTCGAACGTTGAAAAAATGGTCAATATTGATGAAATTTTAACATTTAATCTTTTGACTTTAAATGACGGTTGGATGTGAGTTATTACTTTTTCAACTAAAATAAGTGTGTTTAAAGTCATTTCTGTGCCTGAAATTGGTCAAAATTGAAGATTTTGAGTAAGCAAAACTCTGTAAAAATGGCAGTTTTGGTCACTGTGAGGGTTTAAAAAGTGGTTCTTCAACATGAGGCCCGATCCAAATGACATTTTGAATCATTTTTGGTAGAGTCCAAAAAAATCAATTTTCTGATGAAAAACGATGACCCCGGACCAGTCGAACGTTGAAAAAATGGTCAATATTGATGAAATTTTAACATTTAATCTTTTGACTTTAAATGACGGTTGGATGTGAGTTATTACTTTTTCAACTAAAATAAGTGTGTTTAAAGTCATTTCTGTGCCTGAAATTGGTCAAAATTGAAGATTTTGAGTAAGCAAAACTCTGTAAAAATGGCAGTTTTGGTCACTGTGAGGGTTTAAAAAGTGGTTCTTCAACATGAGGCCCGATCCAAATGACATTTTGAATCATTTTTGGTAGAGTCCAAAAAATCAATTTTCTGATGAAAAACGATGACCCCGGACCAGTCGAACGTTGAAAAAATGGTCAATATTGATGAAATTTTAACATTTAATCTTTTGACTTTAAATGACGGTTGGATGTGAGTTATTACTTTTTCAACTAAAATAAGTGTGTTTAAAGTCATTTCTGTGCCTGAAATTGGTCAAAATTGAAGATTTTGAGTAAGCAAAACTCTGTAAAAATGGCAGTTTTGGTCACTGTGAGGGTTTAAAAAGTGGTTATTCAACATGAGGCCCGATCCAAATGACATTTTGAATCATTTTTGGTAGAGTCCAAAAAATCAATTTTCTGATGAAAAACGATGACCCCGGACCAGTCGAACGTTGAAAAAATGGTCAATATTGATGAAATTTTAACATTTAATCTTTTGACTTTAAATGACGGTTGGATGTGAGTTATTACTTTTTCAACTAAAATAAGTGTGTTTAAAGTCATTTCTGTGCCTGAAATTGGTCAAAATTGAAGATTTTGAGTAAGCAAAACTCTGTAAAAATGGCAGTTTTGGTCACTGTGAGGGTTTAAAAAGTGGTTATTCAACATGAGGCCTGATCCAAATGACATTTTGAATCATTTTTGGTAGAGTCCAAAAAATCCATTTTCTGATGAAAAACGATGACCCCGGACCAGTCGAACGTTGAAAAAAATTGGTCAATATTGATGAAATTTTAACATTTAATCTTTTGACTTTAAATGACGGTTGGATGTGAGTTATTACTTTTTCAACTAAAATAAGTGTGTTTAAAGTCATTTCTGTGCCTGAAATTGGTCAAAATTGAAGATTTTGAGTAAGCAAAACTCTGTAAAAATGGCAATTTTGGTCACTGTGAGGGTTTAAAAAGTGGTTATTTAACATGAGGCCCGATCCAAATGACATTTTGAATCATTTTTGGTAGAGTCCAAAAAATCAATTTTCTGATGAAAAACGATGACCCCGGATCAGTCGAACGTTGAAAAAATGGTCAATATTGATGAAATTTTAACATTTAATCTTTTGACTTTAAATGACGGTTGGATGTGAGTTATTACTTTTTCAACTAAAATAAGTGTGTTTAAAGTCATTTCTGTGCCTGAAATTGGTCAAAATTGAAGATTTTGAGTACGCAAAACTCTGTAAAAATGGCAGTTTTGGTCACTGTGAGGGTTTAAAAAGTGGTTCTTCAACATGAGGCCCGATCCAAATGACATTTTGAATCATTTTTGGTAGAGTCCAAAAAATCAATTTTCTGATGAAAAACGATGACCCCGGACCAGTCGAACGTTGAAAAAATGGTCAATATTGATGAAATTTTAACATTTAATCTTTTGACTTTAAATGACGGTTGGATGTGAGTTATTACTTTTTCAACTAAAATAAGTGTGTTTAAAGTAATTTCTGTGCCTGAAATTGGTCAAAATTGAAGATTTTGAGTAAGCAAAACTCTGTAAAAATGGCAGTTTTGGTCACTGTGAGGGTTTAAAAAGTGGTTATTCAACATGAGACCCGATCCAAATGACATTTTGAATCATTTTTGGTAGAGTCAAAAAATCAATTTTCTGATGAAAAACGATGACCCCGGATCAGTCGAACGTTGAAAAAATTGTCAATATTGATGAAATTTTAACATTTAATCTTTTGACTTTAAATGACGGTTGGATGTGAGTTATTACTTTTTCAACTAAAATAAGTGTGTTTAAAGTCATTTCTGTGCCTGAAATTGGTCAAAATTGAAGATTTTGAGTAAGCAAAACTCTGTAAAAATGGCAATTTTGGTCACTGTGAGGGTTTAAAAAGTGGTTATTCAACATGAGGCCCGATCCAAATGACAATTTGAATCATTTTTGGTAGAGTCCAAAAAATCAATTTTCTGATGAAAAACGATGACCCCGGACCAGTCGAACGTTGAAAAAATGGTCAATATTGATGAAATTTTAACATTTAATCTTTTGACTTTAAATGACGGTTGGATGTGAGTTATTACTTTTTCAACTAAAATAAGTGTGTTTAAAGTAATTTCTGTGCCTGAAATTCGTCAAAATTGAAGATTTTGAGTAAGCAAAACTCTGTAAAAATGGCAGTTTTGGTCACTGTGAGGGTTTAAAAAGTGGTTATTCAACATGAGGCCCGATCCAAATGACATTTTGAATCATTTTTGGTAGAGTCCAAAAAATCAATTTTCTGATGAAAAACGATGACCCCGGACCAGTCGAACGTTGAAAAAATGGTCAATATTGATGAAATTTTAACATTTAATCTTTTGACTTTAAATGACGGTTGGATGTGAGTTATTACTTTTTCAACTAAAATAAGTGTGTTTAAAGTCATTTTTGTGCCTGAAATTGGTCAAATTTGAAGCTTTTGAGTAAGCAAAACTCTGTAAAAATTGCAATTTTGGTCACTGTGAGGGTTTAAAAAGTGGTTATTCAACAAGAGGCCCGATCCAAATGACATTTTGAATCATTTTTGGTAGAGTCCAAAAAATCAATTTTCTGATGAAAAACGATGACCCCGGACCAGTCGAACGTTGAAAAAATGGTCAATATTGATGAAATTTTAACATTTAATCTTTTGACTTTAAATGACGGTTGGATGTGAGTTATTACTTTTTCAACTAAAATAAGTGTGTTTAAAGTCATTTCTGTGCCTGAAATTGGTCAAAATTGAAGATTTTGAGTAAGCAAAACTCTGTAAAAATGGCAGTTTTGGTCACTGTGAGGGTTTAAAAAGTGGTTCTTCAACATGAGGCCCGATCCAAATGACATTTTGAATCATTTTTGGTAGAGTCCAAAAAATCAATTTTCTGATGAAAAACGATGACCCCGGACCAGTCGAACGTTGAAAAAATGGTCAATATTGATGAAATTTTAACATTTAATCTTTTGACTTTAAATGACGGTTGGATGTGAGTTATTACTTTTTCAACTAAAATAAGTGTGTTTAAAGTCATTTCTGTGCCTGAAATTGGTCAAAATTGAAGATTTTGAGTAAGCAAAACTCTGTAAAAATGGCAGTTTTGGTCACTGTGAGGGTTTAAAAAGTGGTTCTTCAACATGAGGCCCGATCCAAATGACATTTTGAATCATTTTTGGTAGAGTCCAAAAAATCAATTTTCTGATGAAAAACGATGACCCCGGACCAGTCGAACGTTGAAAAAATGGTCAATATTGATGAAATTTTAACATTTAATCTTTTGACTTTAAATGACGGTTGGATGTGAGTTATTACTTTTTCAACTAAAATAAGTGTGTTTAAAGTCATTTCTGTGCCTGAAATTGGTCAAAATTGAAGATTTTGAGTAAGCAAAACTCTGTAAAAATGGCAGTTTTGGTCACTGTGAGGGTTTAAAAAGTGGTTATTCAACATGAGGCCTGATCCAAATGACATTTTGAATCATTTTTGGTAGAGTCCAAAAAATCCATTTTCTGATGAAAAACGATGACCCCGGACCAGTCGAACGTTGAAAAAAATTGGTCAATATTGATGAAATTTTAACATTTAATCTTTTGACTTTAAATGACGGTTGGATGTGAGTTATTACTTTTTCAACTAAAATAAGTGTGTTTAAAGTCATTTCTGTGCCTGAAATTGGTCAAAATTGAAGATTTTGAGTAAGCAAAACTCTGTAAAAATGGCAATTTTGGTCACTGTGAGGGTTTAAAAAGTGGTTATTTAACATGAGGCCCGATCCAAATGACATTTTGAATCATTTTTGGTAGAGTCCAAAAAATCAATTTTCTGATGAAAAACGATGACCCCGGATCAGTCGAACGTTGAAAAAATGGTCAATATTGATGAAATTTTAACATTTAATCTTTTGACTTTAAATGACGGTTGGATGTGAGTTATTACTTTTTCAACTAAAATAAGTGTGTTTAAAGTCATTTCTGTGCCTGAAATTGGTCAAAATTGAAGATTTTGAGTAAGCAAAACTCTGTAAAAATGGCAGTTTTGGTCACTGTGAGGGTTTAAAAAGTGGTTCTTCAACATGAGGCCCGATCCAAATGACATTTTGAATCATTTTTGGTAGAGTCCAAAAAATCAATTTTCTGATGAAAAACGATGACCCCGGACCAGTCGAACGTTGAAAAAATGGTCAATATTGATGAAATTTTAACATTTAATCTTTTGACTTTAAATGACGGTTGGATGTGAGTTATTACTTTTTCAACTAAAATAAGTGTGTTTAAAGTAATTTCTGTGCCTGAAATTGGTCAAAATTGAAGATTTTGAGTAAGCAAAACTCTGTAAAAATGGCAGTTTTGGTCACTGTGAGGGTTTAAAAAGTGGTTATTCAACATAAGGCCCGATCCAAATGACATTTTGAATCATTTTTGGTAGAGTCCAAAAAATCAATTTTCTGATGAAAAACGATGACCCCGGACCAGTCGAACGTTGAAAAAATGGTCAATATTGATGAAATGTTAACATTTAATCTTTTGACTTTAAATGACGGTTGGATGTGAGTTATTACTTTTTCAACTAAAATAAGTGTGTTTAAAGTCATTTCTGTGCCTGAAATTGGTCAAAATTGAAGATTTTGAGTAAGCAAAACTCTGTAAAAATGGCAATTTTGGTCACTGTGAGGGTTTAAAAAGTGGTTATTCAACATGAGGCCCGATCCAAATGACATTTTGAATCATTTTTGGTAGAGTCCAAAAAATCAATTTTCTGATGAAAAACGATGACCCCGGACCAGTCGAACGTTGAAAAAATGGTCAATATTGATGAAATTTTAACATTTAATCTTTTGACTTTAAATGACGGTTGGATGTGAGTTATTACTTTTTCAACTAAAATAAGTGTGTTTAAAGTCATTTCTGTGCCTGAAATTGGTCAAAATTGAAGATTTTGAGTAAGCAAAACTCTGTAAAAATGGCAGTTTTGGTCACTGTGAGGGTTTAAAAAGTGGTTATTCAACATGAGGCCTGATCCAAATGACATTTTGAATAATTTTTGGTAGAGTCCAAAAAATCCATTTTCTGATGAAAAACGATGACCCCGGACCAGTCGAACGTTGAAAAAACTGGTCAATATTGATGAAATTTTAACATTTAATCTTTTGACTTTAAATGACGGGTGGATGTCAGTTATTACTTTTTCAACTAAAATAAGTGTGTTTAAAGTCATTTCTGTGCCTAAAATTGGTCAAAATTGAAGATTTTGAGTAAGCAAAACTCTGTAAAAATGGCAATTTTGGTCACTGTGAGGGTTTAAAAAGTGGTTATTCAACATGAGGCCCGATCCAAATGACATTTTGAATCATTTTTGGTAGAGTCCAAAAAATCAATTTTCTGATGAAAAACGATGACCCCGGACCAGTCGAACGTTGAAAAAATGGTCAATATTGATGAAATTTTAACATTTAATCTTTTGACTTTAAATGACGGTTGGATGTGAGTTATTACTTTTTCAACTAAAATAAGTGTGTTTAAAGTCATTTCTGTGCCTGAAATTGGTCAAAATTGAAGATTTTGAGTAAGCACAACTCTGTAAAAATGGCAGTTTTGGTCACTGTGAGGGTTTAAAAAGTGGTTATTCAACATGAGGCCTGATCCAAATGACATTTTGAATCATTTTTGGTAGAGTCCAAAAAATCCATTTTCTGATGAAAAACGATGACCCCGGACCAGTCGAACGTTGAAAAAAATTGGTCAATATTGATGAAATTTTAACATTTAATCTTTTGACTTTAAATGACGGTTGGATGTGAGTTATTACTTTTTCAACTAAAATAAGTGTGTTTAAAGTCATTTTTGTGCCTGAAATTGGTCAAATTTGAAGCTTTTGAGTAAGCAAAACTCTGTAAAAATTGCAATTTTGGTCACTGTGAGGGTTTAAAAAGTGGTTATTCAACAAGAGGCCCGATCCAAATGACATTTTGAATCATTTTTGGTAGAGTCCAAAAAATCAATTTTCTGATGAAAAACGATGACCCCGGACCAGTCGAACGTTGAAAAAATGGTCAATATTGATGAAATTTTAACATTTAATCTTTTGACTTTAAATGACGGTTGGATGTGAGTTATTACTTTTTCAACTAAAATAAGTGTGTTTAAAGTCATTTCTGTGCCTGAAATTGGTCAAAATTGAAGATTTTGAGTAAGCAAAACTCTGTAAAAATGGCAGTTTTGGTCACTGTGAGGGTTTAAAAAGTGGTTCTTCAACATGAGGCCCGATCCAAATGACATTTTGAATCATTTTTGGTAGAGTCCAAAAAATCAATTTTCTGATGAAAAACGATGACCCCGGACCAGTCGAACGTTGAAAAAATGGTCAATATTGATGAAATTTTAACATTTAATCTTTTGACTTTAAATGACGGTTGGATGTGAGTTATTACTTTTTCAACTAAAATAAGTGTGTTTAAAGTCATTTCTGTGCCTGAAATTGGTCAAAATTGAAGATTTTGAGTAAGCAAAACTCTGTAAAAATGGCAGTTTTGGTCACTGTGAGGGTTTAAAAAGTGGTTCTTCAACATGAGGCCCGATCCAAATGACATTTTGAATCATTTTTGGTAGAGTCCAAAAAATCAATTTTCTGATGAAAAACGATGACCCCGGACCAGTCGAACGTTGAAAAAATGGTCAATATTGATGAAATTTTAACATTTAATCTTTTGACTTTAAATGACGGTTGGATGTGAGTTATTACTTTTTCAACTAAAATAAGTGTGTTTAAAGTCATTTCTGTGCCTGAAATTGGTCAAAATTGAAGATTTTGAGTAAGCAAAACTCTGTAAAAATGGCAGTTTTGGTCACTGTGAGGGTTTAAAAAGTGGTTATTCAACATGAGGCCTGATCCAAATGACATTTTGAATCATTTTTGGTAGAGTCCAAAAAATCCATTTTCTGATGAAAAACGATGACCCCGGACCAGTCGAACGTTGAAAAAAATTGGTCAATATTGATGAAATTTTAACATTTAATCTTTTGACTTTAAATGACGGTTGGATGTGAGTTATTACTTTTTCAACTAAAATAAGTGTGTTTAAAGTCATTTCTGTGCCTGAAATTGGTCAAAATTGAAGATTTTGAGTAAGCAAAACTCTGTAAAAATGGCAATTTTGGTCACTGTGAGGGTTTAAAAAGTGGTTATTTAACATGAGGCCCGATCCAAATGACATTTTGAATCATTTTTGGTAGAGTCCAAAAAATCAATTTTCTGATGAAAAACGATGACCCCGGATCAGTCGAACGTTGAAAAAATGGTCAATATTGATGAAATTTTAACATTTAATCTTTTGACTTTAAATGACGGTTGGATGTGAGTTATTACTTTTTCAACTAAAATAAGTGTGTTTAAAGTCATTTCTGTGCCTGAAATTGGTCAAAATTGAAGATTTTGAGTAAGCAAAACTCTGTAAAAATGGCAGTTTTGGTCACTGTGAGGGTTTAAAAAGTGGTTCTTCAACATGAGGCCCGATCCAAATGACATTTTGAATCATTTTTGGTAGGGTCCAAAAAATCAATTTTCTGATGAAAAACGATGACCCCGGACCAGTCGAACGTTGAAAAAATGGTCAATATTGATGAAATTTTAACATTTAATCTTTTGACTTTAAATGACGGTTGGATGTGAGTTATTACTTTTTCAACTAAAATAAGTGTGTTTAAAGTAATTTCTGTGCCTGAAATTGGTCAAAATTGAAGATTTTGAGTAAGCAAAACTCTGTAAAAATGGCAGTTTTGGTCACTGTGAGGGTTTAAAAAGTGGTTATTCAACATAAGGCCCGATCCAAATGACATTTTGAATCATTTTTGGTAGAGTCCAAAAAATCAATTTTCTGATGAAAAACGATGACCCCGGACCAGTCGAACGTTGAAAAAATGGTCAATATTGATGAAATGTTAACATTTAATCTTTTGACTTTAAATGACGGTTGGATGTGAGTTATTACTTTTTCAACTAAAATAAGTGTGTTTAAAGTCATTTCTGTGCCTGAAATTGGTCAAAATTGAAGATTTTGAGTAAGCAAAACTCTGTAAAAATGGCAATTTTGGTCACTGTGAGGGTTTAAAAAGTGGTTATTCAACATGAGGCCCGATCCAAATGACATTTTGAATCATTTTTGGTAGAGTCCAAAAAATCAATTTTCTGATGAAAAACGATGACCCCGGACCAGTCGAACGTTGAAAAAATGGTCAATATTGATGAAATTTTAACATTTAATCTTTTGACTTTAAATGACGGTTGGATGTGAGTTATTACTTTTTCAACTAAAATAAGTGTGTTTAAAGTCATTTCTGTGCCTGAAATTGGTCAAAATTGAAGATTTTGAGTAAGCAAAACTCTGTAAAAATGGCAGTTTTGGTCACTGTGAGGGTTTAAAAAGTGGTTATTCAACATGAGGCCTGATCCAAATGACATTTTGAATCATTTTTGGTAGAGTCCAAAAAATCAATTTTCTGATGAAAAACGATGACCCCGGACCAGTCGAACGTTGAAAAAACTGGTCAATATTGATGAAATTTTAACATTTAATCTTTTGACTTTAAATGACGGGTGGATGTCAGTTATTACTTTTTCAACTAAAATAAGTGTGTTTAAAGTCATTTCTGTGCCTAAAATTGGTCAAAATTGAAGATTTTGAGTAAGCAAAACTCTGTAAAAATGGCAATTTTGGTCACTGTGAGGGTTTAAAAAGTGGTTATTCAACATGAGGCCCGATCCAAATGACATTTTGAATCATTTTTGGTAGAGTCCAAAAAATCAATTTTCTGATGAAAAACGATGACCCCGGACCAGTCGAACGTTGAAAAAATGGTCAATATTGATGAAATTTTAACATTTAATCTTTTGACTTTAAATGACGGTTGGATGTGAGTTATTACTTTTTCAACTAAAATAAGTGTGTTTAAAGTCATTTCTGTGCCTGAAATTGGTCAAAATTGAAGATTTTGAGTAAGCAAAACTCTGTAAAAATGGCAGTTTTGGTCACTGTGAGGGTTTAAAAAGTGGTTATTCAACATGAGGCCTGATCCAAATGACATTTTGAATCATTTTTGGTAGAGTCCAAAAAATCCATTTTCTGATGAAAAACGATGACCCCGGACCAGTCGAACGTTGAAAAAAATTGGTCAATATTGATGAAATTTTAACATTTAATCTTTTGACTTTAAATGACGGTTGGATGTGAGTTATTACTTTTTCAACTAAAATAAGTGTGTTTAAAGTCATTTCTGTGCCTGAAATTGGTCAAAATTGAAGATTTTGAGTAAGCAAAACTCTGTAAAAATGGCAATTTTGGTCACTGTGAGGGTTTAAAAAGTGGTTATTTAACATGAGGCCCGATCCAAATGACATTTTGAATCATTTTTGGTAGAGTCCAAAAAATCAATTTTCTGATGAAAAACGATGACCCCGGATCAGTCGAACGTTGAAAAAATGGTCAATATTGATGAAATTTTAACATTTAATCTTTTGACTTTAAATGACGGTTGGATGTGAGTTATTACTTTTTCAACTAAAATAAGTGTGTTTAAAGTCATTTCTGTGCCTGAAATTGGTCAAAATTGAAGATTTTGAGTACGCAAAACTCTGTAAAAATGGCAGTTTTGGTCACTGTGAGGGTTTAAAAAGTGGTTCTTCAACATGAGGCCCGATCCAAATGACATTTTGAATCATTTTTGGTAGAGTCCAAAAAATCAATTTTCTGATGAAAAACGATGACCCCGGACCAGTCGAACGTTGAAAAAATGGTCAATATTGATGAAATTTTAACATTTAATCTTTTGACTTTAAATGACGGTTGGATGTGAGTTATTACTTTTTCAACTAAAATAAGTGTGTTTAAAGTAATTTCTGTGCCTGAAATTGGTCAAAATTGAAGATTTTGAGTAAGCAAAACTCTGTAAAAATGGCAGTTTTGGTCACTGTGAGGGTTTAAAAAGTGGTTATTCAACATGAGACCCGATCCAAATGACATTTTGAATCATTTTTGGTAGAGTCCAAAAAATCAATTTTCTGATGAAAAACGATGACCCCGGATCAGTCGAACGTTGAAAAAATTGTCAATATTGATGAAATTTTAACATTTAATCTTTTGACTTTAAATGACGGTTGGATGTGAGTTATTACTTTTTCAACTAAAATAAGTGTGTTTAAAGTCATTTCTGTGCCTGAAATTGGTCAAAATTGAAGATTTTGAGTAAGCAAAACTCTGTAAAAATGGCAATTTTGGTCACTGTGAGGGTTTAAAAAGTGGTTATTCAACATGAGGCCCGATCCAAATGACAATTTGAATCATTTTTGGTAGAGTCCAAAAAATCAATTTTCTGATGAAAAACGATGACCCCGGACCAGTCGAACGTTGAAAAAATGGTCAATATTGATGAAATTTTAACATTTAATCTTTTGACTTTAAATGACGGTTGGATGTGAGTTATTACTTTTTCAACTAAAATAAGTGTGTTTAAAGTAATTTCTGTGCCTGAAATTCGTCAAAATTGAAGATTTTGAGTAAGCAAAACTCTGTAAAAATGGCAGTTTTGGTCACTGTGAGGGTTTAAAAAGTGGTTATTCAACATGAGGCCCGATCCAAATGACATTTTGAATCATTTTTGGTAGAGTCCAAAAAATCAATTTTCTGATGAAAAACGATGACCCCGGACCAGTCGAACGTTGAAAAAATGGTCAATATTGATGAAATTTTAACATTTAATCTTTTGACTTTAAATGACGGTTGGATGTGAGTTATTACTTTTTCAACTAAAATAAGTGTGTTTAAAGTCATTTTTGTGCCTGAAATTGGTCAAATTTGAAGCTTTTGAGTAAGCAAAACTCTGTAAAAATTGCAATTTTGGTCACTGTGAGGGTTTAAAAAGTGGTTATTCAACAAGAGGCCCGATCCAAATGACATTTTGAATCATTTTTGGTAGAGTCCAAAAAATCAATTTTCTGATGAAAAACGATGACCCCGGACCAGTCGAACGTTGAAAAAATGGTCAATATTGATGAAATTTTAACATTTAATCTTTTGACTTTAAATGACGGTTGGATGTGAGTTATTACTTTTTCAACTAAAATAAGTGTGTTTAAAGTCATTTCTGTGCCTGAAATTGGTCAAAATTGAAGATTTTGAGTAAGCAAAACTCTGTAAAAATGGCAGTTTTGGTCACTGTGAGGGTTTAAAAAGTGGTTCTTCAACATGAGGCCCGATCCAAATGACATTTTGAATCATTTTTGGTAGAGTCCAAAAAATCAATTTTCTGATGAAAAACGATGACCCCGGACCAGTCGAACGTTGAAAAAATGGTCAATATTGATGAAATTTTAACATTTAATCTTTTGACTTTAAATGACGGTTGGATGTGAGTTATTACTTTTTCAACTAAAATAAGTGTGTTTAAAGTCATTTCTGTGCCTGAAATTGGTCAAAATTGAAGATTTTGAGTAAGCAAAACTCTGTAAAAATGGCAGTTTTGGTCACTGTGAGGGTTTAAAAAGTGGTTCTTCAACATGAGGCCCGATCCAAATGACATTTTGAATCATTTTTGGTAGAGTCCAAAAAATCAATTTTCTGATGAAAAACGATGACCCCGGACCAGTCGAACGTTGAAAAAATGGTCAATATTGATGAAATTTTAACATTTAATCTTTTGACTTTAAATGACGGTTGGATGTGAGTTATTACTTTTTCAACTAAAATAAGTGTGTTTAAAGTCATTTCTGTGCCTGAAATTGGTCAAAATTGAAGATTTTGAGTAAGCAAAACTCTGTAAAAATGGCAGTTTTGGTCACTGTGAGGGTTTAAAAAGTGGTTATTCAACATGAGGCCCGATCCAAATGACATTTTGAATCATTTTTGGTAGAGTCCAAAAAATCAATTTTCTGATGAAAAACGATGACCCCGGACCAGTCGAACGTTGAAAAAATGGTCAATATTGATGAAATTTTAACATTTAATCTTTTGACTTTAAATGACGGTTGGATGTGAGTTATTACTTTTTCAACTAAAATAAGTGTGTTTAAAGTCATTTCTGTGCCTGAAATTGGTCAAAATTGAAGATTTTGAGTAAGCAAAACTCTGTAAAAATGGCAGTTTTGGTCACTGTGAGGGTTTAAAAAGTGGTTATTCAACATGAGGCCTGATCCAAATGACATTTTGAATCATTTTTGGTAGAGTCCAAAAAATCCATTTTCTGATGAAAAACGATGACCCCGGACCAGTCGAACGTTGAAAAAAATTGGTCAATATTGATGAAATTTTAACATTTAATCTTTTGACTTTAAATGACGGTTGGATGTGAGTTATTACTTTTTCAACTAAAATAAGTGTGTTTAAAGTCATTTCTGTGCCTGAAATTGGTCAAAATTGAAGATTTTGAGTAAGCAAAACTCTGTAAAAATGGCAATTTTGGTCACTGTGAGGGTTTAAAAAGTGGTTATTTAACATGAGGCCCGATCCAAATGACATTTTGAATCATTTTTGGTAGAGTCCAAAAAATCAATTTTCTGATGAAAAACGATGACCCCGGATCAGTCGAACGTTGAAAAAATGGTCAATATTGATGAAATTTTAACATTTAATCTTTTGACTTTAAATGACGGTTGGATGTGAGTTATTACTTTTTCAACTAAAATAAGTGTGTTTAAAGTCATTTCTGTGCCTGAAATTGGTCAAAATTGAAGATTTTGAGTACGCAAAACTCTGTAAAAATGGCAGTTTTGGTCACTGTGAGGGTTTAAAAAGTGGTTCTTCAACATGAGGCCCGATCCAAATGACATTTTGAATCATTTTTGGTAGAGTCCAAAAAATCAATTTTCTGATGAAAAACGATGACCCCGGACCAGTCGAACGTTGAAAAAATGGTCAATATTGATGAAATTTTAACATTTAATCTTTTGACTTTAAATGACGGTTGGATGTGAGTTATTACTTTTTCAACTAAAATAAGTGTGTTTAAAGTAATTTCTGTGCCTGAAATTGGTCAAAATTGAAGATTTTGAGTAAGCAAAACTCTGTAAAAATGGCAGTTTTGGTCACTGTGAGGGTTTAAAAAGTGGTTATTCAACATGAGACCCGATCCAAATGACATTTTGAATCATTTTTGGTAGAGTCCAAAAAATCAATTTTCTGATGAAAAACGATGACCCCGGATCAGTCGAACGTTGAAAAAATTGTCAATATTGATGAAATTTTAACATTTAATCTTTTGACTTTAAATGACGGTTGGATGTGAGTTATTACTTTTTCAACTAAAATAAGTGTGTTTAAAGTCATTTCTGTGCCTGAAATTGGTCAAAATTGAAGATTTTGAGTAAGCAAAACTCTGTAAAAATGGCAATTTTGGTCACTGTGAGGGTTTAAAAAGTGGTTATTCAACATGAGGCCCGATCCAAATGACAATTTGAATCATTTTTGGTAGAGTCCAAAAAATCAATTTTCTGATGAAAAACGATGACCCCGGACCAGTCGAACGTTGAAAAAATGGTCAATATTGATGAAATTTTAACATTTAATCTTTTGACTTTAAATGACGGTTGGATGTGAGTTATTACTTTTTCAACTAAAATAAGTGTGTTTAAAGTAATTTCTGTGCCTGAAATTCGTCAAAATTGAAGATTTTGAGTAAGCAAAACTCTGTAAAAATGGCAGTTTTGGTCACTGTGAGGGTTTAAAAAGTGGTTATTCAACATGAGGCCCGATCCAAATGACATTTTGAATCATTTTTGGTAGAGTCCAAAAAATCAATTTTCTGATGAAAAACGATGACCCCGGACCAGTCGAACGTTGAAAAAATGGTCAATATTGATGAAATTTTAACATTTAATCTTTTGACTTTAAATGACGGTTGGATGTGAGTTATTACTTTTTCAACTAAAATAAGTGTGTTTAAAGTCATTTTTGTGCCTGAAATTGGTCAAATTTGAAGCTTTTGAGTAAGCAAAACTCTGTAAAAATTGCAATTTTGGTCACTGTGAGGGTTTAAAAAGTGGTTATTCAACAAGAGGCCCGATCCAAATGACATTTTGAATCATTTTTGGTAGAGTCCAAAAAATCAATTTTCTGATGAAAAACGATGACCCCGGACCAGTCGAACGTTGAAAAAATGGTCAATATTGATGAAATTTTAACATTTAATCTTTTGACTTTAAATGACGGTTGGATGTGAGTTATTACTTTTTCAACTAAAATAAGTGTGTTTAAAGTCATTTCTGTGCCTGAAATTGGTCAAAATTGAAGATTTTGAGTAAGCAAAACTCTGTAAAAATGGCAGTTTTGGTCACTGTGAGGGTTTAAAAAGTGGTTCTTCAACATGAGGCCCGATCCAAATGACATTTTGAATCATTTTTGGTAGAGTCCAAAAAATCAATTTTCTGATGAAAAACGATGACCCCGGACCAGTCGAACGTTGAAAAAATGGTCAATATTGATGAAATTTTAACATTTAATCTTTTGACTTTAAATGACGGTTGGATGTGAGTTATTACTTTTTCAACTAAAATAAGTGTGTTTAAAGTCATTTCTGTGCCTGAAATTGGTCAAAATTGAAGATTTTGAGTAAGCAAAACTCTGTAAAAATGGCAGTTTTGGTCACTGTGAGGGTTTAAAAAGTGGTTCTTCAACATGAGGCCCGATCCAAATGACATTTTGAATCATTTTTGGTAGAGTCCAAAAAATCAATTTTCTGATGAAAAACGATGACCCCGGACCAGTCGAACGTTGAAAAAATGGTCAATATTGATGAAATTTTAACATTTAATCTTTTGACTTTAAATGACGGTTGGATGTGAGTTATTACTTTTTCAACTAAAATAAGTGTGTTTAAAGTCATTTCTGTGCCTGAAATTGGTCAAAATTGAAGATTTTGAGTAAGCAAAACTCTGTAAAAATGGCAGTTTTGGTCACTGTGAGGGTTTAAAAAGTGGTTATTCAACATGAGGCCTGATCCAAATGACATTTTGAATCATTTTTGGTAGAGTCCAAAAAATCCATTTTCTGATGAAAAACGATGACCCCGGACCAGTCGAACGTTGAAAAAAATTGGTCAATATTGATGAAATTTTAACATTTAATCTTTTGACTTTAAATGACGGTTGGATGTGAGTTATTACTTTTTCAACTAAAATAAGTGTGTTTAAAGTCATTTCTGTGCCTGAAATTGGTCAAAATTGAAGATTTTGAGTAAGCAAAACTCTGTAAAAATGGCAATTTTGGTCACTGTGAGGGTTTAAAAAGTGGTTATTTAACATGAGGCCCGATCCAAATGACATTTTGAATCATTTTTGGTAGAGTCCAAAAAATCAATTTTCTGATGAAAAACGATGACCCCGGATCAGTCGAACGTTGAAAAAATGGTCAATATTGATGAAATTTTAACATTTAATCTTTTGACTTTAAATGACGGTTGGATGTGAGTTATTACTTTTTCAACTAAAATAAGTGTGTTTAAAGTCATTTCTGTGCCTGAAATTGGTCAAAATTGAAGATTTTGAGTAAGCAAAACTCTGTAAAAATGGCAGTTTTGGTCACTGTGAGGGTTTAAAAAGTGGTTCTTCAACATGAGGCCCGATCCAAATGACATTTTGAATCATTTTTGGTAGAGTCCAAAAAATCAATTTTCTGATGAAAAACGATGACCCCGGACCAGTCGAACGTTGAAAAAATGGTCAATATTGATGAAATTTTAACATTTAATCTTTTGACTTTAAATGACGGTTGGATGTGAGTTATTACTTTTTCAACTAAAATAAGTGTGTTTAAAGTAATTTCTGTGCCTGAAATTGGTCAAAATTGAAGATTTTGAGTAAGCAAAACTCTGTAAAAATGGCAGTTTTGGTCACTGTGAGGGTTTAAAAAGTGGTTATTCAACATAAGGCCCGATCCAAATGACATTTTGAATCATTTTTGGTAGAGTCCAAAAAATCAATTTTCTGATGAAAAACGATGACCCCGGACCAGTCGAACGTTGAAAAAATGGTCAATATTGATGAAATGTTAACATTTAATCTTTTGACTTTAAATGACGGTTGGATGTGAGTTATTACTTTTTCAACTAAAATAAGTGTGTTTAAAGTCATTTCTGTGCCTGAAATTGGTCAAAATTGAAGATTTTGAGTAAGCAAAACTCTGTAAAAATGGCAATTTTGGTCACTGTGAGGGTTTAAAAAGTGGTTATTCAACATGAGGCCCGATCCAAATGACATTTTGAATCATTTTTGGTAGAGTCCAAAAAATCAATTTTCTGATGAAAAACGATGACCCCGGACCAGTCGAACGTTGAAAAAATGGTCAATATTGATGAAATTTTAACATTTAATCTTTTGACTTTAAATGACGGTTGGATGTGAGTTATTACTTTTTCAACTAAAATAAGTGTGTTTAAAGTCATTTCTGTGCCTGAAATTGGTCAAAATTGAAGATTTTGAGTAAGCAAAACTCTGTAAAAATGGCAGTTTTGGTCACTGTGAGGGTTTAAAAAGTGGTTATTCAACATGAGGCCTGATCCAAATGACATTTTGAATCATTTTTGGTAGAGTCCAAAAAATCCATTTTCTGATGAAAAACGATGACCCCGGACCAGTCGAACGTTGAAAAAACTGGTCAATATTGATGAAATTTTAACATTTAATCTTTTGACTTTAAATGACGGGTGGATGTCAGTTATTACTTTTTCAACTAAAATAAGTGTGTTTAAAGTCATTTCTGTGCCTAAAATATGTCAAAATTGAAGATTTTGAGTAAGCAAAACTCTGTAAAAATGGCAATTTTGGTCACTGTGAGGGTTTAAAAAGTGGTTATTCAACATGAGGCCCGATCCAAATGACATTTTGAATCATTTTTGGTAGAGTCCAAAAAATCAATTTTCTGATGAAAAACGATGACCCCGGACCAGTCGAACGTTGAAAAAATGGTCAATATTGATGAAATTTTAACATTTAATCTTTTGACTTTAAATGACGGTTGGATGTGAGTTATTACTTTTTCAACTAAAATAAGTGTGTTTAAAGTAATTTCTGTGCCTGAAATTGGTCAAAATTGAAGATTTTGAGTAAGCAAAACTCTGTAAAAATGGCAGTTTTGGTCACTGTGAGGGTTTAAAAAGTGGTTATTCAACATGAGACCCGATCCAAATGACATTTTGAATCATTTTTGGTAGAGTCCAAAAAATCAATTTTCTGATGAAAAACGATGACCCCGGATCAGTCGAACGTTGAAAAAATGGTCAATATTGATGAAATTTTAACATTTAATCTTTTGACTTTAAATGACGGTTGGATGTGAGTTATTACTTTTTCAACTAAAATAAGTGTGTTTAAAGTCATTTCTGTGCCTGAAATTGGTCAAAATTGAAGATTTTGAGTAAGCAAAACTCTGTAAAAATGGCAATTTTGGTCACTGTGAGGGTTTAAAAAGTGGTTATTCAACATGAGGCCCGATCCAAATGACAATTTGAATCATTTTTGGTAGAGTCCAAAAAATCAATTTTCTGATGAAAAACGATGACCCCGGACCAGTCGAACGTTGAAAAAATGGTCAATATTGATGAAATTTTAACATTTAATCTTTTGACTTTAAATGACGGTTGGATGTGAGTTATTACTTTTTCAACTAAAATAAGTGTGTTTAAAGTAATTTCTGTGCCTGAAATTGGTCAAAATTGAAGATTTTGAGTAAGCAAAACTCTGTAAAAATGGCAGTTTTGGTCACTGTGAGGGTTTAAAAAGTGGTTATTCAACATGAGGCCCGATCCAAATGACATTTTGAATCATTTTTGGTAGAGTCCAAAAAATCAATTTTCTGATGAAAAACGATGACCCCGGACCAGTCAGACGTTGAAAAAATGGTCAATATTGATGAAATTTTAACATTTAATCTTTTGACTTTAAATGACGGTTGGATGTGAGTTATTACTTTTTCAACTAAAATAAGTGTGTTTAAAGTCATTTCTGTGCCTGAAATTGGTCAAAATTGAAGATTTTGAGTAAGCAAAACTCTGTAAAAATGGCAGTTTTGGTCACTGTGAGGGTTTAAAAAGTGGTTCTTCAACATGAGGCCCGATCCAAATGACATTTTGAATCATTTTTGGTAGAGTCCAAAAAATCAATTTTCTGATGAAAAACGATGACCCCGGACCAGTCGAACGTTGAAAAAATGGTCAATATTGATGAAATTTTAACATTTAATCTTTTGACTTTAAATGACGGTTGGATGTGAGTTATTACTTTTTCAACTAAAATAAGTGTGTTTAAAGTCATTTCTGTGCCTGAAATTGGTCAAAATTGAAGATTTTGAGTAAGCAAAACTCTGTAAAAATGGCAGTTTTGGTCACTGTGAGGGTTTAAAAAGTGGTTCTTCAACATGAGGCCCGATCCAAATGACATTTTGAATCATTTTTGGTAGAGTCCAAAAAATCAATTTTCTGATGAAAAACGATGACCCCGGACCAGTCGAACGTTGAAAAAATGGTCAATATTGATGAAATTTTAACATTTAATCTTTTGACTTTAAATGACGGTTGGATGTGAGTTATTACTTTTTCAACTAAAATAAGTGTGTTTAAAGTCATTTCTGTGCCTGAAATTGGTCAAAATTGAAGATTTTGAGTAAGCAAAACTCTGTAAAAATGGCAGTTTTGGTCACTGTGAGGGTTTAAAAAGTGGTTCTTCAACATGAGGCCCGATCCAAATGACATTTTGAATCATTTTTGGTAGAGTCCAAAAAATCAATTTTCTGATGAAAAACGATGACCCCGGACCAGTCGAACGTTGAAAAAATGGTCAATATTGATGAAATTTTAACATTTAATCTTTTGACTTTAAATGACGGTTGGATGTGAGTTATTACTTTTTCAACTAAAATAAGTGTGTTTAAAGTCATTTCTGTGCCTGAAATTGGTCAAAATTGAAGATTTTGAGTAAGCAAAACTCTGTAAAAATGGCAGTTTTGGTCACTGTGAGGGTTTAAAAAGTGGTTATTCAACATGAGGCCTGATCCAAATGACATTTTGAATCATTTTTGGTAGAGTCCAAAAAATCCATTTTCTGATGAAAAACGATGACCCCGGACCAGTCGAACGTTGAAAAAAATTGGTCAATATTGATGAAATTTTAACATTTAATCTTTTGACTTTAAATGGCGGTTGGATGTGAGTTATTACTTTTTCAACTAAAATAAGTGTGTTTAAAGTCATTTCTGTGCCTGAAATTGGTCAAAATTGAAGATTTTGAGTAAGCAAAACTCTGTAAAAATGGCAATTTTGGTCACTGTGAGGGTTTAAAAAGTGGTTATTTAACATGAGGCCCGATCCAAATGACATTTTGAATCATTTTTGGTAGAGTCCAAAAAATCAATTTTCTGATGAAAAACGATGACCCCGGATCAGTCGAACGTTGAAAAAATGGTCAATATTGATGAAATTTTAACATTTAATCTTTTGACTTTAAATGACGGTTGGATGTGAGTTATTACTTTTTCAACTAAAATAAGTGTGTTTAAAGTCATTTCTGTGCCTGAAATTGGTCAAAATTGAAGATTTTGAGTAAGCAAAACTCTGTAAAAATGGCAGTTTTGGTCACTGTGAGGGTTTAAAAAGTGGTTCTTCAACATGAGGCCCGATCCAAATGACATTTTGAATCATTTTTGGTAGAGTCCAAAAAATCAATTTTCTGATGAAAAACGATGACCCCGGACCAGTCGAACGTTGAAAAAATGGTCAATATTGATGAAATTTTAACATTTAATCTTTTGACTTTAAATGACGGTTGGATGTGAGTTATTACTTTTTCAACTAAAATAAGTGTGTTTAAAGTAATTTCTGTGCCTGAAATTGGTCAAAATTGAAGATTTTGAGTAAGCAAAACTCTGTAAAAATGGCAGTTTTGGTCACTGTGAGGGTTTAAAAAGTGGTTATTCAACATAAGGCCCGATCCAAATGACATTTTGAATCATTTTTGGTAGAGTCCAAAAAATCAATTTTCTGATGAAAAACGATGACCCCGGACCAGTCGAACGTTGAAAAAATGGTCAATATTGATGAAATGTTAACATTTAATCTTTTGACTTTAAATGACGGTTGGATGTGAGTTATTACTTTTTCAACTAAAATAAGTGTGTTTAAAGTCATTTCTGTGCCTGAAATTGGTCAAAATTGAAGATTTTGAGTAAGCAAAACTCTGTAAAAATGGCAATTTTGGTCACTGTGAGGGTTTAAAAAGTGGTTATTCAACATGAGGCCCGATCCAAATGACATTTTGAATCATTTTTGGTAGAGTCCAAAAAATCAATTTTCTGATGAAAAACGATGACCCCGGACCAGTCGAACGTTGAAAAAATGGTCAATATTGATGAAATTTTAACATTTAATCTTTTGACTTTAAATGACGGTTGGATGTGAGTTATTACTTTTTCAACTAAAATAAGTGTGTTTAAAGTCATTTCTGTGCCTGAAATTGGTCAAAATTGAAGATTTTGAGTAAGCAAAACTCTGTAAAAATGGCAGTTTTGGTCACTGTGAGGGTTTAAAAAGTGGTTATTCAACATGAGGCCTGATCCAAATGACATTTTGAATCATTTTTGGTAGAGTCCAAAAAATCCATTTTCTGATGAAAAACGATGACCCCGGACCAGTCGAACGTTGAAAAAACTGGTCAATATTGATGAAATTTTAACATTTAATCTTTTGACTTTAAATGACGGGTGGATGTCAGTTATTACTTTTTCAACTAAAATAAGTGTGTTTAAAGTCATTTCTGTGCCTAAAATTGGTCAAAATTGAAGATTTTGAGTAAGCAAAACTCTGTAAAAATGGCAATTTTGGTCACTGTGAGGGTTTAAAAAGTGGTTATTCAACATGAGGCCCGATCCAAATGACATTTTGAATCATTTTTGGTAGAGTCCAAAAAATCAATTTTCTGATGAAAAACGATGACCCCGGACCAGTCGAACGTTGAAAAAATGGTCAATATTCATGAAATTTTAATATTTAATCTTTTCACTTTAAATGACGGTTGGATGTGAGTTATTACTTTTTCAACTAAAATAAGTGTGTTTAAAGTCATTTCTGTGCCTGAAATTGGTCAAAATTGAAGATTTTGAGTAAGCAAAACTCTGTAAAAATGGCAATTTTGGTCACTGTGAGGGTTTAAAAAGTGGTTATTCAACATGAGGCCCGATCCAAATGACATTTTGAATCATTTTTGGTAGAGTCCAAAAAATCCATTTTCTGATGAAAAACGATGACCCCGGACCAGTCGAACGTTCAAAAAATGGTCAATATTGATGAAATTTTAACATTTAATCTTTTGACTTTAAATGACGGTTGGATGTGAGTTTTTACTTTTTCAACTAAAATAAGTGTGTTTAAAGTCATTTCTGTGCCTGAAATTGGTCAAAATTGAAGATTTTGAGTAAGGAAAACTCTGTAAAAATGGCAATTTTGGTCACTGTGAGGGTTTAAAAAGTGGTTATTCAACATGAGGCCCGATCCAAATGACATTTTGAATCATTTTTGGTAGAGTCCAAAAAATCAAATTTCTGATGAAAAACGATGACCCCGGACCAGTCGAACGTTGAAAAAATTGTCAATATTGATGAAATTTTAACATTTAATCTTTTGACTTTAAATGACGGTTGGATGTGAGTTATTACTTTTTCAACTAAAATAAGTGTGTTTAAAGTCATTTCTGTGCCTGAAATTGGTCAAAATTGAAGATTTTGAGTAAGCAAAACTCTGTAAAAATGGCAATTTTGGTCACTGTGAGGGTTTAAAAAGTGGTTATTCAACATGAGGCCCGATCCAAATGACATTTTGAATCATTTTTGGTAGAGTCCAAAAAAATCAATTTTCTGATGAAAAACGATGACCCCGGACCAGTTGAACGTTGAAAAAATGGTCAATATTGATGAAATTTTAACATTTAATCTTTTGACTTTAAATGACGGTTGGATGTGAGTTATTGCTTTTTTAACTACAATAAGTGTGTTTAAAGTCATTTCTGTGCCTGAAATTGGTCAAAATTGAAGATTTTGAGTAAGCAAAACTCTGTAAAAATGGCAATTTTGGTCACTGTGAGGGTTTAAAAAGTGGTTATTCAACATGAGGCCCGATCCAAATGACATTTTGAATCATTTTTTGTAGAGTCCAAAAAATCCATTTTCTGATGAAAAACGATTACCCCGGACCAGTCGAACGTTGAAAAAATGGTCAATATTGATGAAATTTTAACATTTAATCTTTTGACTTTAAATGACGGTTGGATGTGAGTTATTACTTTTTCAACTAAAATAAGTGTGTTTAAAGTCATTTCTGTGCCTGAAATTGGTCAAAATTGAAGATTTTGAGTAAGCAAAACTCTGTAAAAATGGCAATTTTGGTCACTGTGAGGGTTTAAAAAGTGGTTATTCAACATGAGGCCCGATCCAAATGACATTTTGAATCATTTTTGGTAGAGTCCAAAAAATCCATTTTCTGATGAAAAACGATGACCCCGGACCAGTCGAACGTTGAAAAAATGGTCAATATTGATGAAATTTTAATATTTAATCTTTTCACTTTAAATGACGGTTGGATGTGAGTTATTACTTTTTCAACTAAAATAAGTGTGTTTAAAGTCATTTCTGTGCCTGAAATTGGTCAAAATTGAAGATTTTGAGTAAGCAAAACTCTGTAAAAATGGCAGTTTTGGTCACTGTGAGGGTTTAAAAAGTGGTTATTCAACATGAGGCCTGATCCAAATGACATTTTGAATCATTTTTGGTAGAGTCCAAAAAATCCATTTTCTGATGAAAAAACGATGACCCCGGACCAGTCGAACGTTGAAAAAAATTGGTCAATATTGATGACATTTTAACATTTAATCTTTTGACTTTAAATGACGGTTGGATGTGAGTTATTACTTTTTCAACTAAAATAAGTGTGTTTAAAGTCATTTCTGTGCCTGAAATTGGTCAAAATTGAAGATTTTGAGTAAGCAAAACTCTGTAAAAATGGCAATTTTGGTCACTGTGAGGGTTTAAAAAGTGGTTATTCAACATGAGGCCCGATCCAAATGACATTTTGAATCATTTTTGGTAGAGTCCAAAAAAATCAATTTTCTGATGAAAAACGATGACCCCGGACCAGTCGAACGTTGAAAAAATGTTCAATATTGATGAAATTTTAACATTTAATCTTTTGACTTTAAATGACGGTTGGATGTGAGTTATTACTTTTTCAACTAAAATAAGTGTGTTTAAAGTCATTTCTGTGCCTGAAATTGGTCAAAATTGAAGATTTTGAGTAAGTAAAACTCTGTAAAAATGGCAATTTTGGTCACTGTGAGGGTTTAAAAAGTGGTTATTCAACATGAGGCCCGATCCAAATGACATTTTGATTCATTTTTGGTAGAGTCCAAAAAATCAATTTTCTGATGAAAAACGATGACCCCGGACCAGTTGAACGTTGAAAAAATGGTCAATATTGATGAAATTTTAACATTTAATCTTTTGACTTTAAATGACGGTTGGATGTCAGTTATTACTTTTTCAACTAAAATAAGTGTGTTTAAAGTCATTTCTGTGCCTGAAATCGGTCAAAATTGAAGATTTTGAGTAAGCAAAACTCGGTAAAAATGGCAATTTTGGTCACTTTGAGGGTTTAAAAAGTGGTTATTCAACATGAGGCCCGATCCAAATGACATTTTGAATCATTTTTGGTAGAGTCCAAAAAATCCATTTTCTGATGAAAAACGATGACCCCGGACCAGTCGAACGTTGAAAAAATGGTCAATATTGATGAAATTTTAACATTTAATCTTTTGACTTTAAATGACGGTTGGATGTGAGTTATTACTTTTTCAACTACAATAAGTGTGTTTAAAGTCATTTCTGTGCCTGAAATTGGTCAAAATTGAAGATTTTGAGTAAGCAAAACTCTGTAAAAATGGCAATTTTGGTCACTGTGAGGGTTTAAAAAGTGGTTATTCAACATGAGGCCCGATCCAAATGACATTTTGAATCATTTTTGGTAGAGTCCAAAAAATCCATTTTCTGATGAAAAACGATGACCCCGGACCAGTCGAACGTTGAAAAAATGGTCAATATTGATGAAATTTTAACATTTAATCTTTTGACTTTAAATGACGGTTGGATGTGAGTTATTACATTTTCAACTAAAATAAGTGTGTTTAAAGTCATTTCTGTGCCTGAAATTGGTCAAAATTGAAGATTTTGAGTAAGCAAAACTCTGTAAAAATGGCAATTTTGGTCACTGTGAGGGTTTAAAAAGTGGTTATTCAACATGAGGCCCGATCCAAATGACATTTTGAATCATTTTTGGTAGAGTCCAAAAAATCCATTTTCTGATGAAAAACGATGACCCCGGACCAGTCGAACGTTGAAAAAATGGTCAATATTGATGAAATTTTAACATTTAATCTTTTGACTTTAAATGACGGTTGGATGTGAGTTATTACTTTTTCAACTAAAATAAGTGTGTTTAAAGTCATTTCTGTGCCTGAAATTGGTCAAAATTGAAGATTTTGAGTAAGCAAAACTCTGTAAAAATGGCAATTTTGGTCACTGTGAGGGTTTAAAAAGTGGTTATTCAACATGAGGCCCGATCCAAATGACATTTTGAATCATTTTTGGTAGAGTCCAAAAAATCAATTTTCTGATGAAAAACGATGACCCCGGACCAGTCGAACGTTGAAAAAATGGTCAATATTGATGAAATTTTAACATTTAATCTTTTGACTTTAAATGACGGTTGGATGTGAGTTATTACTTTTTCAACTAAAATAAGTGTGTTTAAAGTCATTTCTGTGCCTGAAATTGGTCAAAATTGAAGATTTTGAGTAAGCAAAACTCTGTAAAAATGGCAGTTTTGGTCACTGTGAGGGTTTAAAAAGTGGTTCTTCAACATGAGGCCCGATCCAAATGACATTTTGAATCATTTTTGGTAGAGTCCAAAAAATCAATTTTCTGATGAAAAACGATGACCCCGGACCAGTCGAACGTTGAAAAAATGGTCAATATTGATGAAATTTTAACATTTAATCTTTTGACTTTAAATGACGGTTGGATGTGAGTTATTACTTTTTCAACTAAAATAAGTGTGTTTAAAGTCATTTCTGTGCCTGAAATTGGTCAAAATTGAAGATTTTGAGTAAGCAAAACTCTGTAAAAATGGCAGTTTTGGTCACTGTGAGGGTTTAAAAAGTGGTTCTTCAACATGAGGCCCGATCCAAATGACATTTTGAATCATTTTTGGTAGAGTCCAAAAAATCAATTTTCTGATGAAAAACGATGACCCCGGACCAGTCGAACGTTGAAAAAATGGTCAATATTGATGAAATTTTAACATTTAATCTTTTGACTTTAAATGACGGTTGGATGTGAGTTATTACTTTTTCAACTAAAATAAGTGTGTTTAAAGTCATTTCTGTGCCTGAAATTGGTCAAAATTGAAGATTTTGAGTAAGCAAAACTCTGTAAAAATGGCAGTTTTGGTCACTTTGTGAGGGTTTAAAAGTGGTTCTTCAACATGAGGCCCGATCCAAATGACATTTTGAATCATTTTTGGTAGAGTCCAAAAAATCAATTTTCTGATGAAAAACGATGACCCCGGACCAGTCGAACGTTGAAAAAATAGTCAATATTGATGAAATTTTAACATTTAATCTTTGACTTTAAATGACGGTTGGATGTGAGTTATTACTTTTTCAACTAAAATAAGTGTGTTTAAAGTCATTTCTGTGCCTGAAATTGGTCAAAATTGAAGATTTTGAGTAAGCAAAACTCTGTAAAAATGGCAGTTTTGGTCACTGTGAGGGTTTAAAAAGTGGTTATTCAACATGAGGCCTGATCCAAATGACATTTTGAATCATTTTTGGTAGAGTCCAAAAAATCCATTTTCTGATGAAAAACGATGACCCCGGACCAGTCGAACGTTGAAAAAAATTGGTCAATATTGATGAAATTTTAACATTTAATCTTTTGACTTTAAATGGCGGTTGGATGTGAGTTATTACTTTTTCAACTAAAATAAGTGTGTTTAAAGTCATTTCTGTGCCTGAAATTGGTCAAAATTGAAGATTTTGAGTAAGCAAAACTCTGTAAAAATGGCAATTTTGGTCACTGTGAGGGTTTAAAAAGTGGTTATTTAACATGAGGCCCGATCCAAATGACATTTTGAATCATTTTTGGTAGAGTCCAAAAAATCAATTTTCTGATGAAAAACGATGACCCCGGATCAGTCGAACGTTGAAAAAATGGTCAATATTGATGAAATTTTAACATTTAATCTTTTGACTTTAAATGACGGTTGGATGTGAGTTATTACTTTTTCAACTAAAATAAGTGTGTTTAAAGTCATTTCTGTGCCTGAAATTGGTCAAAATTGAAGATTTTGAGTAAGCAAAACTCTGTAAAAATGGCAGTTTTGGTCACTGTGAGGGTTTAAAAAGTGGTTCTTCAACATGAGGCCCGATCCAAATGACATTTTGAATCATTTTTGGTAGAGTCCAAAAAATCAATTTTCTGATGAAAAACGATGACCCCGGACCAGTCGAACGTTGAAAAAATGGTCAATATTGATGAAATTTTAACATTTAATCTTTTGACTTTAAATGACGGTTGGATGTGAGTTATTACTTTTTCAACTAAAATAAGTGTGTTTAAAGTAATTTCTGTGCCTGAAATTGGTCAAAATTGAAGATTTTGAGTAAGCAAAACTCTGTAAAAATGGCAGTTTTGGTCACTGTGAGGGTTTAAAAAGTGGTTATTCAACATAAGGCCCAATCCAAATGACATTTTGAATCATTTTTGGTAGAGTCCAAAAAATCAATTTTCTGATGAAAAACGATGACCCCGGACCAGTCGAACGTTGAAAAAATGGTCAATATTGATGAAATGTTAACATTTAATCTTTTGACTTTAAATGACGGTTGGATGTGAGTTATTACTTTTTCAACTAAAATAAGTGTGTTTAAAGTCATTTCTGTGCCTGAAATTGGTCAAAATTGAAGATTTTGAGTAAGCAAAACTCTGTAAAAATGGCAATTTTGGTCACTGTGAGGGTTTAAAAAGTGGTTATTCAACATGAGGCCCGATCCAAATGACATTTTGAATCATTTTTGGTAGAGTCCAAAAAATCAATTTTCTGATGAAAAACGATGACCCCGGACCAGTCGAACGTTGAAAAAATGGTCAATATTGATGAAATTTTAACATTTAATCTTTTGACTTTAAATGACGGTTGGATGTGAGTTATTACTTTTTCAACTAAAATAAGTGTGTTTAAAGTCATTTCTGTGCCTGAAATTGGTCAAAATTGAAGATTTTGAGTAAGCAAAACTCTGTAAAAATGGCAGTTTTGGTCACTGTGAGGGTTTAAAAAGTGGTTATTCAACATGAGGCCTGATCCAAATGACATTTTGAATCATTTTTGGTAGAGTCCAAAAAATCCATTTTCTGATGAAAAACGATGACCCCGGACCAGTCGAACGTTGAAAAAACTGGTCAATATTGATGAAATTTTAACATTTAATCTTTTGACTTTAAATGACGGGTGGATGTCAGTTATTACTTTTTCAACTAAAATAAGTGTGTTTAAAGTCATTTCTGTGCCTAAAATTGGTCAAAATTGAAGATTTTGAGTAAGCAAAACTCTGTAAAAATGGCAATTTTGGTCACTGTGAGGGTTTAAAAAGTGGTTATTCAACATGAGGCCCGATCCAAATGACATTTTGAATCATTTTTGGTAGAGTCCAAAAAATCAATTTTCTGATGAAAAACGATGACCCCGGACCAGTCGAACGTTGAAAAAATGGTCAATATTGATGAAATTTTAATATTTAATCTTTTCACTTTAAATGACGGTTGGATGTGAGTTATTACTTTTTCAACTAAAATAAGTGTGTTTAAAGTCATTTCTGTGCCTGAAATTGGTCAAAATTGAAGATTTTGAGTAAGCAAAACTCTGTAAAAATGGCAATTTTGGTCACTGTGAGGGTTTAAAAAGTGGTTATTCAACATGAGGCCCGATCCAAATGACATTTTGAATCATTTTTGGTAGAGTCCAAAAAATCCATTTTCTGATGAAAAACGATGACCCCGGACCAGTCGAACGTTCAAAAAATGGTCAATATTGATGAAATTTTAACATTTAATCTTTTGACTTTAAATGACGGTTGGATGTGAGTTTTTACTTTTTCAACTAAAATAAGTGTGTTTAAAGTCATTTCTGTGCCTGAAATTGGTCAAAATTGAAGATTTTGAGTAAGGAAAACTCTGTAAAAATGGCAATTTTGGTCACTGTGAGGGTTTAAAAAGTGGTTATTCAACATGAGGCCCGATCCAAATGACATTTTGAATCATTTTTGGTAGAGTCCAAAAAATCAATTTTCTGATGAAAAACGATGACCCCGGACCAGTCGAACGTTGAAAAAATTGTCAATATTGATGAAATTTTAACATTTAATCTTTTGACTTTAAATGACGGTTGGATGTGAGTTATTACTTTTTCAACTAAAATAAGTGTGTTTAAAGTCATTTCTGTGCCTGAAATTGGTCAAAATTGAAGATTTTGAGTAAGCAAAACTCTGTAAAAATGGCAATTTTGGTCACTGTGAGGGTTTAAAAAGTGGTTATTCAACATGAGGCCCGATCCAAATGACATTTTGAATCATTTTTGGTAGAGTCCAAAAAATCAATTTTCTGATGAAAAACGATGACCCCGGACCAGTTGAACGTTGAAAAAATGGTCAATATTGATGAAATTTTAACATTTAATCTTTTGACTTTAAATGACGGTTGGATGTGAGTTATTGCTTTTTTAACTACAATAAGTGTGTTTAAAGTCATTTCTGTGCCTGAAATTGGTCAAAATTGAAGATTTTGAGTAAGCAAAACTCTGTAAAAATGGCAATTTTGGTCACTGTGAGGGTTTAAAAAGTGGTTATTCAACATGAGGCCCGATCCAAATGACATTTTGAATCATTTTTTGTAGAGTCCAAAAAATCAATTTTCTGATGAAAAACGATTACCCCGGACCAGTCGAACGTTGAAAAAATGGTCAATATTGATGAAATTTTAACATTTAATCTTTTGACTTTAAATGACGGTTGGATGTGAGTTATTACTTTTTCAACTAAAATAAGTGTGTTTAAAGTCATTTCTGTGCCTGAAATTGGTCAAAATTGAAGATTTTGAGTAAGCAAAACTCTGTAAAAATGGCAATTTTGGTCACTGTGAGGGATTAAAAAGTGGTTATTCAACATGAGGCCCGATCCAAATGACATTTTGAATCATTTTTGGTAGAGTCCAAAAAATCCATTTTCTGATGAAAAACGATGACCCCGGACCAGTCGAACGTTGAAAAAATGGTCAATATTGATGAAATTTTAATATTTAATCTTTTCACTTTAAATGACGGTTGGATGTGAGTTATTACTTTTTCAACTAAAATAAGTGTGTTTAAAGTCATTTCTGTGCCTGAAATTGGTCAAAATTGAAGATTTTGAGTAAGCAAAACTCTGTAAAAATGGCAGTTTTGGTCACTGTGAGGGTTTAAAAAGTGGTTATTCAACATGAGGCCTGATCCAAATGACATTTTGAATCATTTTTGGTAGAGTCCAAAAAATCCATTTTCTGATGAAAAAACGATGACCCCGGACCAGTCGAACGTTGAAAAAAATTGGTCAATATTGATGACATTTTAACATTTAATCTTTTGACTTTAAATGACGGTTGGATGTGAGTTATTACTTTTTCAACTAAAATAAGTGTGTTTAAAGTCATTTCTGTGCCTGAAATTGGTCAAAATTGAAGATTTTGAGTAAGCAAAACTCTGTAAAAATGGCAGTTTTGGTCACTGTGAGGGTTTAAAAAGTGGTTATTCAACATGAGGCCCAATCCAAATGACATTTTGAATCATTTTTGGTAGAGTCCAAAAAAATCAATTTTCTGATGAAAAACGATGACCCCGGACCAGTCGAACGTTGAAAAAATGTTCAATATTGATGAAATTTTAACATTTAATCTTTTGACTTTAAATGACGGTTGGATGTGAGTTATTACTTTTTCAACTAAAATAAGTGTGTTTAAAGTCATTTCTGTGCCTGAAATTGGTCAAAATTGAAGATTTTGAGTAAGTAAAACTCTGTAAAAATGGCAATTTTGGTCACTGTGAGGGTTTAAAAAGTGGTTATTCAACATGAGGCCCGATCCAAATGACATTTTGATTCATTTTTGGTAGAGTCCAAAAAATCAATTTTCTGATGAAAAACGATGACCCCGGACCAGTTGAACGTTGAAAAAATGGTCAATATTGATGAAATTTTAACATTTAATCTTTTGACTTTAAATGACGGTTGGATGTCAGTTATTACTTTTTCAACTAAAATAAGTGTGTTTAAAGTCATTTCTGTGCCTGAAATCGGTCAAAATTGAAGATTTTGAGTAAGCAAAACTCGGTAAAAATGGCAATTTTGGTCACTTTGAGGGTTTAAAAAGTGGTTATTCAACATGAGGCCCGATCCAAATGACATTTTGAATCATTTTTGGTAGAGTCCAAAAAATCCATTTTCTGATGAAAAACGATGACCCCGGACCAGTCGAACGTTGAAAAAATGGTCAATATTGATGAAATTTTAACATTTAATCTTTTGACTTTAAATGACGGTTGGATGTGAGTTATTACTTTTTCAACTACAATAAGTGTGTTTAAAGTCATTTCTGTGCCTGAAATTGGTCAAAATTGAAGATTTTGAGTAAGCAAAACTCTGTAAAAATGGCAATTTTGGTCACTGTGAGGGTTTAAAAAGTGGTTATTCAACATGAGGCCCGATCCAAATGACATTTTGAATCATTTTTGGTAGAGTCCAAAAAATCCATTTTCTGATGAAAAACGATGACCCCGGACCAGTCGAACGTTGAAAAAATGGTCAATATTGATGAAATTTTAACATTTAATCTTTTGACTTTAAATGACGGTTGGATGTGAGTTATTACATTTTCAACTAAAATAAGTGTGTTTAAAGTCATTTCTGTGCCTGAAATTGGTCAAAATTGAAGATTTTGAGTAAGCAAAACTCTGTAAAAATGGCAATTTTGGTCACTGTGAGGGTTTAAAAAGTGGTTATTCAACATGAGGCCCGATCCAAATGACATTTTGAATCATTTTTGGTAGAGTCCAAAAAATCCATTTTCTGATGAAAAACGATGACCCCGGACCAGTCGAACGTTGAAAAAATGGTCAATATTGATGAAATTTTAACATTTAATCTTTTGACTTTAAATGACGGTTGGATGTGAGTTATTACTTTTTCAACTAAAATAAGTGTGTTTAAAGTCATTTCTGTGCCTGAAATTGGTCAAAATTGAAGATTTTGAGTAAGCAAAACTCTGTAAAAATGGCAATTTTGGTCACTGTGAGGGTTTAAAAAGTGGTTATTCAACATGAGGCCCGATCCAAATGACATTTTGAATCATTTTTGGTAGAGTCCAAAAAATCAATTTTCTGATGAAAAACGATGACCCCGGACCAGTCGAACGTTGAAAAAATGGTCAATATTGATGAAATTTTAACATTTAATCTTTTGACTTTAAATGACGGTTGGATGTGAGTTATTACTTTTTCAACTAAAATAAGTGTGTTTAAAGTCATTTCTGTGCCTGAAATTGGTCAAAATTGAAGATTTTGAGTAAGCAAAACTCTGTAAAAATGCCAATTTTGGTCACTGTGAGGGTTTAAAAAGTGGTTATTCAACATGAGGCCCGATCCAAATTACATTTTGAATCATTTTTGGTAAAGTCCAAAAAATCAATTTTCTGATGAAAAACGATGACCCCGGACCAGTCGAACGTTGAAAAAATGGTCAATATTGATGAAATTTTAACATTTAATCTTTTGACACTAAATGACGGTTGAATGTGAATTATTACTTTTTCAACTAAAATAAGTGTGTTTAAAGTCATTTTTGTGCCTGAAATTGGTCAAATTTGAAGCTTTTGAGTAAGCAAAACTCTGTAAAAATTGCAATTTTGGTCACTGTGAGGGTTTAAAAAGTGGTTATTCAACATGAGGCCCGATCCAAATGACATTTTGAATCATTTTTGGTAGAGTCCAAAAAATCAATTTTCTGATGAAAAACGATGACCCCGGACCAGTCGAACGTTGAAAAAATGGTCAATATTGATGAAATTTTAACATTTAATCTTTTGACTTTAAATGACGGTTGGATGTGAGTTATTACTTTTTCAACTAAAATAAGTGTGTTTAAAGTCATTTCTGTGCCTGAATTGGTCAAAATTGGAGATTTTGAGTATGAAAAACTCGGTAAAAATGGCAATTTTGGTCACTGTGAGGGTTTAAAAAGTGGTTATTCAACATGAGGCCCGATCCAAATGACATTTTGAATCATTTTTGGTAGAGTCCAAAAAATCAATTTTCTGATGAAAAACGATGACCCCGGACCAGTCGAACGTTGAAAAAATGGTCAATATTGATGAAATTTTAACATTTAATCTTTTGACTTTAAATGACGGTTGGATGTGAGTCATTACTTTTTCAACTAAAATAAGTGTGTTTAAAGTCATTTCTGTGCCTGAAATTGGTCAAAATTGAAGATTTTGAGTAAGCAAAACTCTGTAAAAATGGCAGTTTTGGTCACTGTGAGGGTTTAAAAAGTGGTCCTTCAACATGAGGCCCGATCCAAATGACATTTTGAATCATTTTTGGTAGAGTCCAAAAAATCAATTTTCTGATGAAAAACGATGACCCCGGACCAGTCGAACGTTGAAAAAATGGTCAATATTGATGAAATTTTAACATTTAATCTTTTGACTTTAAATGACGGTTGGATGTGAGTTATTACTTTTTCAACTAAAATAAGTGTGTTTAAAGTCATTTCTGTGCCTGAAATTGGTCAAAATTGAAGATTTTGAGTAAGCAAAACTCTGTAAAAATGGCAGTTTTGGTCACTGTGAGGGTTTAAAAAGTGGTTATTCAACATGAGGCCTGATCCAAATGACATTTTGAATCATTTTTGGTAGAGTCCAAAAAATCCATTTTCTGATGAAAAACGATGACCCCGGACCAGTCGAACGTTGAAAAAATGGTCAATATTGATGAAATTTTAACATTTAATCTTTTGACTTTAAATGACGGTTGGATGTGAGTTATTACTTTTTCAACTAAAATAAGTGTGTTTAAAGTCATTTCTGTGCCTGAAATTGGTCAAAATTGAAGATTTTGAGTAAGCAAAACTCTGTAAAAATGGCAATTTTGGTCACTGTGAGGGTTTAAAAAGTGGTTATTCAACATGAGGCCCGATCCAAATGACATTTTGAATCATTTTTGGTAGAGTCCAAAAAATCAATTTTCTGATGAAAAACGATGACCCCGGACCGGTCGAACGTTGAAAAAATGGTCAATATTGATGAAATTTTAATATTTAATCTTTTCACTTTAAATGACGGTTGGATGTGAGTTATTACTTTTTCAACTAAAATAAGTGTGTTTAAAGTCATTTCTGTGCTTGAAATTGGTCAAAATTGAAGATTTTGAGTAAGCAAAACTCTGTAAAAATGGCAGTTTTGGTCACTGTGAGGGTTTAAAAAGTGGTTATTCAACATGAGGCCTGATCCAAATGACATTTTGAATCATTTTTGGTAGAGTCCAAAAAATCCATTTTCTGATGAAAAAACGATGATCCCGGACCAGTCGAACGTTGAATAAAATTGGTCAATATTGATGAAATTTTAACATTTAATCTTTTGACTTTAAATGACGGTTGGATGTGAGTTATTACTTTTTCAACTAAAATAAGTGTGTTTAAAGTCATTTCTGTGCCTGAAATTGGTCAAAATTGAAGATTTTGAGTAAGCAAAACTCTGTAAAAATGGCAATTTTGGTCACTGTGAGGGTTTAAAAAGTGGTTATTTAACATGAGGCCCGATCCAAATGACATTTTGAATCATTTTTGGTAGAGTCCAAAAAATCAATTTTCTGATGAAAAACGATGACCCCGGATCAGTCGAACGTTGAAAAAATGGTCAATATTGATGAAATTTTAACATTTAATCTTTTGACTTTAAATGACGGTTGGATGTGAGTTATTACTTTTTCAACTAAAATAAGTGTGTTTAAAGTCATTTCTGTGCCTGAAATTGGTCAAAATTGAAGATTTTGAGTAAGCAAAACTCTGTAAAAATGGCAGTTTTGGTCACTGTGAGGGTTTAAAAAGTGGTTCTTCAACATGAGGCCCGATCCAAATGACATTTTGAATCATTTTTGGTAGAGTCCAAAAAAATCAATTTTCTGATGAAAAACGATGGCCCCGGACCAGTCGAACGTTGAAAAAATGGTCAATATTGATGAAATTTTAACATTTAATCTTTTGACTTTAAATGACGGTTGGATGTGAGTTATTACTTTTTCAACTAAAATAAGTGTGTTTAAAGTAATTTCTGTGCCTGAAATTGGTCAAAATTGAAGATTTTGAGTAAGCAAAACTCTGTAAAAATGGCAGTTTTGGTCACTGTGAGGGTTTAAAAAGTGGTTATTCAACATGAGGCCCGATCCAAATGACATTTTGAATCATTTTTGGTAGAGTCCAAAAAATCAATTTTCTGATGAAAAACGATGACCCCGGACCAGTCGAACGTTGAAAAAATGGTCAATATTGATGAAATTTTAACATTTAATCTTTTGACTTTAAATGACGGTTGGATGTGAGTTATTACTTTTTCAACTAAAATAAGTGTGTTTAAAGTCATTTCTGTGCCTGAAATTGGTCAAAATTGAAGATTTTGAGTAAGCAAAACTCTGTAAAAATGGCAGTTTTGGTCACTGTGAGGGTTTAAAAAGTGGTTCTTCAACATGAGGCCCGATCCAAATGACATTTTGAATCATTTTTGGTAGAGTCCAAAAAATCAATTTTCTGATGAAAAACGATGACCCCGGACCAGTCGAACGTTGAAAAAATGGTCAATATTGATGAAATTTTAACATTTAATCTTTTGACTTTAAATGACGGTTGGATGTGAGTTATTACTTTTTCAACTAAAATAAGTGTGTTTAAAGTCATTTCTGTGCCTGAAATTGGTCAAAATTGAAGATTTTGAGTAAGCAAAACTCTGTAAAAATGGCAGTTTTGGTCACTGTGAGGGTTTAAAAAGTGGTTATTCAACATGAGGCCTGATCCAAATGACATTTTGAATCATTTTTGGTAGAGTCCAAAAAATCCATTTTCTGATGAAAATCGATGACCCCGGACCAGTCGAACGTTGAAAAAATGGTCAATATTGATGAAATTTTAACATTTAATCTTTTGACTTTAAATGACGGTTGGATGTGAGTTATTACTTTTTCAACTAAAATAAGTGTGTTTAAAGTCATTTCTGTGCCTGAAATTGGTCAAAATTGAAGATTTTGAGTAAGCAAAACTCTGTAAAAATGGCAATTTTGGTCACTGTGAGGGTTTAAAAAGTGGTTATTCAACATGAGGCCCGATCCAAATGACATTTTGAATCATTTTTGGTAGAGTCCAAAAAATCAATTTTCTGATGAAAAACGATGACCCCGGACCAGTCGAACGTTGAAAAAATGGTCAATATTGATGAAATTTTAACATTTAATCTTTTGACTTTAAATGACGGTTGGATGTGAGTTATTACTTTTTCAACTAAAATAAGTGTGTTTAAAGTTGTGCCTGAAATTGGTCAAAATTGAAGATTTTGAGTAAGCAAAACTCTGTAAAAATGGCAGTTTTGGTCACTGTGAGGGTTTAAAAAGTGGTTATTCAACATGAGGCCCGATCCAAATGACATTTTGAATCATTTTTGGTAGAGTCCAAAAAATCAATTTTCTGATGAAAAACGATGACCCCGGACCAGTCGAACGTTGAAAAAATGGTCAATATTGATGAAATTTTAATATTTAATCTTTTCACTTTAAATGACGGTTGGATGTGAGTTATTACTTTTTCAACTAAAATAAGTCTGTTTAAAGTCATTTCTGTGCCTGAAATTGGTCAAAATTGAAGATTTTGAGTAAGCAAAACTCTGTAAAAATGGCAATTTTGGTCACTGTGAGGGTTTAAAAAGTGGTTATTCAACATGAGGCCCGATCCAAATGACATTTTGAATCATTTTTGGTAGAGTCCAAAAAATCAATTTTCTGATGAAAAACGATGACCCCGGACCAGTCGAACGTTGAAAAAATGGTCAATATTGATGAAATTTTAATATTTAATCTTTTCACTTTAAATGACGGTTGGATGTGAGTTATTACTTTTTCAACTAAAATAAGTGTGTTTAAAGTCATTTCTGTGCCTGAAATTGGTCAAAATTGAAGATTTTGAGTAAGCAAAACTCTGTAAAAATGGCAATTTTGGTCACTGTGAGGGTTTAAAAAGTGGTTATTCAACATGAGGCCCGATCCAAATGACATTTTGAATCATTTTTGGTAGAGTCCAAAAAATCAATTTTCTGATGAAAAACGATGACCCCGGACCAGTCGAACGTTGAAAAAATGGTCAATATTGATGAAATTTTAATATTTAATCTTTTCACTTTAAATGACGGTTGGATGTGAGTTATTACTTTTTCAACTAAAATAAGTGTGTTTAAAGTCATTTCTGTGCCTGAAAGTGGTCAAAATTGAAGATTTTGTTTAAGCAAAACTCTGTAAAAATGGCAATTTTGGTCACTGTGAGGGTTTAAAAAGTGGTTATTCAACATGAGGCCCGATCCAAATGACATTTTGAATCATTTTTGGTAGAGTCCAAAAAATCCATTTTCTGATGAAAAACGATGACCCCGGACCAGTCGAACGTTCAAAAAATGGTCAATATTGATGAAATTTTAACATTTAATCTTTTGACTTTAAATGACGGTTGGATGTGAGTTATTACTTTTTCAACTAAAATAAGTGTGTTTAAAGTCATTTCTGTGCCTGAAATTGGTCAAAATTGAAGATTTTGAGTAAGCAAAACTCTGTAAAAATGGCAATTTTGGTCACTGTGAGGGTTTAAAAAGTGGTTATTCAACATGAGGCCCGATCCAAATGACATTTTGAATCATTTTTGGTAGAGTCCAAAAAATCCATTTTCTGATGAAAAACGATGACCCCGGACCAGTCGAACGTTGAAAAAATTGTCAATATTGATGAAATTTTAACATTTAATCTTTTGACTTTAAATGACGGTTGGATGTGAGTTATTACTTTTTCAACTAAAATACGTGTGTTTAAAGTCATTTCTGTGTCTGAAATTGGTCCAAATTGAAGATTTTGAGTAAGCAAAACTCTGTAAAAATGGCAATTTTGGTCACTGTGAGGGTTTAAAAAGTGGTTATTCAACATGAGGCCCGATCCAAATGACATTTTGAATCATTTTTGGTAGAGTCCAAAAAATCAATTTTCTGATGAAAAACGATGACCCCGGACCAGTCGAACGTTGAAAAAATGGTCAATATTGATGAAATTTTAATATTTAATCTTTTCACTTTAAATGACGGTTGGATGTGAGTTATTACTTTTTCAACTAAAATAAGTGTGTTTAAAGTCATTTCTGTGCCTGAAAGTGGTCAAAATTGAAGATTTTGTTTAAGCAAAACTCTGTAAAAATGGCAATTTTGGTCACTGTGAGGGTTTAAAAAGTGGTTATTCAACATGAGGCCCGATCCAAATGACATTTTGAATCATTTTTGGTAGAGTCCAAAAAATCCATTTTCTGATGAAAAACGATGACCCCGGACCAGTCGAACGATCAAAAAATGGTCAATATTGATGAAATTTTAACATTTAATCTTTTGACTTTAAATGACGGTTGGATGTGAGTTATTACTTTTTCAACTAAAATAAGTGTGTTTAAAGTCATTTCTGTGCCTGAAATTGGTCAAAATTGAAGATTTTGAGTAAGCAAAACTCTGTAAAAATGGCAATTTTGGTCACTGTGAGGGTTTAAAAAGTGGTTATTCAACATGAGGCCCGATCCAAATGACATTTTGAATCATTTTTGGTAGAGTCCAAAAAATCCATTTTCTGATGAAAAACGATGACCCCGGACCAGTCGAACGTTGAAAAAATTGTCAATATTGATGAAATTTTAACATTTAATCTTTTGACTTTAAATGACGGTTGGATGTGAGTTATTACTTTTTCAACTAAAATAAGTGTGTTTAAAGTCATTTCTGTGCCTGAAATTGGTCCAAATTGAAGATTTTGAGTAAGCAAAACTCTGTAAAAATGGCAATTTTGGTCACTGTGAGGGTTTAAAAAGTGGTTATTCAACATGAGGCCCGATCCAAATGACATTTTGAATCATTTTTGGTAGAGTCCAAAAAATCAATTTTCTGATGAAAAACGATGACCCCGGACCAGTTGAACGTTGAAAAAATGGTCAATATTGATGAAATTTTAACATTTAATCTTTTGACTTTAAATGACGGTTGGATGTGAGTTATTGCTTTTTCAACTACAATAAGTGTGTTTAAAGTCATTTCTGTGCCTGAAATTGGTCAAAATTGAAGATTTTGAGTAAGCAAAACTCTGTAAAAATGGCAATTTTGGTCACTGTGAGGGTTTAAAAAGTGGTTATTCAACATGAGGCCCGATCCAAATGACATTTTGAATCATTTTTTGTAGAGTCCAAAAAATCCATTTTCTGATGAAAAACGATTACCCCGGACCAGTCGAACGTTGAAAAAATGGTCAATATTGATGAAATTTTAACATTTAATCTTTTGACTTTAAATGACGGTTGGATGTGAGTTATTACTTTTTCAACTAAAATAAGTGTGTTTAAAGTCATTTCTGTGCCTGAAATTGGTCAAAATTGAAGATTTTGAGTAAGCAAAACTCTGTAAAAATGGCAATTTTGGTCACTGTGAGGGTTTAAAAAGTGGTTATTCAACATGAGGCCCGATCCAAATGACATTTTGAATCATTTTTGGTAGAGTCCAAAAAATCCATTTTCTGATGAAAAACGATGACCCCGGACCAGTCGAACGTTGAAAAAATGGTCAATATTGATGAAATTTTAATATTTAATCTTTTCACTTTAAATGACGGTTGGATGTGAGTTATTACTTTTTCAACTAAAATAAGTGTGTTTAAAGTCATTTCTGTGCCTGAAATTGGTCAAAATTGAAGATTTTGAGTAAGCAAAACTCTGTAAAAATGGCAATTTTGGTCACTGTGAGGGTTTAAAAAGTGGTTATTTAACATGAGGCCCGATCCAAATGACATTTTGAATCATTTTTGGTAGAGTCCAAAAAATCAATTTTCTGATGAAAAACGATGACCCCGGATCAGTCGAACGTTGAAAAAATGGTCAATATTGATGAAATTTTAACATTTAATCTTTTGACTTTAAATGACGGTTGGATGTGAGTTATTACTTTTTCAACTAAAATAAGTGTGTTTAAAGTCATTTCTGTGCCTGAAATTGGTCAAAATTGAAGATTTTGAGTAAGCAAAACTCTGTAAAAATGGCAGTTTTGGTCACTGTGAGGGTTTAAAAAGTGGTTATTCAACATGAGGCCCGATCCAAATGACATTTTGAATCATTTTTGGTAGAGTCCAAAAAATCAATTTTCTGATGAAAAACGATGACCCCGGACCAGTCGAACGTTGAAAAAATGGTCAATATTGATGAAATTTTAACATTTAATCTTTTGACTTTAAATGACGGTTGGATGTGAGTTATTACTTTTTCAACTAAAATAAGTGTGTTTAAAGTCATTTCTGTGCCTGAAATTGGTCAAAATTGAAGATTTTGAGTAAGCAAAACTCTGTAAAAATGGCAGTTTTGGTCACTGTGAGGGTTTAAAAAGTGGTTATTCAACATGAGGCCCGATCCAAATGACATTTTGAATCATTTTTGGTAGAGTCCAAAAAATCAATTTTCTGATGAAAAACGATGACCCCGGACCAGTCGAACGTTGAAAAAATGGTCAATATTGATGAAATTTTAACATTTAATCTTTTGACTTTAAATGACGGTTGGATGTGAGTTATTACTTTTTCAACTAAAATAAGTGTGTTTAAAGTCATTTCTGTGCCTGAAATTGGTCAAAATTGAAGATTTTGAGTAAGCAAAACTCTGTAAAAATGGCAATTTTGGTCACTGTGAGGGTTTAAAAAGTGGTTATTCAACATGAGGCCCGATCCAAATGACATTTTGAATCATTTTTGGTAGAGTCCAAAAAATCAATTTTCTGATGAAAAACGATGACCCCGGACCAGTCGAACGTTGAAAAAATGGTCAATATTGATGAAATTTTAATATTTAATCTTTTCACTTTAAATGACGGTTGGATGTGAGTTGTTACTTTTTCAACTAAAATAAGTGTGTTTAAAGTCATTTCTGTGCCTGAAATTGGTCAAAATTGAAGATTTTGAGTAAGCAAAACTCTGTAAAAATGGCAATTTTGGTCACTGTGAGGGTTTAAAAAGTGGTTATTCAACATGAGGCCCGATCCAAATGACATTTTGAATCATTTTTGGTAGAGTCCAAAAAATCAATTTTCTGATGAAAAACGATGACCCCGGACCAGTCGAACGTTGAAAAAATGGTCAATATTGATGAAATTTTAATATTTAATCTTTTCACTTTAAATGACGGTTGGATGTGAGTTATTACTTTTTCAACTAAAATAAGTGTGTTTAAAGTCATTTCTGTGCCTGAAAGTGGTCAAAATTGAAGATTTTGTTTAAGCAAAACTCTGTAAAAATGGCAATTTTGGTCACTGTGAGGGTTTAAAAAGTGGTTATTCAACATGAGGCCCGATCCAAATGACATTTTGAATCTTTTTTGGTAGAGTCCAAAAAATCCATTTTCTGATGAAAAACGATGACCCCGGACCAGTCGAACGTTCAAAAAATGGTCAATATTGATGAAATTTTAACATTTAATCTTTTGACTTTAAATGACGGTTGGATGTGAGTTATTACTTTTTCAACTAAAATAAGTGTGTTTAAAGTCATTTCTGTGCCTGAAATTGGTCAAAATTGAAGATTTTGAGTAAGCAAAACTCTGTAAAAATGGCAATTTTGGTCACTGTGAGGGTTTAAAAAGTGGTTATTCAACATGAGGCCCGATCCAAATGACATTTTGAATCATTTTTGGTAGAGTCCAAAAAATCCATTTTCTGATGAAAAACGATGACCCCGGACCAGTCGAACGTTGAAAAAATTGTCAATATTGATGAAATTTTAACATTTAATCTTTTGACTTTAAATGACGGTTGGATGTGAGTTATTACTTTTTCAACTAAAATACGTGTGTTTAAAGTCATTTCTGTGTCTGAAATTGGTCCAAATTGAAGATTTTGAGTAAGCAAAACTCTGTAAAAATGGCAATTTTGGTCACTGTGAGGGTTTAAAAAGTGGTTATTCAACATGAGGCCCGATCCAAATGACATTTTGAATCATTTTTGGTAGAGTCCAAAAAATCAATTTTCTGATGAAAAACGATGACCCCGGACCAGTCGAACGTTGAAAAAATGGTCAATATTGATGAAATTTTAATACTTAATCTTTTCACTTTAAATGACGGTTGGATGTGAGTTATTACTTTTTCAACTAAAATAAGTGTGTTTAAAGTCATTTCTGTGCCTGAAAGTGGTCAAAATTGAAGATTTTGTTTAAGCAAAACTCTGTAAAAATGGCAATTTTGGTCACTGTGAGGGTTTAAAAAGTGGTTATTCAACATGAGGCCCGATCCAAATGACATTTTGAATCATTTTTGGTAGAGTCCAAAAAATCCATTTTCTGATGAAAAACGATGACCCCGGACCAGTCGAACGATCAAAAAATGGTCAATATTGATGAAATTTTAACATTTAATCTTTTGACTTTAAATGACGGTTGGATGTGAGTTATTACTTTTTCAACTAAAATAAGTGTGTTTAAAGTCATTTCTGTGCCTGAAATTGGTCAAAATTGAAGATTTTGAGTAAGCAAAACTCTGTAAAAATGGCAATTTTGGTCACTGTGAGGGTTTAAAAAGTGGTTATTCAACATGAGGCCCGATCCAAATGACATTTTGAATCATTTTTGGTAGAGTCCAAAAAATCCATTTTCTGATGAAAAACGATGACCCCGGACCAGTCGAACGTTGAAAAAATTGTCAATATTGATGAAATTTTAACATTTAATCTTTTGACTTTAAATGACGGTTGGATGTGAGTTATTACTTTTTCAACTAAAATAAGTGTGTTTAAAGTCATTTCTGTGCCTGAAATTGGTCCAAATTGAAGATTTTGAGTAAGCAAAACTCTGTAAAAATGGCAATTTTGGTCACTGTGAGGGTTTAAAAAGTGGTTATTCAACATGAGGCCCGATCCAAATGACATTTTGAATCATTTTTGGTAGAGTCCAAAAAATCAATTTTCTGATGAAAAACGATGACCCCGGACCAGTTGAACGTTGAAAAAATGGTCAATATTGATGAAATTTTAACATTTAATCTTTTGACTTTAAATGACGGTTGGATGTGAGTTATTGCTTTTTCAACTACAATAAGTGTGTTTAAAGTCATTTCTGTGCCTGAAATTGGTCAAAATTGAAGATTTTGAGTAAGCAAAACTCTGTAAAAATGGCAATTTTGGTCACTGTGAGGGTTTAAAAAGTGGTTATTCAACATGAGGCCCGATCCAAATGACATTTTGAATCATTTTTTGTAGAGTCCAAAAAATCCATTTTCTGATGAAAAACGATTACCCCGGACCAGTCGAACGTTGAAAAAATGGTCAATATTGATGAAATTTTAACATTTAATCTTTTGACTTTAAATGACGGTTGGATGTGAGTTATTACTTTTTCAACTAAAATAAGTGTGTTTAAAGTCATTTCTGTGCCTGAAATTGGTCAAAATTGAAGATTTTGAGTAAGCAAAACTCTGTAAAAATGGCAATTTTGGTCACTGTGAGGGTTTAAAAAGTGGTTATTCAACATGAGGCCCGATCCAAATGACATTTTGAATCATTTTTGGTAGAGTCCAAAAAATCCATTTTCTGATGAAAAACGATGACCCCGGACCAGTCGAACGTTGAAAAAATGGTCAATATTGATGAAATTTTAATATTTAATCTTTTCACTTTAAATGACGGTTGGATGTGAGTTATTACTTTTTCAACTAAAATAAGTGTGTTTAAAGTCATTTCTGTGCCTGAAATTGGTCAAAATTGAAGATTTTGAGTAAGCAAAACTCTGTAAAAATGGCAATTTTGGTCACTGTGAGGGTTTAAAAAGTGGTTATTTAACATGAGGCCCGATCCAAATGACATTTTGAATCATTTTTGGTAGAGTCCAAAAAATCAATTTTCTGATGAAAAACGATGACCCCGGATCAGTCGAACGTTGAAAAAATGGTCAATATTGATGAAATTTTAACATTTAATCTTTTGACTTTAAATGACGGTTGGATGTGAGTTATTACTTTTTCAACTAAAATAAGTGTGTTTAAAGTCATTTCTGTGCCTGAAATTGGTCAAAATTGAAGATTTTGAGTAAGCAAAACTCTGTAAAAATGGCAGTTTTGGTCACTGTGAGGGTTTAAAAAGTGGTTATTCAACATGAGGCCCGATCCAAATGACATTTTGAATCATTTTTGGTAGAGTCCAAAAAATTAATTTTCTGATGAAAAACGATGACCCCGGACCAGTCGAACGTTGAAAAAATGGTCAATATTGATGAAATTTTAACATTTAATCTTTTGACTTTAAATGACGGTTGGATGTGAGTTATTACTTTTTCAACTAAAATAAGTGTGTTTAAAGTCATTTCTGTGCCTGAAATTGGTAAAAATTGAAGATTTTGAGTAAGCAAAACTCTGTAAAAATGGAAATTTTGGTCACTGTGAGGGTTTAAAAAGTGGTTATTCAACATGAGGCCCGATCCAAATGACATTTTGAATCATTTTTGGTAGAGTCCAAAAAATCAATTTTCTGATGAAAAACGATGACCCCGGACCAGTCGAACGTTGAAAAAATGGTCAATATTGATGAAATTTTAACATTTAATCTTTTGACTTTAAATGACGGTTGGATGTGAGTTATTACTTTTTCAACTAAAATAAGTGTGTTTAAAGTCATTTCTGTGCCTGAAATTGGTCAAAATTGAAGATTTTGAGTAAGCAAAACTCTGTAAAAATGGCAGTTTTGGTCACTGTGAGGGTTTAAAAAGTGGTTCTTCAACATGAGGCCCGATCCAAATGACATTTTGAATCATTTTTGGTAGAGTCCAAAAAATCAATTTTCTGATGAAAAACGATGACCCCGGACCAGTCGAACGTTGAAAAAATGGTCAATATTGATGAAATTTTAACATTTAATCTTTTGACTTTAAATGACGGTTGGATGTGAGTTATTACTTTTTCAACTAAAATAAGTGTGTTTAAAGTCATTTCTGTGCCTGAAATTGGTCAAAATTGAAGATTTTGAGTAAGCAAAACTCTGTAAAAATGGCAGTTTTGGTCACTGTGAGGGTTTAAAAAGTGGTTCTTCAACATGAGGCCCGATCCAAATGACATTTTGAATCATTTTTGGTAGAGTCCAAAAAATCAATTTTCTGATGAAAAACGATGACCCCGGACCAGTCGAACGTTGAAAAAATGGTCAATATTGATGAAATTTTAACATTTAATCTTTTGACTTTAAATGACGGTTGGATGTGAGTTATTACTTTTTCAACTAAAATAAGTGTGTTTAAAGTCATTTCTGTGCCTGAAATTGGTCAAAATTGAAGATTTTGAGTAAGCAAAACTCTGTAAAAATGGCAGTTTTGGTCACTGTGAGGGTTTAAAAAGTGGTTATTCAACATGAGGCCTGATCCAAATGACATTTTGAATCATTTTTGGTAGAGTCCAAAAAATCCATTTTCTGATGAAAATCGATGACCCCGGACCAGTCGAACGTTGAAAAAATGGTCAATATTGATGAAATTTTAACATTTCATCTTTTGACTTTAAATGACGGTTGGATGTGAGTTATTACTTTTTCAACTAAAATAAGTGTGTTTAAAGTCATTTCTGTGCCTGAAATTGGTCAAAATTGAAGATTTTGAGTAAGCAAAACTCTGTAAAAATGGCAATTTTGGTCACTGTGAGGGTTTAAAAAGTGGTTATTAAACATGAGGCCCGATCCAAATGACATTTTGAATCATTTTTGGTAGAGTCCAAAAAATCAATTTTCTGATGAAAAACGATGACCCCGGACCAGTCGAACGTTGAAAAAATGGTCAATATTGATGAAATTTTAACATTTAATCTTTTGACTTTAAATGACGGTTGGATGTGAGTTATTACTTTTTCAACTAAAATAAGTGTGTTTAAAGTCATTTCTGTGCCTGAAATTGGTCAAAATTGAAGATTTTGAGTAAGCAAAACTCTGTAAAAATGGCAGTTTTGGTCACTGTGAGGGTTTAAAAAGTGGTTATTCAACATGAGGCCTGATCCAAATGACATTTTGAATCATTTTTGGTAGAGTCCAAAAAATCAATTTTCTGATGAAAAACGATAACCCCGGACCAGTCGAACGTTGAATAAATGGTCAATATTGATGAAATTTTAACATTTAATCTTTTGACTTTAAATGGCGGTTGGATGTCAGTTATTACTTTTTCAACTAAAATAAGTGTGTTTAAAGTCATTTCTGTGCCTAAAATTGGTCAAAATTGAAGATTTTGAGTAAGCAAAACTCTGTAAAAATGGCAATTTTGGTCACTGTGAGGGTTTAAAAAGTGGTTATTCAACATGAGGCCCGATCCAAATGACATTTTGAATCATTTTTGGTAGAGTCCAAAAAATCCATTTTCTGATGAAAAACGATGACCCCGGACCAGTCGAACGTTGAAAAAATGGTCAATATTGATGAAATTTTAACATTTAATCTTTTGACTTTAAATGACGGTTGGATGTGAGTTATTACTTTTTCAACTAAAATAAGTGTGTTTAAAGTCATTTCTGTGCCTGAAATTGGTCAAAATTGAAGATTTTGAGTAAGCAAAACTCTGTAAAAATGGCAATTTTGGTCACTGTGAGGGTTTAAAAAGTGGTTATTCAACATGAGGCCCGATCCAAATGACATTTTGAATCATTTTTGGTAGAGTCCAAAAAATCAATTTTCTGATGAAAAACGATGACCCCGGACCAGTCGAACGTTGAAAAAATGGTCAATATTGATGAAATTTTAATATTTAATCTTTTCACTTTAAATGACGGTTGGATGTGAGTTATTACTTTTTCAAATAAAATAAGTGTGTTTAAAGTCATTTCTGTGCCTGAAATTGGTCAAAATTGAAGATTTTGAGTAAGCAAAACTCTGTAAAAATGGCAATTTTGGTCACTGTGAGGGTTTAAAAAGTGGTTATTCAACATGAGGCCCGATCCAAATGACATTTTGAATCATTTTTGGTAGAGTCCAAAAAATCAATTTTCTGATGAAAAACGATGACCCCGGACCAGTCGAACGTTGAAAAAATGGTCAATATTGATGAAATTTTAATATTTAATCTTTTCACTTTAAATGACGGTTGGATGTGAGTTATTACTTTTTCAACTAAAATAAGTGTGTTTAAAGTCATTTCTGTGCCTGAAAGTGGTCAAAATTGAAGATTTTGTTTAAGCAAAACTCTGTAAAAATGGCAATTTTGGTCACTGTGAGGGTTTAAAAAGTGGTTATTCAACATGAGGCCCGATCCAAATGACATTTTGAATCATTTTTGGTAGAGTCCAAAAAATCCATTTTCTGATGAAAAACGATGACCCCGGACCAGTCGAACGTTCAAAAAATGGTCAATATTGATGAAATTTTAACATTTAATCTTTTGACTTTAAATGACGGTTGGATGTGAGTTATTACTTTTTCAACTAAAATAAGTGTGTTTAAAGTCATTTCTGTGCCTGAAATTGGTCAAAATTGAAGATTTTGAGTAAGCAAAACTCTGTAAAAATGGCAATTTTGGTCACTGTGAGGGTTTAAAAAGTGGTTATTCAACATGAGGCCCGATCCAAATGACATTTTGAATCATTTTTGGTAGAGTCCAAAAAATCCATTTTCTGATGAAAAACGATGACCCCGGACCAGTCGAACGTTGAAAAAATTGTCAATATTGATGAAATTTTAACATTTAATCTTTTGACTTTAAATGACGGTTGGATGTGAGTTATTACTTTTTCAACTAAAATAAGTGTGTTTAAAGTCATTTCTGTGCCTGAAATTGGTCCAAATTGAAGATTTTGAGTAAGCAAAACTCTGTAAAAATGGCAATTTTGGTCACTGTGAGGGTTTAAAAAGTGGTTATTCAACATGAGGCCCGATCCAAATGACATTTTGAATCATTTTTGGTAGAGTCCAAAAAATCCATTTTCTGATGAAAAACGATGACCCCGGACCAGTCGAACGTTGAAAAAATGGTCAATATTGATGAAATTTTAACATTTAATCTTTTGACTTTAAATGACGGTTGGATGTGAGTTATTACTTTTTCAACTAAAATAAGTGTGTTTAAAGTCATTTCTGTGCCTGAAATTGGTCAAAATTGAAGATTTTGAGTAAGCAAAACTCTGTAAAAATGGCAATTTTTGTCACTGTGAGGGTTTAAAAAGTGGTTATTCAACATGAGGCCCGATCCAAATGACATTTTGAATCATTTTTGGTAGAGTCCAAAAAATCCATTTTCTGATGAAAAACGATGACCCCGGACCAGTCGAACGTTGAAAAAATGGTCAATATTGATGAAATTTTAACATTTAATCTTTTGACTTTAAATGACGGTTGGATATGAGTTATTACTTTTTCAACTAAAATAAATGTGTTTAAAGTCATTTCTGTGCCTGAAATTGGTCAAAATTGAAGATTTTGAGTAAGCAAAACTCTGTAAAAATGGCAGTTTTGGTCACTGTGAGGGTTTAAAAAGTGGTTATTCAACATGAGGCCTGATCCAAATGACATGTTGAATCATTTTTGGTAGAGTCCAAAAAATCCATTTTCTGATGAAAAACGATGACCCCGGACAAGTCGAACGTTGAAAAAATGGTCAATATTGATGAAATTTTAACATTTAATCTTTTGACTTTAAATGACGGTTGGATGTGAGTTATTACTTTTTCAACTAAAATAAGTGTGTTTAAAGTCATTTCTGTGCCTGAAATTGGTCAAAATTGAAGATTTTGAGTAAGCAAAACTCTGTAAAAATGGCAATTTTGGTCACTGTGAGGGTTTAAAAAGTGGTTATTCAACATGAGGCCCGATCCAAATGACATTTTGAATCATTTTTGGTAGAGTCCAAAAAATTAATTTTCTGATGAAAAACGATGACCCCGGACCAGTCGAACGTTGAAAAATTGGTCAATATTGATGAAATTTTAACATTTAATCTTTTGACTTTAAATGACGGTTGGATGTGAGTTATTACTTTTTCAACTAAAATAAGTGTGTTTAAAGTCATTTCTGTGCGTGAAATTGGTCAAAATTGAAGATTTTGAGTAAGCAAAACTCTGTAGAAAATGGCAATTTTGGTCACTGTGAGGGTTTAAAAAGTGGTTATTCAACATGAGGCCCGATCCAAATGACATTTTGAATCATTTTTGGTAGAGTCCAAAAAATCAATTTTCTGATGAAAAACGATGACCCCGGACCAGTCGAACGTTGAAAAAATGGTCAATATTGATGAAATTTTAACATTTAATCTTTTGACTTTAAATGACGGTTGGATGTGAGTTATTACTTTTTCAACTAAAATAAGTGTGTTTAAAGTCATTTCTGTGCCTGAAATTGGTCAAAATTGAAGATTTTGAGTAAGCAAAACTCTGTAAAAATGGCAGTTTTGGTCACTGTGAGGGTTTTAAAAAGTGGTTATTCAACATGAGGCCTGATCCAAATGACATGTTGAATCATTTTTGGTAGAGTCCAAAAAATCCATTTTCTGATGAAAAACGATGACCCCGGACCAGTCGAACGTTGAAAAAATGGTCAATATTGATGAAATTTTAACATTTAATCTTTTGACTTTAAATGACGGCTGGATGTGAGTTATTACTTTTTCAACTAAAATAAGTGTGTTTAAAGTCATTTCTGTGCCTGAAATTGGTCAAAATTGAAGATTTTGAGTAAGCAAAACTCTGTAAAAATGGCAATTTTGGTCACTGTGAGGGTTTAAAAAGTGGTTATTCAACATGAGGCCCGATCCAAATGACATTTTGAATCATTTTTGGTAGAGTCCAAAAAATTAATTTTCTGATGAAAAACGATGACCCCGGACCAGTCGAACGTTGAAAAAATGGTCAATATTGATGAAATTTTAACATTTAATCTTTTGACTTTAAATGACGGTTGGATGTGAGTTATTACTTTTTCAACTAAAATAAGTGTGTTTAAAGTCATTTCTGTGCGTGAAATTGGTCAAAATTGAAGATTTTGAGTAAGCAAAACTCTGAAGAAAATGGCAATTTTGGTCACTGTGAGGGTTTAAAAAGTGGTTATTCAACATGAGGCCCGATCCAAATGACATTTTGAATCATTTTTGGTAGAGTCCAAAAAATCAATTTTCTGATGAAAAATGATGACCCCGGACCAGTCGAACGTTGAAAAAATGGTCAATATTGATGAAATTTTAACATTTAATATTTTGACTTTAAATGACGGTTGGATGTGAGTTATTACTTTTTCAACTAAAATAAGTGTGTTTAAAGTCATTTCTGTGCCTGAAATTGGTCAAAATTGAAGATTTTGAGTAAGAAAAACTCAGTAAAAATGGCAGTTTTGGTCACTGTGAAGGTTTAAAAAGTGGTTATTCAACATGAGGCCCGATCCAAATGACATTTTGAATCATTTTTGGTAGAGTCCAAAAAATAAATTTTCTGATGAAAAACGATGACCCCGGACCAGTCGAACGTTGAAAAAATGTTCAATATTGATGAAATTTTAACATTTAATCTTTTGACTTTAAATGACTGTTGGATGTGAGTTATTACTTTTTCAACTAAAATAAGTGTGTTTAAAGTCATTTCTGTGCCTGAAATTGGTCAAAATTGAAGATTTTGAGTAAGCAAAACTCTGTAAAAATGGCAGTTTTGGTCACTGTGAGGGTTTAAAAAGTGGTTATTCAACATGAGGCCCGATCCAAATGACATTTTGAATCATTTTTGGTAGAGTCCAAAAAATCCATTTTCTGATGAAAAACGATGACCCCGGACCAGTCGAACGTTGAAAAAATGGTCAATATTGATGACATTTTAACATTTAATCTTTTGACTTTAAATGACGGTTGGATGTGAGTTATTACTTTTTCAACTAAAATAAGTGTGTTTAAAGTCATTTCTGTGCCTGAAATTGGTCAAAATTGAAGATTTTGAGTAAGCAAAACTCTGTAAAAATGGCAGTTTTGGTCACTGTGAGGGTTTAAAAAGTGGTTATTCAACATGAGGCCTGATCCAAATGACATGTTGAATCATTTTTGGTAGAGTCCAAAAAATCCATTTTCTGATGAAAAACGATGACCCCGGACCAGTCGAACGTTGAAAAAATGGTCAATATTAATGAAATTTTAACATTTAATCTTTTGACTTTAAATGACGGTTGGATGTGAGTTATTACTTTTTCAACTAAAATAAGTGTGTTTAAAGTCATTTCTGTGCCTGAAATTGGTCAAAATTGAAGATTTTGAGTAAGCAAAACTCTGTAAAAATGGCAGTTTTGGTCACTGTGAGGGTTTAAAAAGTGGTTATTCAACATGAGGCCCGATCCAAATGACATTTTGAATCATTTTTGGTAGAGTCCAAAAAATCAATTTTCTGATGAAAAACGATGACCCCGGACAAGTCCAACATTCATAAAATGGTCAATATTGATGAAATTTTAACATTTAATCTTTTGACTTTAAATGACGGTTGGATGTGAGTTATTACTTTTTCAACTAAAATAAGTGTGTTTAAAGTCATTTCTGTGCCTGAAATTGGTCAAAATTGAAGATTTTGAGTAAGCAAAACTCTGTAAAAATGGCAATTTTGGTCACTGTGAGGGTTTAAAAAGTGGTTATTCAACATGAGGCCCGATCCAAATGACATTTTGAATCATTTTTGGTAGAGTCCAAAAAATCCATTTTCTGATGAAAAACGATGACCCCGGACCAGTCGAACGTTGAAAAAATGGTCAATATTGATGAAATTTTAACATTTAATCTTTTGACTTTAAATGACCGTTGGATGTGAGTTATTACTTTTTCAACTAAAATAAGTGTGTTTAAAGTCATTTCTGTGCCTGAAATTGGTCAAAATTGAAGATTTTGAGTAAGCAAAACTCTGTAAAAATTGCAGTTTTGGTCACTGTGAGTGTTTAAAAAGTGGTTATTCAACATGAGGCCCGATCCAAATGACATTTTGAATCATTTTTGGTAGAGTCCAAAAAATCAATTTTCTGATGAAAAACGATGACCCCGGACCAGTCGAACGTTGAAAAAATGTTCAATATTGATGAAATTTTAACATTTAATCTTTTGACTTTAAATGACGGTTGGATGTGAGTTATTACTTTTTCAACTAAAATAAGTGTGTTTAAAGTCATTTCTGTGCCTGAAATTGGTCAAAATTGAAGATTTTGAGTAAGCAAAACTCTGTAAAAATGGCAATTTTGGTCACTGTGAGGGTTTAAAAAGTGGTTATTCAACATGAGGCCCGATCCAAATGACATTTTGAATCATTTTTGGTAGAGTCCAAAAAATCAATTTTCTGATGAAAAACGATGACCCCGGACCAGTCGAACGTTGAAAAAATGGTCAATATTGATGAAATTTTAATATTTAATCTTTTGACTTTAAATGACGGTTGGATGTGAGTTATTACTTTTTCAACTAAAATAAGTGTGTTTAAAGTCATTTCTGTGCCTGAAATTGGTCGAAATTGAAGATTTTGAGTAAGCAAAACTCTGTAAAAATTGCAGTTTTGGTCACTGTGAGGGTTTAAAAAGTGGTTATCCAACATGAGGCCCGATCCAAATGACATTTTGAATCATTTTTGGTAGAGTCCAAAAAATCAATTTTCTGATGAAAAACGATGACCCCGGACCAGTCGAACGTTGAAAAAATGTTCAATATTGATGAAATTTTAACATTTAATCTTTTGACTTTAAATGACGGTTGGATGTGAGTTATTACTTTTTCAACTAAAATAAGTGTGTTTAAAGTCATTTCTGTGCCTGAAATTGGTCAAAATTAAAGATTTTGAGTAAGCAAAACTCTGTAAAAATGGCAATTTTGGTCACTGTGAGGGTTTAAAAAGTGGTTATTCAACATGAGGCCCGATCCAAATGACATTTTGAATCATTTTTGGTAGAGTCCAAAAAATCAATTTTCTGATGAAAAACGATGACCCCGGACCAGTCGAACGTTGAAAAAATGGTCAATATTGATGAAATTTTAACATTTAATCTTTTGACTTTAAATGACGGTTGGATGTGAGTTATTACTTTTTCAACTAAAATAAGTGTGTTTAAAGTCATTTCTGTGCCTGAAATTGGTCAAAATTGAAGATTTTGAGTAAGCAAAACTCTGTAAAAATGGCAGTTTTGGTCACTGTGAGGGTTTAAAAAGTGGTTATTCAACATGAGGCCTGATCCAAATGACATGTTGAATCATTTTTGGTAGAGTCCAAAAAATCCATTTTCTGATGAAAAACGATGACCCCGGACCAGTCGAACGTTGAAAAAATGGTCAATATTGATGAAATTTGAACATTTAATCTTTTGACTTTAAATGACGGTTGGATGTGAGTTATTACTTTTTCAACTAAAATAAGTGTGTTTAAAGTCATTTCTGTGCGTGAAATTGGTCAAAATTGAAGATTTTGAGTAAGCAAAACTCTGTAGAAAATGGCAATTTTGGTCACTGTGAGGGTTTAAAAAGGGGTTATTCAACATGAGGCCCGATCCAAATGACATTTTGAATCATTTTTGGTAGAGTCCAAAAAATCAATTTTCTGATGAAAAACGATGACCCCGGACCAGTCGAACGTTGAAAAAATGGTCAATATTGATGAAATTTTAACATTTAATATTTTGACTTTAAATGACGGTTGGATATGAGTTATTACTTTTTCAACTAAAATAAATGTGTTTAAAGTCATTTCTGTGCCTGGAATTGGTCAAAATTGAAGATTTTGAGTAAGCAAAACTCTGTAAAAATGGCAATTTTGGTCACTGTGAGGGTTTAAAAAGTGGTTATTCAACATGAGGCCCGATCCAAATGACATTTTGAATCATTTTTGGTAGAGTCCAAAAAATCCATTTTCTGATGAAAAACGATGACCCCGGACCAGTCGAACGTTGAAAAAATGGTCAATATTGATGAAATTTTAACATTTAATCTTGTGACTTTAAATGACGGTTGGATGTGAGTTATTACTTTTTCAACTAAAATAAGTGTGTTTAAAGTCATTTCTGTGCCTGAAATTGGTCAAAATTGAAGATTTTGAGTAAGCAAAACTCTGTAAAAATGGCAATTTTGGTCACTGTGAGGGTTTAAAAAGTGGTTATTCAACATGAGGCCCGATCCAAATGACATTTTGAATCATTTTTGGTAGAGTCCCAAAAATAAATTTTCTGATGAAAAACGATGACCCCGGACCAGTCGAACGTTGAAAAAATGGTCAATATTGATGAAATTTTAATATTTAATCTTTTGACTTTAAATGACGGTTGGATGTGAGTTATTACTTTTTCAACTAAAATAAGTGTGTTTAAAGTCATTTCTGTGCCTGAAATTGGTCAAAATTGAAGATTTTGAGAAAGCAAAACTCTGTAAAAATGGCAGTTTTGGTCACTGTGAGGGTTTAAAAAGTGGTTATTCAACATGAGGCCCGATCCAAATGACATGTTGAATCATTTTTGGTAGAGTCCAAAAAATCCATTTTCTGATGAAAAACGATGACCCCGACCAGTCGAACGTTGAAAAAATGGTCAATATTGATGAAATTTTAACATTTAATCTTTTGACTTTAAATGACGGTTGGATGTGAGTTATTACTTTTTCAACTAAAATAAGTGTGTTTAAAGTCATTTCTGTGCCTGAAATTGGTCAAAATTGAAGATTTTGAGTAAGCAAAACTCTGTAAAAATGGCAATTTTGGTCACTGTGAGGGTTTAAAAAGTGGTTATTCAACATGAGGCCCGATCCAAATGACATTTTGAATCATTTTTGGTAGAGTCCAAAAAATTAATTTTCTGATGAAAAACGATGACCCCGGACCAGTCGAACGTTGAAAAAATGGTCAATATTGATGAAATTTTAACATTTAATCTTTTGACTTTAAATGACGGTTGGATGTGAGTTATTACTTTTTCAACTAAAATAAGTGTGTTTAAAGTCATTTCTGTGCCTGAAATTGGTCAAAATTGAAGATTTTGAGTAAGCAAAACTCTGTAGAAAATGGCAATTTTGGTCACTGTGAGGGTTTAAAAAGTGGTTATTCAACATGAGGCCCGATCCAAATGACATTTTGAATCATTTTTGGTAGAGTCCAAAAAATCAATTTTCTGATGAAAAATGATGACCCCGGACCAGTCGAACGTTGAAAAAATTGTCAATATTGATGAAATTTTAACATTTAATATTTTGACTTTAAATGACGGTTGGATGTGAGTTATTACTTTTTCAACTAAAATAAGTGTGTTTAAAGTCATTTCTCTGCCTGAAATTGGTCAAAATTGAAGATTTTGAGTAAGCAAAACTCAGTAAAAATGGCAGTTTTGGTCACTGTGAAGGTTTAAAAAGTGGTTATTCAACATGAGGCCCGATCCAAATGACATTTTGAATCATTTTTGGTAGAGTCCAAAAAATCAATTTTCTGATGAAAAACGATGACCCCGGACCAGTCGAACGTTGAAAAAATGGTCAATATTGATGAAATTTTAACATTTAATCTTTTGACTTTAAATGACGGTTGGATGTGAGTTATTACTTTTTCAACTAAAATAAGTGTGTTTAAAGTCATTTCTGTGCCTGAAATTGGTCAAAATTGAAGATTTTGAGTAAGCAAAACTCTGTAAAAATGGCAGTTTTGGTCACTGTGAGGGTTTAAAAAGTGGTTCTTCAACATGAGGCCCGATCCAAATGACATTTTGAATCATTTTTGGTAGAGTCCAAAAAATCAATTTTCTGATGAAAAACGATGACCCCGGACCAGTCGAACGTTGAAAAAATGGTCAATATTGATGAAATTTTAACATTTAATCTTTTGACTTTAAATGACGGTTGGATGTGAGTTATTACTTTTTCAACTAAAATAAGTGTGTTTAAAGTCATTTCTGTGCCTGAAATTGGTCAAAATTGAAGATTTTGAGTAAGCAAAACTCTGTAAAAATGGCAGTTTTGGTCACTGTGAGGGTTTAAAAAGTGGTTATTCAACATGAGGCCTGATCCAAATGACATTTTGAATCATTTTTGGTAGAGTCCAAAAAATCCATTTTCTGATGAAAATCGATGACCCCGGACCAGTCGAACGTTGAAAAAATGGTCAATATTGATGAAATTTTAACATTTCATCTTTTGACTTTAAATGACGGTTGGATGTGAGTTATTACTTTTTCAACTAAAATAAGTGTGTTTAAAGTCATTTCTGTGCCTGAAATTGGTCAAAATTGAAGATTTTGAGTAAGCAAAACTCTGTAAAAATGGCAATTTTGGTCACTGTGAGGGTTTAAAAAGTGGTTATTAAACATGAGGCCCGATCCAAATGACATTTTGAATCATTTTTGGTAGAGTCCAAAAAATCAATTTTCTGATGAAAAACGATGACCCCGGACCAGTCGAACGTTGAAAAAATGGTCAATATTGATGAAATTTTAACATTTAATCTTTTGACTTTAAATGACGGTTGGATGTGAGTTATTACTTTTTCAACTAAAATAAGTGTGTTTAAAGTCATTTCTGTGCCTGAAATTGGTCAAAATTGAAGATTTTGAGTAAGCAAAACTCTGTAAAAATGGCAGTTTTGGTCACTGTGAGGGTTTAAAAAGTGGTTATTCAACATGAGGCCTGATCCAAATGACATTTTGAATCATTTTTGGTAGAGTCCAAAAAATCAATTTTCTGATGAAAAACGATAACCCCGGACCAGTCGAACGTTGAATAAATGGTCAATATTGATGAAATTTTAACATTTAATCTTTTGACTTTAAATGGCGGTTGGATGTCAGTTATTACTTTTTCAACTAAAATAAGTGTGTTTAAAGTCATTTCTGTGCCTAAAATTGGTCAAAATTGAAGATTTTGAGTAAGCAAAACTCTGTAAAAATGGCAATTTTGGTCACTGTGAGGGTTTAAAAAGTGGTTATTCAACATGAGGCCCGATCCAAATGACATTTTGAATCATTTTTGGTAGAGTCCAAAAAATCCATTTTCTGATGAAAAACAATGACCCCGGACCAGTCGAACGTTGAAAAAATGGTCAATATTGATGAAATTTTAACATTTAATCTTTTGACTTTAAATGACGGTTGGATGTGAGTTATTACTTTTTCAACTAAAATAAGTGTGTTTAAAGTCATTTCTGTGCCTGAAATTGGTCAAAATTGAAGATTTTGAGTAAGCAAAACTCTGTAAAAATGGCAATTTTGGTCACTGTGAGGGTTTAAAAAGTGGTTATTCAACATGAGGCCCGATCCAAATGACATTTTGAATCATTTTTGGTAGAGTCCAAAAAATCAATTTTCTGATGAAAAACGATGACCCCGGACCAGTCGAACGTTGAAAAAATGGTCAATATTGATGAAATTTTAATATTTAATCTTTTCACTTTAAATGACGGTTGGATGTGAGTTATTACTTTTTCAAATAAAATAAGTGTGTTTAAAGTCATTTCTGTGCCTGAAATTGGTCAAAATTGAAGATTTTGAGTAAGCAAAACTCTGTAAAAATGGCAATTTTGGTCACTGTGAGGGTTTAAAAAGTGGTTATTCAACATGAGGCCCGATCCAAATGACATTTTGAATCATTTTTGGTAGAGTCCAAAAAATCAATTTTCTGATGAAAAACGATGACCCCGGACCAGTCGAACGTTGAAAAAATGGTCAATATTGATGAAATTTTAATATTTAATCTTTTCACTTTAAATGACGGTTGGATGTGAGTTATTACTTTTTCAACTAAAATAAGTGTGTTTAAAGTCATTTCTGTGCCTGAAAGTGGTCAAAATTGAAGATTTTGTTTAAGCAAAACTCTGTAAAAATGGCAATTTTGGTCACTGTGAGGGTTTAAAAAGTGGTTATTCAACATGAGGCCCGATCCAAATGACATTTTGAATCATTTTTGGTAGAGTCCAAAAAATCCATTTTCTGATGAAAAACGATGACCCCGGACCAGTCGAACGTTCAAAAAATGGTCAATATTGATGAAATTTTAACATTTAATCTTTTGACTTTAAATGACGGTTGGATGTGAGTTATTACTTTTTCAACTAAAATAAGTGTGTTTAAAGTCATTTCTGTGCCTGAAATTGGTCAAAATTGAAGATTTTGAGTAAGCAAAACTCTGTAAAAATGGCAATTTTGGTCACTGTGAGGGTTTAAAAAGTGGTTATTCAACATGAGGCCCGATCCAAATGACATTTTGAATCATTTTTGGTAGAGTCCAAAAAATCCATTTTCTGATGAAAAACGATGACCCCGGACCAGTCGAACGTTGAAAAAATTGTCAATATTGATGAAATTTTAACATTTAATCTTTTGACTTTAAATGACGGTTGGATGTGAGTTATTACTTTTTCAACTAAAATAAGTGTGTTTAAAGTCATTTCTGTGCCTGAAATTGGTCCAAATTGAAGATTTTGAGTAAGCAAAACTCTGTAAAAATGGCAATTTTGGTCACTGTGAGGGTTTAAAAAGTGGTTATTCAACATGAGGCCCGATCCAAATGACATTTTGAATCATTTTTGGTAGAGTCCAAAAAATCCATTTTCTGATGAAAAACGATGACCCCGGACCAGTCGAACGTTGAAAAAATTGTCAATATTGATGAAATTTTAACATTTAATCTTTTGACTTTAAATGACGGTTGGATGTGAGTTATTACTTTTTCAACTAAAATAAGTGTGTTTAAAGTCATTTCTGTGCCTGAAATTGGTCCAAATTGAAGATTTTGAGTAAGCAAAACTCTGTAAAAATGGCAATTTTGGTCACTGTGAGGGTTTAAAAAGTGGTTATTCAACATGAGGCCCGATCCAAATGACATTTTGAATCATTTTTGGTAGAGTCCAAAAAATCAATTTTCTGATGAAAAACGATGACCCCGGACCAGTTGAACGTTGAAAAAATGGTCAATATTGATGAAATTTTAACATTTAATCTTTTGACTTTAAATGACGGTTGGATGTGAGTTATTACTTTTTCAACTAAAATAAGTGTGTTTAAAGTCATTTCTGTGCCTGAAATTGGTCAAAATTGAAGATTTTGAGTAAGCAAAACTCTGTAAAAATGGCAATTTTGGTCACTGTGAGGGTTTAAAAAGTGGTTATTCAACATGAGGCCTGATCCAAATGACATTTTGATTCATTTTTGGTAGAGTCCAAAAAATCAATTTTCTGATGAAAAACGATGACCCCGGACCAGTCGAACGTTGAAAAAATGGTCAATATTGATGAAATTTTAACATTTAATCTTTTGACTTTAAATGACGGTTGGATGTGAGTTATTACTTTTTCAACTAAAATAAGTGTGTTTAAAGTCATTTCTGTGCCTGAAATTGGTCAAAATTGAAGATTTTGAGTAAGCAAAACTCTGTAAAAATGGCAATTTTGGTCACTGTGAGGGTTTAAAAAGTGGTTATTCAACATGAGGCCCGATCCAAATGACATTTTAAATCATTTTTGGTAGAGTCCAAAAAATCAATTTTCTGATGAAAAACGATGACCCCGGACCAGTCGAACGTTGAAAAAATGGTCAATATTGATGAAATTTTAATATTTAATCTTTTCACTTTAAATGACGGTTGGATGTGAGTTATTACTTTTTCAACTAAAATAAGTGTGTTTAAAGTCATTTCTGTGCCTGAAATTGGTCAAAATTGAAGATTTTGAGTAAGCAAAACTCTGTAAAAATGGCAGTTTTGGTACTGTGAGGGTTTAAAAAGTGGTTATTCAACATGAGGCCTGATCCAAATGACATTTTGAATCATTTTTGGTAGAGTCCAAAAAATCCATTTTCTGATGAAAAAACGATGACCCCGGACCAGTCGAACGTTGAAAAAAATTGGTCAATATTGATGACATTTTAACATTTAATCTTTTGACTTTAAATGACGGTTGGATGTGAGTTATTACTTTTTCAACTAAAATAAGTGTGTTTAAAGTCATTTCTGTGCCTGAAATTGGTCAAAATTGAAGATTTTGAGTAAGCAAAACTCTGTAAAAATGGCAATTTTGGTCACTGTGAGGGTTTAAAAAGTGGTTATTCAACATGAGGCCCGATCCAAATGACATTTTGAATCATTTTTGGTAGAGTCCAAAAAATCAATTTTCTGATGAAAAACGATGACCCCGGACCAGTCGAACGTTGAAAAAATGGTCAATATTGATGAAATTTTAATATTTAATCTTTTCACTTTAAATGACGGTTGGATGTGAGTTATTACTTTTTCAACTAAAATAAGTGTGTTTAAAGTCATTTCTGTGCCTGAAAGTGGTCAAAATTGAAGATTTTGTTTAAGCAAAACTCTGTAAAAATGGCAATTTTGGTCACTGTGAGGGTTTAAAAAGTGGTTATTCAACATGAGGCCCGATCCAAATGACATTTTGAATCATTTTTGGTAGAGTCCAAAAAATCCATTTTCTGATGAAAAACGATGACCCCGGACCAGTCGAACGTTCAAAAAATGGTCAATATTGATGAAATTTTAACATTTAATCTTTTGACTTTAAATGACGGTTGGATGTGAGTTATTACTTTTTCAACTAAAATAAGTGTGTTTAAAGTCATTTCTGTGCCTGAAATTGGTCAAAATTGAAGATTTTGAGTAAGCAAAACTCTGTAAAAATGGCAATTTTGGTCACTGTGAGGGTTTAAAAAGTGGTTATTCAACATGAGGCCCGATCCAAATGACATTTTGAATCATTTTTGGTAGAGTCCAAAAAATCAATTTTCTGATGAAAAACGATGACCCCGGACCAGTTGAACGTTGAAAAAATGGTCAATATTGATGAAATTTTAACATTTAATCTTTTGACTTTAAATGACGGTTGGATGTGAGTTATTACTTTTTCAACTAAAATAAGTGTGTTTAAAGTCATTTCTGTGCCTGAAATTGGTCAAAATTGAAGATTTTGAGTAAGCAAAACTCTGTAAAAATGGCAATTTTGGTCACTGTGAGGGTTTAAAAAGTGGTTATTCAACATGAGGCCCGATCCAAATGACATTTTGATTCATTTTTGGTAGAGTCCAAAAAATCAATTTTCTGATGAAAAACGATGACCCCGGACCAGTCGAACGTTGAAAGAATGGTCAATATTGATGAAATTTTAACATTTAATCTTTTGACTTTAAATGACGGTTGGATGTGAGTTATTACTTTTTCAACTAAAATAAGTGTGTTTAAAGTCATTTCTGTGCCTGAAATTGGTCAAAATTGAAGATTTTGAGTAAGCAAAACTCTGTAAAAATGGCAATTTTGGTCACTGTGAGGGTTTAAAAAGTGGTTATTCAACATGAGGCCCGATCCAAATGACATTTTAAATCATTTTTGGTAGAGTCCAAAAAATCAATTTTCTGATGAAAAACGATGACCCCGGACCAGTCGAACGTTGAAAAAATGGTCAATATTGATGAAATTTTAATATTTAATCTTTTCACTTTAAATGACGGTTGGATGTGAGTTATTACTTTTTCAACTAAAATAAGTGTGTTTAAAGTCATTTCTGTGCCTGAAATTGGTCAAAATTGAAGATTTTGAGTAAGCAAAACTCTGTAAAAATGGCAGTTTTGGTACTGTGAGGGTTTAAAAAGTGGTTATTCAACATGAGGCCTGATCCAAATGACATTTTGAATCATTTTTGGTAGAGTCCAAAAAATCCATTTTCTGATGAAAAAACGATGACCCCGGACCAGTCGAACGTTGAAAAAAATTGGTCAATATTGATGACATTTTAACATTTAATCTTTTGACTTTAAATGACGGTTGGATGTGAGTTATTACTTTTTCAACTAAAATAAGTGTGTTTAAAGTCATTTCTGTGCCTGAAATTGGTCAAAATTGAAGATTTTGAGTAAGCAAAACTGTGTAAAAATGGCAATTTTGGTCACTGTGAGGGTTTAAAAAGTGGTTATTCAACATGAGGCCCGATCCAAATGACATTTTGAATCATTTTTGGTAGAGTCCAAAAAATCAATTTTCTGATGAAAAACGATGACCCCGGACCAGTCGAACGTTGAAAAAATGGTCAATATTGATGAAATTTTAATATTTAATCTTTTCACTTTAAATGACGGTTGGATGTGAGTTATTACTTTTTCAACTAAAATAAGTGTGTTTAAAGTCATTTCTGTGCCTGAAAGTGGTCAAAATTGAAGATTTTGTTTAAGCAAAACTCTGTAAAAATGGCAATTTTGGTCACTGTGAGGGTTTAAAAAGTGGTTATTCAACATGAGGCCCGATCCAAATGACATTTTGAATCATTTTTGGTAGAGTCCAAAAAATCCATTTTCTGATGAAAAACGATGACCCCGGACCAGTCGAACGTTCAAAAAATGGTCAATATTGATGAAATTTTAACATTTAATCTTTTGACTTTAAATGACGGTTGGATGTGAGTTATTACTTTTTCAACTAAAATAAGTGTGTTTAAAGTCATTTCTGTGCCTGAAATTGGTCAAAATTGAAGATTTTGAGTAAGCAAAACTCTGTAAAAATGGCAATTTTGGTCACTGTGAGGGTTTAAAAAGTGGTTATTCAACATGAGGCCCGATCCAAATGACATTTTGAATCATTTTTGGTAGAGTCCAAAAAATCCATTTTCTGATGAAAAACGATGACCCCGGACCAGTCGAACGTTGAAAAAATTGTCAATATTGATGAAATTTTAACATTTAATCTTTTGACTTTAAATGACGGTTGGATGTGAGTTATTACTTTTTCAACTAAAATAAGTGTGTTTAAAGTCATTTCTGTGCCTGAAATTGGTCCAAATTGAAGATTTTGAGTAAGCAAAACTCTGTAAAAATGGCAATTTTGGTCACTGTGAGGGTTTAAAAAGTGGTTATTCAACATGAGGCCCGATCCAAATGAAATTTTGAATCATTTTTGGTAGAGTCCAAAAAATCAATTTTCTGATGAAAAACGATGACCCCGGACCAGTCGAACGTTGAAAAAATGGTCAATATTGATGAAATTTTAATATTTAATCTTTTCACTTTAAATGACGGTTGGATGTGAGTTATTACTTTTTCAACTAAAATAAGTGTGTTTAAAGTCATTTCTGTGCCTGAAAGTGGTCAAAATTGAAGATTTTGTTTAAGCAAAACTCTGTAAAAATGGCAATTTTGGTCACTGTGAGGGTTTAAAAAGTGGTTATTCAACATGAGGCCCGATCCAAATGACATTTTGAATCATTTTTGGTAGAGTCCAAAAAATCCATTTTCTGATGAAAAACGATGACCCCGGACCAGTCGAACGTTCAAAAAATGGTCAATATTGATGAAATTTTAACATTTAATCTTTTGACTTTAAATGACGGTTGGATGTGAGTTATTACTTTTTCAACTAAAATAAGTGTGTTTAAAGTCATTTCTGTGCCTGAAATTGGTCAAAATTGAAGATTTTGAGTAAGCAAAACTCTGTAAAAATGGCAATTTTGGTCACTGTGAGGGTTTAAAAAGTGGTTATTCAACATGAGGCCCGATCCAAATGACATTTTGAATCATTTTTGGTAGAGTCCAAAAAATCAATTTTCTGATGAAAAACGATGACCCCGGACCAGTCGAACGTTGAAAAAATTGTCAATATTGATGAAATTTTAACATTTAATCTTTTGACTTTAAATGACGGTTGGATGTGAGTTATTACTTTTTCAACTAAAATAAGTGTGTTTAAAGTCATTTCTGTGCCTGAAATATGTCCAAATTGAAGATTTTGAGTAAGCAAAACTCTGTAAAAATGGCAATTTTGGTCACTGTGAGGGTTTAAAAAGTGGTTATTCAACATGAGGCCCGATCCAAATGACATTTTGAATCATTTTTGGTAGAGTCCAAAAAATCAATTTTCTGATGAAAAACGATGACCCCGGACCAGTTGAACGTTGAAAAAACGGTCAATATTGATGACATTTTAACATTTAATCTTTTGACTTTAAATGACGGTTGGATGTGAGTTATTGCTTTTTCAACTACAATAAGTGTGTTTAAAGTCATTTCTGTGCCTGAAATTGGTCAAAATTGAAGATTTTGAGTAAGCAAAACTCTGTAAAAATGGCAATTTTGGTCACTGTGAGGGTTTAAAAAGTGGTTATTCAACATGAGGCCCGATCCAAATGACATTTTGAATCATTTTTTGTAGAGTCCAAAAAATCCATTTTCTGATGAAAAACGATTACCCCGGACCAGTCGAACGTTGAAAAAATGGTCAATATTGATGAAATTTTAACATTTAATCTTTTGACTTTAAATGACGGTTGGATGTGAGTTATTACTTTTTCAACTAAAATAAGTGTGTTTAAAGTCATTTCTGTGCCTGAAATTGGTCAAAATTGAAGATTTTGAGTAAGCAAAACTCTGTAAAAATGGCAATTTTGGTCACTGTGAGGGTTTAAAAAGTGGTTATTCAACATGAGGCCCGATCCAAATGACATTTTGAATCATTTTTGGTAGAGTCCAAAAAATCAATTTTCTGATGAAAAACGATGACCCCGGACCAGTCGAACGTTGATAAAATGGTCAATATTGATGAAATTTTAATATTTAATCTTTTCACTTTAAATGACGGTTGGATGTGAGTTATTACTTTTTCAACTAAAATAAGTGTGTTTAAAGTCATTTCTGTGCCTGAAATTGGTCAAAATTGAAGATTTTGAGTAAGCAAAACTCTGTAAAAATGGCAGTTTTGGTACTGTGAGGGTTTAAAAAGTGGTTATTCAACATGAGGCCTGATCCAAATGACATTTTGAATCATTTTTGGTAGAGTCCAAAAAATCCATTTTCTGATGAAAAAACGATGACCCCGGACCAGTCGAACGTTGAAAAAAATTGGTCAATATTGATGACATTTTAACATTTAATCTTTTGACTTTAAATGACGGTTGGATGTGAGTTATTACTTTTTCAACTAAAATAAGTGTGTTTAAAGTCATTTCTGTGCCTGAAATTGGTCAAAATTGAAGATTTTGAGTAAGCAAAACTCTGTAAAAATGGCAATTTTGGTCACTGTGAGGGTTTAAAAAGTGGTTATTCAACATGAGGCCCGATCCAAATGACATTTTGATTCATTTTTGGTAGAGTCCAAAAAATCAATTTTCTGATGAAAAACGATGACCCCGGACCAGTCGAACGTTGAAAAAATGGTCAATATTGATGAAATGTTAACATTTAATCTTTTGACTTTAAATGACGGTTGGATGTGAGTTATTACTTTTTCAACTAAAATAAGTGTGTTTAAAGTCATTTCTGTGCCTGAAATTGGTCAAAATTGAAGATTTTGAGTAAGCAAAACTCTGTAAAAATGGCAATTTTGGTCACTGTGAGGGTTTAAAAAGTGGTTATTCAACATGAGGCCCGATCCAAATGACATTTTGAATCATTTTTGGTAGAGTCCAAAAAATCAATTTTCTGATGAAAAACGATGACCCCGGACCAGTCGAACGTTGAAAAAATGGTCAATATTGATGAAATTTTAACATTTAATCTTTTGACTTTAAATGACGGTTGGATGTGAGTTATTACTTTTTCAACTAAAATAAGTGTGTTTAAAGTCATTTCTGTGCCTGAAATTGGTCAAAATTGAAGATTTTGAGTAAGCAAAACTCTGTAAAAATGGCAATTTTGGTCACTGTGAGGGTTTAAAAAGTGGTTATTCAACATGAGGCCCGATCCAAATGACATTTTGAATCATTTTTGGTAGAGTCCAAAAAATCAATTTTCTGATGAAAAACGATGACCCCGGACCAGTCGAACGTTGAAAAAATGGTCAATATTGATGAAATTTTAACATTTAATCTTTTGACTTTAAATGACGGTTGGATGTGAGTTATTACTTTTTCAACTAAAATAAGTGTGTTTAAAGTCATTTCTGTGCCTGAAATTGGTCAAAATTGAAGATTTTGAGTAAGCAAAACTCTGTAAAAATGGCAGTTTTGGTCACTGTGAGGGTTTAAAAAGTGGTTATTCAACATGAGGCCCGATCCAAATGACATTTTGAATCATTTTTGGTAGAGTCCAAAAAATCTATTTTCTGATGAAAAACGATAACCCCGGACCAGTCGAACGTTGAAAAAATGGTCAATATTGATGAAATTTTAACATTTAATCTTTTGACTTTAAATGACGGTTGGATGTTAGTTATTACTTTTTCAACTAAAATAAGTGTGTTTAAAGTCATTTCTGTGCCTGAAATTGGTCAAAATTGAAGATTTTGAGTAAGCAAAACTCTGTAAAAATGGCAATTTTGGTCACTGTGAGGGTTTAAAAAGTGGTTATTCAACATGAGGCCCGATCCAAATGACATTTTGAATCATTTTTGGTAGAGTCCAAAAAATCCATTTTCTGATGAAAAACGATGACCCCGGACCAGTCGAACGTTGAAAAAATGGTCAATATTGATGAAATTTTAACATTTAATCTTTTGACTTTAAATGACGGTTGGATGTCAGTTATTACTTTTTCAACTAAAATAAGTGTGTTTAAAGTCATTTCTGTGCCTGAAATTGGTCAAAATTGAAGATTTTGAGTAAGCAAAACTCTGTAAAAATGGCAATTTTGGTCACTGTGAGGGTTTAAAAAGTGGTTATTCAATATGGCTGAGATACCCGCCACCCCCTCTCAACACAATCCCCAAGGATGGGAAACCGGAAACAGTTCTGAACTTTTGGAAGACGGGAGGGAGTGACCCTCCCGGCCGTATTTATTAAAATATGAAACAAAATTAAAACATTAAAATAACAGTTTCATATTATGTACAATTTCATTACCACATTGCGATGTTTGGCTAACCGTAACATATTCTCTAATACAAAGGTTCTCCTAGCCGAACTAACATCCTACAAAACATCTAACTTGACATTTTGAAATTGTACATCCTAACGTTTAAGGGCCAACGGCAAGGTCGTAACCGGTGTCAAGATCCCTAACCAGAAATATCCCCCTCACTTGTGAGGGGCGACCGCACAGAGGTGTACCTCGAGTGCAACTACCAATTTCCCTTGACTTGACGGGGGCCCCAATAAACTCGACGCCACTTAAAGGTCGTCCGAGGACTCGTGTGAGGAATCTAGAAGGTAGCGTAGACCCCCCCCAAACCCCACACAACTTACCACATCTGCCGTCGCAGATGTCCTGGCCCCGGGAAATTCTCCGGGAGGGGGCTGTAGCCCCTCCTACCCAGGAAGGGGCCTTGACCGCCTTTCCTTTCCTTTCGGCGTCCCATCCTTAGAAGGGACCGCCTTCCCCGTTGAGGGGCCAATGGCCACCTCCTTCGAGCGCTCCCATCCGTAATGGGTGACGCCCACTCATAGGGATCTTCCAATTAGTGCTCACCGATCATGACCTTACCGCCCGACCAAAAATAAATACGACAGTTCTAAACTAAATGAGTTCTAAACTAAATGACTAAATTACTGAAAAGACAGTTACAAGCAACAATTTTATTAAAAACATGCTACTGATCAACACTAGAGCAGGATTACTTTATTTGCAAAACATACCACAAATTGACCATTTCTTTATTGCATATTCAAGGTTATCACGATCATACTCCGGACCTGTAAACAAAAGAGTTACCACATCAAACTTTATTCAAAACCGCTTGCTGTCCTCAGGGGCTGGTGGGTGGGTCAAAATTGGCTCTTCGTTCCGTCTCGAGCTCACGTGCAGCGAGGTGGTGCAGCTTCAGAGCACAGGAACAAGAGGATGCTTCCTTGGCTTGTTGCTCCTTTTATCCGTCTTCAGGGCGGGCGTAAACCCGCCCCGGCCTGCCCCGAGGGCGTGGCCCGGCCGCGTCAGTGTCTAGGCCAGCCCACTCCAGGGCGGGAAAAAGGCGCACCTCGGCTACGCCGCTTCGGGCATACCAGCCGAGACTCGCCTCCCGCCCAAGATGGCTTCCCGGGGGGATCGTGGTACTCCGCCATATGTTCGGGGGGACCGAATGGTCGCCCCTTTCCATATGGCTGAGATACCCGCCACCCCCTCTCAACACAATCCCCAAGGATGGGAAACCGGAAACAGTTCTGAACTTTTGGAAGACGGGAGGGAGTGACCCTCCCGGCCGTATTTATTAAAATATGAAACAAAATTAAAACATTAAAATAACAGTTTCATATTATGTACAATTTCATTACCACATTGCGATGTTTGGCTAACCTTAACATATTCTCTAATACAAAGGTTCTCCTAGCCGAACTAACATCCTACAAAACATCTAACTTGAAATTTTGAAATTGTACATCCTAACGTTTAAGGGCCAACGGCAAGGTCGTAACCGGTGTCAAGATCCCTAACCAGAAATATCCCCCTCACTTGTGAGGGGCGACCGCACAGAGGTGTACCTCGAGTGCAACTACCAATTTCCCTTGACTTGACGGGGGCCCCAATAAACTCGACGCCACTTAAAGGTCGTCCGAGGACTCGTGTGAGGAATCTAGAAGGTAGCGTAGACCCCCCCCCAAACCCCACACAACTTACCACATCTGCCGTCGCAGATGTCCTGGCCCCGGGAAATTCTCCGGGAGGGGGCTGTAGCCCCTCCTACCCAGGAAGGGGCCTTGACCGCCTTTCCTTTCCTTTCAGCGTCCCATCCTTAGAAGGGACCGCCTTCCCCGTTGAGGGGCCAATGGCCACCTCCTTCGAGCGCTCCCATCCGTAATGGGTGACGCCCACTCATAGGGATCTTCCAATTAGTGCTCACCGATCATGACCTTACCGCCACAGGCCGGATAGTTGACCGGCTATCCGGACCCCCCACAACACTCCTACCTAAAGGTCATGTCTTAAAGTCTTTAGCCAAGCTATACAGTCTCCTATGAGTAACTCGTTCCCCACCCGGGACAAATGAACACCATCCCCCAAATACATACTGTCACCAGTAATACAACCATGCGAAATAGAATGCAGTGTATTGGAACGGAACAATCTACTCACTTTGTTATTAATTTTTCTTACTGAATGGTTTAGAGCAGAAACAGAAATAGCCCCCCGCCATACTTTTCGTGGGATCATATGTGACCATGCAATCGTGCACCCTGGAACTCTCCTCGCCAACCAACTTACAGTGGAAAGCATCGCCTCAAGAAGAAGTCGTCTACCAGCGGTGACCAAATCATTGCCCCCAAGATGTACTATGACTATAGACGGCGGTGACCTCGTCCGCCCTAGCAAACCCTCAAAAAATGATTGAAACTGGTCAATACAGAGTCCGCCCTTTCCGTAGAAGGACACACTGTACCCGTATTCCCCAGCCACGTGATTCATGTCACCTGCTTTGAATACGTCCGCGGCACGCCTCACGTATGAGTGGCCCACGACCCACACCTCCTTTTTCACAGCCGGTGAAGTATGACCGCTGGCCCGGTGTTGGGTCGACTGCATAGTCCGCCCCGCCTCGTAGGCTTGCGCAACTGAAAACCAAACAAAAACAAGAAGCGTGAGTACATCGTTACAGCTTCACAACATGTGCAACCGCACATACCTCTTATAACAATTGGAGGACCAACGCCCCACACGTTTAATTTGTTCGACATTCAGACCCCTGGCCGTAGCCTCTGTAGCAGCCCCTATCCGAAAGGAATGGGTCCCAAACTCGCCCGGGTTCAAGCCCGCAGCCGTAATCGACATCGCAAGCACCCGCTGAAACTGAAACCTCGTCAGTGGGGTGGCGTCAGCGTGTCTCAACAAGGTCCCCCCCCATGATGCCACCCTTTGTGCTAAATACTCCTCTACACAACTCACCGGGCACATGGAGGACCCGGGGATCCTTCGTATCACTATGCAGTCCCCCATCGAACCCTGATCGGTCTTGGACTTGACAAATGAGACAGTCATTGTCTCCCCCCTGACCTGCACGTGCTCTCGGCCCAGTCCCCCCATGGTATCCTGCTTGTTCCTTGCCACTAGTTCGCTTACCCGCATAGCCCCATGGAATGCTAGCACAAAAGCGGCTCGGAATAACACTGCTTCATACTGGGATGAACATGTTGCAGGAAGTACAGATAACAACAAAGCCAACCTATCCAGACCTATCGGGCGCCTTTCATCTACTCTGCGACCCTCAAGGCGTTGCAACCCACGTAGCGCTTTTTGCACAACGAAAGACGCTGTCGGGTCCTGGATCCCATGAGCCCTAGCCACAAAGGAAATGGCGGCCCGATGCCTCTGGGCCGTAGCCACTGATTTGCCTGCCTGACGTAAAGACAGCAGGAATTTTACTACCAACTCCTCCTGGCCCCAAAGCTCCCCTCTAGCTGCCCCCAAAAAGGCCCAATAGGAACGGAACGCCCCTTCATATGCCTTCCTCGTCCTGGGTGCTAAACTCTCTCCCACGAGGTTCTGTAGTTCGGGGCACCGAGAGACCAGAGAGCTTCGGGAAAGGGTGCTGCCACCGGGTCCGCTGTGGGCAGAAAACCCCAGAAGGCCTGCATACGAAAACGAGAAAGCGCATCAGCCGCCTGGTTCATCACCCCCGGGACATGTCTTGCCTTAAATAGTACATTCAATTGCATACACAATAACACAATTTCCTTGAGCAATCTCAGAATCCACTTGCATCGTGCTGCCTGGCTATTGATACACTCAACCACGGTCATGTTATCAGACCAGAATACCACAGAGTGATCTCTGAACCCCTCGGGCCAAGTTCTCAGGGCCACCAGAATGGGAAAAAGTTCTAGGAAAGCAATGTTACTAGTCAGACCACTCTCATGCCACCATGACGGCCATTTTTGTGCCGACCACTGAGTGCCGAATATGGCACCAAAACCAATGCTCCCTGCCGAATCCGTCCACAGCCCCAGCTCCTCGGAGGACACGGCCGGTTTGTTCCAGACAATTCGGCCATTGAAATCCGCCAGAAATGCCAACCAAATGCGCATGTCCTGGCGAACCTCTGCCGAGAGCCTTGTGCGATGATGACCCTCCTTCAGGCCGACCATGGCTTGAGCGATCGAGCGAGAAAAGGGGCGGGCCATCGGTATAACTCTTAGGGCAAAATTCAACTGTCCCACCAATTGCTGTAATTGATGTAGCCTAACCTTAGACTCACTTATACACATTTGCAGGGATGCCCTGAATCTTAACACTTTGTCACCTGGTAGACGAAAACAACCTTCCTCGGAATCAAGCTCGATCCCCAGAAACTCGAGGCAAGTCGAGGGACCCACAGTCTTACCTGGTGCCAATGGCACGCCAAACTGATTCATCAAAACACAAAATGCAGTCAAAGCCTGTCCACATTCGGGATCCCCGGCTGCCCCCAGAAACAAAAAGTCATCGAGATAATGCATCACATGTTGAAACCCCGTTTTCCTCGTGAAGACCCATTGCAGGAAGCAACTGAACTTTTCGAAATAGGCACAAGATATAGAGCACCCCATCGGCATACACCTATCCATGTAATAATGACCCTGAAACATGAAACCAAGGAGACGCTGATCGTCTGGATGTACCGGGAGCAACCGGAACGCTGACTCGATATCAGATTTTGCCATCAGCGCACCGGGCCCCAGGCGATTCAAAATGGCTACGGCCTCATCGAAGGATGCGTACCGCACCGAACACACTTCCGGGTCTATCGCATCGTTTACTGAAAGACCACGTGGGGCTGATAAATTATGTATCAGCCGAAACTCCCCCGGGTCCTTCTTGGGGACCACCCCTAAAGGGGAACAAACAAAGTTAGCAACTGGTGGCACATTAAATGGACCGGCGACTCGACCTCGAGCCACCTCTTTCCCGATCTTTTCCTGTACCACGGTCATATGCTGTAAGACCGATATCTGGTTTTTACATTGTGGCATACCCTGAAACTCTCCCACTGGGATGCGGAAACCATATGAAAATCCGTTCCGCAACACCCCAGCGGAAGCGTGATCCGGGTATTCGCTGAGCCAGGGAATCATTGCCATGGTATCAATCGGGGTAGGTAAAGGCGCCCCTCGGACTATGTCAGACCTGTTTGGCGCCTCCTCTACCCCCGTTATCACCCGTTTTGGCTCTGCACATGGACTCAGGATGGGATGATTGCCCACACCCCCCACATTCGTGCCTAAATTTGCATGACCCCTGGGGCCTAGTACATTTCCCCCTGTTAAAGTTCCAACAAACCCCCCTTTTACCTGCGTTGCCGGCTGGCCTCGAGTGATTGTCGTTACTCGTACCTGATCGAAAGGGCGTCCCCGCATATTGGCGGGAGGGTTCACCAACGTTACTCCCTACCAATGGCACCTTCAACATACCAGAGTCCTCCATTTTGGACCAGGACACAGAATCATAACAATCCCAAGTTAAGTTTTTATCATGCTCTTTCGCTTTTCTGAAAATATTGTCGTAACAAAACCAATGATTGCCCTCGTGAGATACTGAATACCCCATGATCCGTGACTGATAAATCGGCAATTCGGGCAGCAATTCGGGCCTACGTTCACCCAAGATGGATGTAAAAACCCCCCATGCCTTGCCCCAATTACCAATGTTTTCATTTACCTTAAAGGCGGCCATCTTTGCGCGCCAAACACTTGGGTGCATGAGCTCTTTCTGGCTCTTAACATGCTCCATTTCATAATGGTCGGTAAGCAACGAGAAGATGTTTATATATTCCCCTGCCCATATCTTCTCTTTGATAGCCAGAGGGACATGTTGACCCAATTTTTCCCTTCGAGAGGGTGCCGACTCATCCCTCGCAATCGGCAATGGCCGCTTACCTGAACCGGAAGCTGTATCTGCGACTGGAACTGAAGGCGATGGTGCCTTCGTCGCTTCCCTTGTTTCCCGCAGCTGCCTCATCAACACCTGCGCGTCGTCAGCCGTGGCGCCCTTGCTATCTTTACCCAATCACGCTGCTAATTGTGCTGCCAGCTCGGGCGGCATATCCTCCCCGGACACGGGGGTGACCACTACGGGAATCGGATTCCCTTCCTCCGGCACAGGAGTGGGTGCTTCGAGTGGGGTACAGGGAACTGGGACGTCTCCCCCAGCTGCTCCCCTTCTGGGCCTCTTGCCTTTTCCTCCTGGAGCTGCTCCTGCCAGAGGACGTTTCGGCCCCCCTTCCTCGTCTTTCTCCGCCATTCGCTTCTTTAAGTCGGTCACCTCCTTCATGAGAACACGCAGCATCTGGTCGGTAGTCATTCGCTTTCCCGCCTTCTTAGGCATTCTCCGACAGAGTATCTGGAAAACAAACAAGAAAGATTACAACGCTCAAAATTGGCTCTTCGTTCCGTCTCGAGCTCACGTGCAGCGAGGTGGTGCAGCTTCAGAGCACAGGAACAAGAGGATGCTTCCTTGGCTTGTTGCTCCTTTTATCCGTCTTCAGGGCGGGCGTAAACCCGCCCCGGCCTGCCCCGAGGGCGTGGCCCGGCCGCGTCAGTGTCTAGGCCAGCCCACTCCAGGGCGGGAAAAAGGCGCGCCCCGGCTACGCCGCTTCGGGCATACCAGCCGAGACTCGCCTCCCGCCCAAGATGGCTTCCCGGGGGGATCGTGGTACTCCGCCATACGTTCGGGGGGACCGAATGGTCGCCCCTTTCCACATGAGGCCCGATCCAAATGACATTTTGAATCATTTTTGGTAGAGTCCAAAAAATCCATTTTCTGATGAAAAAGCGATGACCCCGGACCAGTCGAACGTTGAAAAAATGGTCAATATTGATGAAATTTTAACATTTAATCTTTTGACTTTAAATGACGGTTGGATGTGAGTTATTACTTTTTCAACTAAAATAAGTGTGTTTAAAGTCATTTCTGTGCCTGAAATTGGTCAAAATTGAAGATTTTGAGTAAGCAAAACTCTGTAAAAATGGCAATTTTGGTCACTGTGAGGGTTTAAAAAGTGGTTATTCAACATGAGGCCCGATCCAAATGACATTTTGAATCATTTTTGGTAGAGTCCAAAAAATCAATTTTCTGATGAAAAACGATGACCCCGGACCAGTCGAACGTTGAAAAAATGGTCAATATTGATGAAATTTTAATATTTAATCTTTTCACTTTAAATGACGGTTGGATGTGAGTTATTACTTTTTCAACTAAAATAAGTGTGTTTAAAGTCATTTCTGTGCCTGAAAGTGGTCAAAATTGAAGATTTTGAGTAATTAAAACTCTGTAAAAATGGCAATTTTGGTCACTGTGAGGGTTTAAAAAGTGGTTATTCAACATGAGGCCCGATCCAAATGACATTTTGAATCATTTTTGGTAGAGTCCAAAAAATCCATTTTCTGATGAAAAACGATGACCCCGGACCAGTCGAACGTTGAAAAAATGGTCAATATTGATGAAATTTTAACATTTAATCTTTTGACTTTAAATGACGGTTGGATGTGAGTTATTACTTTTTCAACTAAAATAAGTGTGTTTAAAGTCATTTCTGTGCCTGAAATTGGTCAAAATTGAAGATTTTGAGTAAGCAAAACTCTGTAAAAATTGCAATTTTGGTCACTGTGAGGGTTTAAAAAGTGGTTATTCAACATGAGGCCCGATCCAAATGACATTTTGAATCATTTTTGGTAGAGTCCAAAAAAACAATTTTCTGATGAAAAACGATGACCCCGGACCAGTCGAACGTTGAAAAAATTGTCAATATTGATGAAATTTTAACATTTAATCTTTTGACTTTAAATGACGGTTGGATGTGAGTTATTACTTTCTCAACTAAAATAAGTGTGTTTAAAGTCATTTCTGTGCCTGAAATTGGTCAAAATTGAAGATTTTGAGTAAGCAAAACTCTGTAAAAATGGCAGTTTTGGTCACTGTGAGGGTTTAAAAAGTGGTTATTCAACATGAGGCCCGATCCAAATGACATTTTGAATCATTTTTGGTAGAGTCCAAAAAATCAATTTTCTGATGAAAAACGATGACCCCGGACCAGTCGAACGTTGAAAAAATGGTCAATATTGATGAAATTTTAACATTTAATCTTTTGACTTTAAATGACGGTTGGATGTGAGTTATTACTTTTTCAACTAAAATAAGTGTGTTTAAAGTCATTTCTGTGCCTGAAATTGGTCAAAATTGAAGATTTTGAGTAAGCAAAACTCTGTAAAAATGGCAATTTTGGTCACTGTGAGGGTTTAAAAAGTGGTTATTCAACATGAGGCCTGATCCAAATGACATTTTGAATCATTTTTGGTAGAGTCCAAAAAATCAATTTTCTGATGAAAAACGATGACCCCGGACCAGTCGAACGTTGAAAAAATGGTCAATATTGATGAAATTTTAACATTTAATCTTTTGACTTTAAATGACGGTTGGATGTGAGTTATTACTTTTTCAACTAAAATAAGTGTGTTTAAAGTCATTTCTGTGCCTGAAATTGGTCAAAATTGAAGATTTTGAGTAAGCAAAACTCTGTAAAAATGGCAATTTTGGTCACTGTGAGGGTTTAAAAAGTGGTTATTCAACATGAGGCCCGATCCAAATGACATTTTGAATCATTTTTGGTAGAGTCCAAAAAATCTATTTTCTGATGAAAAACGATGACCCCGGACCAGTTGAACGTTGAAAAAATGGTCAATATTGATGAAATTTTAACATTTAATCTTTTGACTTTAAATGATGGTTGGATGTGAGTTATTACTTTTTCAACTAAAATAAGTGTGTTTAAAGTCATTTCTGTGCCTGAAATTGGTCAAAATTGAAGATTTTGAGTAAGCAAAACTCTGTAAAAATGGCAATTTTGGTCACTGTGAGGGTTTAAAAAGTGGTTATTCAACATGAGGCCCGATCCAAATGACATTTTGAATCATTTTTGGTAGAGTCCAAAAAATCCATTTTCTGATGAAAAACGATGACCCCGGACCAGTCGAACGTTCAAAAAATGGTCAATATTGATGAAATTTTAACATTTAATCTTTTGACTTTAAATGACGGTTGGATGTGAGTTATTACTTTTTCAACTAAAATAAGTGTGTTTAAAGTCATTTCTGTGCCTGAAATTGGTCAAAATTGAAGATTTTGAGTAAGCAAAACTCTGTAAAAATGGCAGTTTTGGTCACTGTGAGGGTTTAAAAAGTGGTTATTCAACATGAGGCCCGATCCAAATGACATTTTGAATCATTTTTGGTAGAGTCCAAAAAATCAATTTTCTGATGAAAAACGATGACCCCGGACCAGTCGAACGTTGAAAAAATGGTCAATATTGATGAAATTTTAACATTTAATCTTTTGACTTTAAATGACGGTTGGATGTGAGTTATTACTTTTTCAACTAAAATAAGAGTGTTTAAAGTCATTTCTGTGCCTGAAATTGGTCAAAATTGAAGATTTTGAGTAAGCAAAACTCTGTAAAAATGGCAATTTTGGTCACTGTGAGGGTTTAAAAAGTGGTTATTCAACATGAGGCCCGATCCAAATGACATTTTGAATCATTTTTGGTAGAGTCCAAAAAATCAATTTTCTGATGAAAAACGATGACCCCGGACCAGTCGAACGTTGAAAAAATGGTCAATATTGATGAAATTTTAACATTTAATCTTTTGACTTTAAATGATGGTTGGATGTGAGTTATTACTTTTTCAACTAAAATAAGTGTGTTTAAAGTCATTTCTGTGCCTGAAATTGGTCAAAATTGAAGATTTTGAGTAAGCAAAACTCTGTAAAAATGGCAATTTTGGTCACTGTGAGGGTTTAAAAAGTGGTTATTCAACATGAGGCCCGATCCAAATGACATTTTGAATCATTTTTGGTAGAGACCAAAAAATCAATTTTCTGATGAAAAACGATGACCCCGGACCAGTCGAAGGTTGAAAAAATGGTCAATATTGATGAACTTTTAATATTTAATCTTTTGACTTTAAATGACGGTTGGATGTGAGTTATTACTTTTTCAACTAAAATAAGTGTGTTTAAAGTCATTTCTGTGCCTGAAATTGGTCAAAATTGAAGATTTTGAGTAAGCAAAACTCTGTAAAAATTGCAGTTTTGGTCACTGTGAGGGTTTAAAAAGTGTTTATTCAACATGAGGCCCGATCCAAATGACATTTTGAATCATTTTTGGTAGAGTCCAAAAAATCAATTTTCTGATGAAAAACGATGACCCCGGACCAGTCGAACGTTGAAAAAATGGTCAATATTGATGAAATTTTAACATTTAATCTTTTGACTTTAAATGACGGTTGGATGTGAGTTATTACTTTTTCAACTAAAATAAGAGTGTTTAAAGTCATTTCTGTGCCTGAAATTGGTCAAAATTGAAGATTTTGAGTAAGCAAAACTCTGTAAAAATGGCAATTTTGGTCACTGTGAGGGTTTAAAAAGTGGTTATTCAACATGAGGCCCGATCCAAATGACATTTTGAATTATTTTTGGTAGAGTCCAAAAAATCAATTTTCTGATGAAAAACGATGACCCCGGACCAGTCGAACGTTGAAAAAATGGTCAATATTGATGAAATTTTAACGTTTAATCTTTTGACTTTAAATGACGGTTGGATGTGAGTTATTACTTTTTCAACTAAAATAAGTGTGTTTAAAGTCATTTCTGTGCCTGAAATTGGTCAAAATTGAAGATTTTGAGTAAGCAAAACTCTGTAAAAATGGCAATTTTGGTCACTGTGAGGGTTTGAAAAGTGGTTATTCAACATGAGGCCCGATCCAAATGACATTTTGAATCATTTTTAGTAGAGTCCAAAAAATCAATTTTCTGATGAAAAACGATGACCCCGGACCAGTCGAACGTTGAAAAAATGGTCAATATTGATGAAATTTTAACATATAATCTTTTGACTTTACATGACGGTTGGATGTGAGTTATTACTTTTTCAACTAAAATAAGTGTGTTTAAAGTCATTTCTGTGCCTGAAATTGGTCAAAATTGAAGATTTTGAGTAAGCAAAACTCTGTAAAAATGGCAATTTTGGTCACTGTGAGGGTTTAAAAAGTGGTTATTCAACATGAGGCCCGATCCAAATGACATTTTGAATCATTTTTGGTAGAGTCCAAAAAATCAATTTTCTGATGAAAAACGATGACCCCGGACCAGTCGAACGTTGAAAAAATGGTCAATATTGATGAAATTTTAACATTTAATCCTTTGAATTTAAATGACGGTTGGATGTGAGTTATTACTTTTTCAACTAAAATAAGTGTGTTTAAAGTCATTTCTGTGCCTGAAATTGGTCAAAATTGAAGATTTTGAGTAAGCAAAACTCTGTAAAAATGGCAGTTTTGGTCACTGTGAGGGTTTAAAAAGTGGTTCTTCAACATGAGGCCCGATCCAAATGACATTTTGAATCATTTTTGGTAGAGTCCAAAAAATCAATTTTCTGATGAAAAACGATGACCCCGGACCAGTCGAACGTTGAAAAAATGGTCAATATTGATGAAATTTTACCATTTAATCTTTTGACTTTAAATGACGGTTGGATGTGAGTTATTACTTTTTCAACTAAAATAAGTGTGTTTAAAGTCATTTCTGTGCCTGAAATTGGTCAAAATTGAAGATTTTGAGTAAGCAAAACTCTGTAAAAATGGCAATTTTGGTCACTGTGAGGGTTTAAAAAGTGGTTATTCAACATGAGGCCCGATCCAAATGACATTTTGAATCATTTTTGGTAGAGTCCAAAAAATCAATTTTCTGATGAAAAACGATGACCCCGGACCAGTCGAACGTTGAAAAAATGGTCAATATTGATGAAATTTTAATATTTAATCTTTTCACTTTAAATGACGGTTGGATGTGAGTTATTACTTTTTCAACTAAAATAAGTGTGTTTTAAGTCATTTCTGTGCCTGAAAGTGGTCAAAATTGAAGATTTTGAGTAAGCAAAACTCTGTAAAAATGGCAATTTTGGTCACTGTGAGGGTTTAAAAAGTGGTTATTCAACATGAGGCCCGATCCAAATGACATTTTGAATCATTTTTGGTAGAGTCCAAAAAATCCATTTTCTGATGAAAAACGATGACCCCGGACCAGTCGAACGTTCAAAAAATGGTCAATATTGATGAAATTTTAACATTTAATCTTTTGACTTTAAATGACGGTTGGATGTGAGTTATTACTTTTTCAACTAAAATAAGTGTGTTTAAAGTCATTTCTGTGCCTGAAATTGGTCAAAATTGAAGATTTTGAGTAAGCAAAACTCTGTAAAAATGGCAGTTTTGGTCACTGTGAGGGTTTAAAAAGTGGTTATTCAACATGAGGCCCGATCCAAATGACATTTTGAATCATTTTTGGTAGAGTCCAAAAAATCAATTTTCTGATGAAAAACGATGACCCCGGACCAGTCGAACGTTGAAAAAATGGTCAATATTGATGAAATTTTAACATTTAATCTTTTGACTTTAAATGACGGTTGGATGTGAGTTATTACTTTTTCAACTAAAATAAGTGTGTTTAAAGTCATTTCTGTGCCTGAAATTGGTCAAAATTGAAGATTTTGAGTAAGCAAAACTCTGTAAAAATGGCAATTTTGGTCACTGTGAGGGTTTAAAAAGTGGTTATTCAACATGAGGCCCGATCCAAATGACATTTTGAATCATTTTTGGTAGAGTCCAAAAAATCAATTTTCTGATGAAAAACGATGACCCCGGACCAGTCGAACGTTGAAAAAATGGTCAATATTGATGAAATTTTAATATTTAATCTTTTCACTTTAAATGACGGTTGGATGTGAGTTATTACTTTTTCAACTAAAATAAGTGTGTTTAAAGTCATTTCTGTGCCTGAAAGTGGTCAAAATTGAAGATTTTGAGTAATTAAAACTCTGTAAAAATGGCAATTTTGGTCACTGTGAGGGTTTAAAAAGTGGTTATTCAACATGAGGCCCGATCCAAATGACATTTTGAATCATTTTTGGTAGAGTCCAAAAAATCCATTTTCTGATGAAAAACGATGACCCCGGACCAGTCGATCGTTGAAAAAATGGTCAATATTGATGAAATTTTAACATTTAATCTTTTGACTTTAAATGACGGTTGGATGTGAGTTATTACTTTTTCAACTAAAATAAGTGTGTTTAAAGTCATTTCTGTGCCTGAAATTGGTCAAAATTGAAGATTTTGAGTAAGCAAAACTCTGTAAAAATTGCAATTTTGGTCACTGTGAGGGTTTAAAAAGTGGTTATTCAACATGAGGCCCGATCCAAATGACATTTTGAATCATTTTTGGTAGAGTCCAAAAAAACAATTTTCTGATGAAAAACGATGACCCCGGACCAGTCGAACGTTGAAAAAATTGTCAATATTGATGAAATTTTAACATTTAATCTTTTGACTTTAAATGACGGTTGGATGTGAGTTATTACTTTTTCAACTAAAATAAGTGTGTTTAAAGTCATTTCTGTGCCTGAAATTGGTCAAAATTGAAGATTTTGAGTAAGCAAAACTCTGTAAAAATGGCAGTTTTGGTCACTGTGAGGGTTTAAAAAGTGGTTATTCAACATGAGGCCCGATCCAAATGACATTTTGAATCATTTTTGGTAGAGTCCAAAAAATCAATTTTCTGATGAAAAACGATGACCCCGGACCAGTCGAACGTTGAAAAAATGGTCAATATTGATGAAATTTTAACATTTAATCTTTTGACTTTAAATGACGGTTGGATGTGAGTTATTACTTTTTCAACTAAAATAAGTGTGTTTAAAGTCATTTCTGTGCCTGAAATTGGTCAAAATTGAAGATTTTGAGTAAGCAAAACTCTGTAAAAATGGCAATTTTGGTCACTGTGAGGGTTTAAAAAGTGGTTATTCAACATGAGGCCTGATCCAAATGACATTTTGAATCATTTTTGGTAGAGTCCAAAAAATCAATTTTCTGATGAAAAACGATGACCCCGGACCAGTCGAACGTTGAAAAAATGGTCAATATTGATGAAATTTTAACATTTAATCTTTTGACTTTAAATGACGGTTGGATGTGAGTTATTACTTTTTCAACTAAAATAAGTGTGTTTAAAGTCATTTCTGTGCCTGAAATTGGTCAAAATTGAAGATTTTGAGTAAGCAAAACTCTGTAAAAATGGCAATTTTGGTCACTGTGAGGGTTTAAAAAGTGGTTATTCAACATGAGGCCCGATCCAAATGACATTTTGAATCATTTTTGGTAGAGTCCAAAAAATCTATTTTCTGATGAAAAACGATGACCCCGGACCAGTTGAACGTTGAAAAAATGGTCAATATTGATGAAATTTTAACATTTAATCTTTTGACTTTAAATGATGGTTGGATGTGAGTTATTACTTTTTCAACTAAAATAAGTGTGTTTAAAGTCATTTCTGTGCCTGAAATTGGTCAAAATTGAAGATTTTGAGTAAGCAAAACTCTGTAAAAATGGCAATTTTGGTCACTGTGAGGGTTTAAAAAGTGGTTATTCAACATGAGGCCCGATCCAAATGACATTTTGAATCATTTTTGGTAGAGTCCAAAAAATCCATTTTCTGATGAAAAACGATGACCCCGGACCAGTCGAACGTTCAAAAAATGGTCAATATTGATGAAATTTTAACATTTAATCTTTTGACTTTAAATGACGGTTGGATGTGAGTTATTACTTTTTCAACTAAAATAAGTGTGTTTAAAGTCATTTCTGTGCCTGAAATTGGTCAAAATTGAAGATTTTGAGTAAGCAAAACTCTGTAAAAATGGCAGTTTTGGTCACTGTGAGGGTTTAAAAAGTGGTTATTCAACATGAGGCCCGATCCAAATGACATTTTGAATCATTTTTGGTAGAGTCCAAAAAATCAATTTTCTGATGAAAAACGATGACCCCGGACCAGTCGAACGTTGAAAAAATGGTCAATATTGATGAAATTTTAACATTTAATCTTTTGACTTTAAATGACGGTTGGATGTGAGTTATTACTTTTTCAACTAAAATAAGAGTGTTTAAAGTCATTTCTGTGCCTGAAATTGGTCAAAATTGAAGATTTTGAGTAAGCAAAACTCTGTAAAAATGGCAATTTTGGTCACTGTGAGGGTTTAAAAAGTGGTTATTCAACATGAGGCCCGATCCAAATGACATTTTGAATCATTTTTGGTAGAGTCCAAAAAATCAATTTTCTGATGAAAAACGATGACCCCGGACCAGTCGAACGTTGAAAAAATGGTCAATATTGATGAAATTTTAACATTTAATCTTTTGACTTTAAATGATGGTTGGATGTGAGTTATTACTTTTTCAACTAAAATAAGTGTGTTTAAAGTCATTTCTGTGCCTGAAATTGGTCAAAATTGAAGATTTTGAGTAAGCAAAACTCTGTAAAAATGGCAATTTTGGTCACTGTGAGGGTTTAAAAAGTGGTTATTCAACATGAGGCCCGATCCAAATGACATTTTGAATCATTTTTGGTAGAGACCAAAAAATCAATTTTCTGATGAAAAACGATGACCCCGGACCAGTCGAAGGTTGAAAAAATGGTCAATATTGATGAACTTTTAATATTTAATCTTTTGACTTTAAATGACGGTTGGATGTGAGTTATTACTTTTTCAACTAAAATAAGTGTGTTTAAAGTCATTTCTGTGCCTGAAATTGGTCAAAATTGAAGATTTTGAGTAAGCAAAACTCTGTAAAAATTGCAGTTTTGGTCACTGTGAGGGTTTAAAAAGTGTTTATTCAACATGAGGCCCGATCCAAATGACATTTTGAATCATTTTTGGTAGAGTCCAAAAAATCAATTTTCTGATGAAAAACGATGACCCCGGACCAGTCGAACGTTGAAAAAATGGTCAATATTGATGAAATTTTAACGTTTAATCTTTTGACTTTAAATGACGGTTGGATGTGAGTTATTACTTTTTCAACTAAAATAAGTGTGTTTAAAGTCATTTCTGTGCCTGAAATTGGTCAAAATTGAAGATTTTGAGTAAGCAAAACTCTGTAAAAATGGCAATTTTGGTCACTGTGAGGGTTTGAAAAGTGGTTATTCAACATGAGGCCCGATCCAAATGACATTTTGAATCATTTTTAGTAGAGTCCAAAAAATCAATTTTCTGATGAAAAACGATGACCCCGGACCAGTCGAACGTTGAAAAAATGGTCAATATTGATGAAATTTTAACATATAATCTTTTGACTTTACATGACGGTTGGATGTGAGTTATTACTTTTTCAACTAAAATAAGTGTGTTTAAAGTCATTTCTGTGCCTGAAATTGGTCAAAATTGAAGATTTTGAGTAAGCAAAACTCTGTAAAAATGGCAATTTTGGTCACTGTGAGGGTTTAAAAAGTGGTTATTCAACATGAGGCCCGATCCAAATGACATTTTGAATCATTTTTGGTAGAGTCCAAAAAATCAATTTTCTGATGAAAAACGATGACCCCGGACCAGTCGAACGTTGAAAAAATGGTCAATATTGATGAAATTTTAACATTTAATCCTTTGAATTTAAATGACGGTTGGATGTGAGTTATTACTTTTTCAACTAAAATAAGTGTGTTTAAAGTCATTTCTGTGCCTGAAATTGGTCAAAATTGAAGATTTTGAGTAAGCAAAACTCTGTAAAAATGGCAGTTTTGGTCACTGTGAGGGTTTAAAAAGTGGTTCTTCAACATGAGGCCCGATCCAAATGACATTTTGAATCATTTTTGGTAGAGTCCAAAAAATCAATTTTCTGATGAAAAACGATGACCCCGGACCAGTCGAACGTTGAAAAAATGGTCAATATTGATGAAATTTTACCATTTAATCTTTTGACTTTAAATGACGGTTGGATGTGAGTTATTACTTTTTCAACTAAAATAAGTGTGTTTAAAGTCATTTCTGTGCCTGAAATTGGTCAAAATTGAAGATTTTGAGTAAGCAAAACTCTGTAAAAATGGCAATTTTGGTCACTGTGAGGGTTTAAAAAGTGGTTATTCAACATGAGGCCCGATCCAAATGACATTTTGAATCATTTTTGGTAGAGTCCAAAAAATCAATTTTCTGATGAAAAACGATGACCCCGGACCAGTCGAACGTTGAAAAAATGGTCAATATTGATGAAATTTTAATATTTAATCTTTTCACTTTAAATGACGGTTGGATGTGAGTTATTACTTTTTCAACTAAAATAAGTGTGTTTTAAGTCATTTCTGTGCCTGAAAGTGGTCAAAATTGAAGATTTTGAGTAAGCAAAACTCTGTAAAAATGGCAATTTTGGTCACTGTGAGGGTTTAAAAAGTGGTTATTCAACATGAGGCCCGATCCAAATGACATTTTGAATCATTTTTGGTAGAGTCCAAAAAATCCATTTTCTGATGAAAAACGATGACCCCGGACCAGTCGAACGTTCAAAAAATGGTCAATATTGATGAAATTTTAACATTTAATCTTTTGACTTTAAATGACGGTTGGATGTGAGTTATTACTTTTTCAACTAAAATAAGTGTGTTTAAAGTCATTTCTGTGCCTGAAATTGGTCAAAATTGAAGATTTTGAGTAAGCAAAACTCTGTAAAAATGGCAGTTTTGGTCACTGTGAGGGTTTAAAAAGTGGTTATTCAACATGAGGCCCGATCCAAATGACATTTTGAATCATTTTTGGTAGAGTCCAAAAAATCAATTTTCTGATGAAAAACGATGACCCCGGACCAGTCGAACGTTGAAAAAATGGTCAATATTGATGAAATTTTAACATTTAATCTTTTGACTTTAAATGACGGTTGGATGTGAGTTATTACTTTTTCAACTAAAATAAGTGTGTTTAAAGTCATTTCTGTGCCTGAAATTGGTCAAAATTGAAGATTTTGAGTAAGCAAAACTCTGTAAAAATGGCAATTTTGGTCACTGTGAGGGTTTAAAAAGTGGTTATTCAACATGAGGCCCGATCCAAATGACATTTTGAATCATTTTTGGTAGAGTCCAAAAAATCAATTTTCTGATGAAAAACGATGACCCCGGACCAGTCGAACGTTGAAAAAATGGTCAATATTGATGAAATTTTAATATTTAATCTTTTCACTTTAAATGACGGTTGGATGTGAGTTATTACTTTTTCAACTAAAATAAGTGTGTTTAAAGTCATTTCTGTGCCTGAAAGTGGTCAAAATTGAAGATTTTGAGTAATTAAAACTCTGTAAAAATGGCAATTTTGGTCACTGTGAGGGTTTAAAAAGTGGTTATTCAACATGAGGCCCGATCCAAATGACATTTTGAATCATTTTTGGTAGAGTCCAAAAAATCCATTTTCTGATGAAAAACGATGACCCCGGACCAGTCGATCGTTGAAAAAATGGTCAATATTGATGAAATTTTAACATTTAATCTTTTGACTTTAAATGACGGTTGGATGTGAGTTATTACTTTTTCAACTAAAATAAGTGTGTTTAAAGTCATTTCTGTGCCTGAAATTGGTCAAAATTGAAGATTTTGAGTAAGCAAAACTCTGTAAAAATTGCAATTTTGGTCACTGTGAGGGTTTAAAAAGTGGTTATTCAACATGAGGCCCGATCCAAATGACATTTTGAATCATTTTTGGTAGAGTCCAAAAAAACAATTTTCTGATGAAAAACGATGACCCCGGACCAGTCGAACGTTGAAAAAATTGTCAATATTGATGAAATTTTAACATTTAATCTTTTGACTTTAAATGACGGTTGGATGTGAGTTATTACTTTTTCAACTAAAATAAGTGTGTTTAAAGTCATTTCTGTGCCTGAAATTGGTCAAAATTGAAGATTTTGAGTAAGCAAAACTCTGTAAAAATGGCAGTTTTGGTCACTGTGAGGGTTTAAAAAGTGGTTATTCAACATGAGGCCCGATCCAAATGACATTTTGAATCATTTTTGGTAGAGTCCAAAAAATCAATTTTCTGATGAAAAACGATGACCCCAGACCAGTCGAACGTTGAAAAAATGGTCAATATTGATGAAATTTTAACATTTAATCTTTTGACTTTAAATGACGGTTGGATGTGAGTTATTACTTTTTCAACTAAAATAAGAGTGTTTAAAGTCATTTCTGTGCCTGAAATTGGTCAAAATTGAAGATTTTGAGTAAGCAAAACTCTGTAAAAATGGCAATTTTGGTCACTGTGAGGGTTTAAAAAGTGGTTATTCAACATGAGGCCCGATCCAAATGACATTTTGAATCATTTTTGGTAGAGTCCAAAAAATCAATTTTCTGATGAAAAACGATGACCCCGGACCAGTCGAACGTTGAAAAAATGGTCAATATTGATGAAATTTTAACAATTAATCTTTTGACTTTAAATGATGGTTGGATGTGAGTTATTACTTTTTCAACTAAAATAAGTGTGTTTAAAGTCATTTCTGTGCCTGAAATTGGTCAAAATTGAAGATTTTGAGTAAGCAAAACTCTGTAAAAATGGCAATTTTGGTCACTGTGAGGGTTTAAAAAGTGGTTATTCAACATGAGGCCCGATCCAAATGACATTTTGAATCATTTTTGGTAGAGACCAAAAAATCAATTTTCTGATGAAAAACGATGACCCCGGACCAGTCGAACGTTGAAAAAATGGTCAATATTGATGAACTTTTAATATTTAATCTTTTGACTTTAAATGACGGTTGGATGTGAGTTATTACTTTTTCAACTAAAATAAGTGTGTTTAAAGTCATTTCTGTGCCTGAAATTGGTCAAAATTGAAGATTTTGAGTAAGCAAAACTCTGTAAAAATGGCAATTTTGGTCACTGTGAGGGTTTAAAAAGTGGTTATTCAACATGAGGCCCGATCCAAATGACATTTTGAATCATTTTTGGTAGAGTCCAAAAAATCAATTTTCTGATGAAAAACGATGACCCCGGACCAGTCGAACGTTGAAAAAATGGTCAATATTGATGAAATTTTAATATTTAATCTTTTGACTTTAAATGACGGTTGGATGTGAGTTATTACTTTTTCAACTAAAATAAGTGTGTTTAAAGTCATTTCTGTGCCTGAAATTGGTCAAAATTGAAGATTTTGAGTAAGCAAAACTCTGTAAAAATGGCAGTTTTGGTCACTGTGAGGGTTTAAAAAGTGGTTATTCAACATGAGGCCCGATCCAAATGACATTTTGAATTATTTTTGGTAGAGTCCAAAAAATCAATTTTCTGATGAAAAACGATGACCCCGGACCAGTCGAACGTTGAAAAAATGGTCAATATTGATGAAATTTTAACGTTTAATCTTTTGACTTTAAATGACGGTTGGATGTGAGTTATTACTTTTTCAACTAAAATAAGTGTGTTTAAAGTCATTTCTGTGCCTGAAATTGGTCAAAATTGAAGATTTTGAGTAAGCAAAACTCTGTAAAAATGGCAATTTTGGTCACTGTGAGGGTTTGAAAAGTGGTTATTCAACATGAGGCCCGATCCAAATGACATTTTGAATCATTTTTAGTAGAGTCCAAAAAATCAATTTTCTGATGAAAAACGATGACCCCGGACCAGTCGAACGTTGAAAAAATGGTCAATATTGATGAAATTTTAACATATAATCTTTTGACTTTACATGACGGTTGGATGTGAGTTATTACTTTTTCAACTAAAATAAGTGTGTTTAAAGTCATTTCTGTGCCTGAAATTGGTCAAAATTGAAGATTTTGAGTAAGCAAAACTCTGTAAAAATGGCAATTTTGGTCACTGTGAGGGTTTAAAAAGTGGTTATTCAACATGAGGCCCGATCCAAATGACATTTTGAATCATTTTTGGTAGAGTCCAAAAAATCAATTTTCTGATGAAAAACGATGACCCCGGACCAGTCGAACGTTGAAAAAATGGTCAATATTGATGAAATTTTAACATTTAATCCTTTGAATTTAAATGACGGTTGGATGTGAGTTATTACTTTTTCAACTAAAATAAGTGTGTTTAAAGTCATTTCTGTGCCTGAAATTGGTCAAAATTGAAGATTTTGAGTAAGCAAAACTCTGTAAAAATGGCAGTTTTGGTCACTGTGAGGGTTTAAAAAGTGGTTCTTCAACATGAGGCCCGATCCAAATGACATTTTGAATCATTTTTGGTAGAGTCCAAAAAATCAATTTTCTGATGAAAAACGATGACCCCGGACCAGTCGAACGTTGAAAAAATGGTCAATATTGATGAAATTTTACCATTTAATCTTTTGACTTTAAATGACGGTTGGATGTGAGTTATTACTTTTTCAACTAAAATAAGTGTGTTTAAAGTCATTTCTGTGCCTGAAATTGGTCAAAATTGAAGATTTTGAGTAAGCAAAACTCTGTAAAAATGGCAATTTTGGTCACTGTGAGGGTTTAAAAAGTGGTTATTCAACATGAGGCCCGATCCAAATGACATTTTGAATCATTTTTGGTAGAGTCCAAAAAATCAATTTTCTGATGAAAAACGATGACCCCGGACCAGTCGAACGTTGAAAAAATGGTCAATATTGATGAAATTTTAATATTTAATCTTTTCACTTTAAATGACGGTTGGATGTGAGTTATTACTTTTTCAACTAAAATAAGTGTGTTTTAAGTCATTTCTGTGCCTGAAAGTGGTCAAAATTGAAGATTTTGAGTAAGCAAAACTCTGTAAAAATGGCAATTTTGGTCACTGTGAGGGTTTAAAAAGTGGTTATTCAACATGAGGCCCGATCCAAATGACATTTTGAATCATTTTTGGTAGAGTCCAAAAAATCCATTTTCTGATGAAAAACGATGACCCCGGACCAGTCGAACGTTCAAAAAATGGTCAATATTGATGAAATTTTAACATTTAATCTTTTGACTTTAAATGACGGTTGGATGTGAGTTATTACTTTTTCAACTAAAATAAGTGTGTTTAAAGTCATTTCTGTGCCTGAAATTGGTCAAAATTGAAGATTTTGAGTAAGCAAAACTCTGTAAAAATGGCAGTTTTGGTCACTGTGAGGGTTTAAAAAGTGGTTATTCAACATGAGGCCCGATCCAAATGACATTTTGAATCATTTTTGGTAGAGTCCAAAAAATCAATTTTCTGATGAAAAACGATGACCCCGGACCAGGCGAACGTTGAAAAAATTGTCAATATTGATGAAATTTTAACATTTAATCTTTTGACTTTAAATGACGGTTGGATGTGAGTTATTACTTTTTCAACTAAAATAAGTGTGTTTAAAGTCATTTCTGTGCCTGAAATTGGTCAAAATTGAAGATTTTGAGTAAGCAAAACTCTGTAAAAATGGCAGTTTTGGTCACTGTGAGGGTTTAAAAAGTGGTTATTCAACATGAGGCCCGATCCAAATGACATTTTGAATCATTTTTGGTAGAGTCCAAAAAATCAATTTTCTGATGAAAAACGATGACCCCGGACCAGTCGAACGTTGAAAAAATGATCAATATTGATGAAATTTTAACATTTAATCTTTTGACTTTAAATGACGGTTGGATGTGAGTTATTACTTTTTCAACTAAAATAAGTGTGTTTAAAGTCATTTCTGTGCCTGAAATTGGTCAAAATTGAAGATTTTGAGTAAGCAAAACTCTGTAAAAATGGTAATTTTGGTCACTGTGAGGGTTTAAAAAGTGGTTATTCAACATGAGGCCTGATCCAAATGACATTTTGAATCATTTTTGGTAGAGTCCAAAAAATCAATTTTCTGATGAAAAACGATGACCCCGGACCAGTCGAACGTTGAAAAAATGGTCAATATTGATGAAATTTTAACATTTAATCTTTTGACTTTAAATGACGGTTGGATGTCAGTTATTACTTTTTCAACTAAAATAAGTGTGTTTAAAGTCATTTCTGTGCCTGAAATTGGTCAAAATTGAAGATTTTGAGTAAGCAAAACTCTGTAAAAATGGCAATTTTGGTCACTGTGAGGGTTTAAAAAGTGGTTATTTAACATGAGGCCCGATCCTAATGACATTTTGAATCATTTTTGGTAGAGTCCAAAAAATCAATTTTCTGATGAAAAACGATGACCCCGGACCAGTTGAACGTTGAAAAAATGGTCAATATTGATGAAATTTTAACATTTAATCTTTTGACTTTAAATGACGGTTGGATGTGAGTTATTACTTTTTCAACTAAAATAAGTGTGTTTAAAGTCATTTCTGTGCCTGAAATTGGTCAAAATTGAAGATTTTGAGTAAGCAAAACTCTGTAAAAATGGCAATTTTGGTCACTGTGAGGGTTTAAAAAGTGGTTATTCAACATGAGGCCCGATCCAAATGACATTTTGAATCATTTTTGGTAGAGTCCAAAAAATCAATTTTCTGATGAAAAACGATGACCCCGGACCAGTCGAACGTTGAAAAAATGGTCAATATTGATGAACTTTTAATATTTAATCTTTTGACTTTAAATGACGGTTGGATGTGAGTTATTACTTTTTCAACTAAAATAAGTGTGTTTAAAGTCATTTCTGTGCCTGAAATTGGTCAACATTGAAGATTTTGAGTAAGCAAAACTCTGTAAAAATGGCAATTTTGGTCACTGTGAGGGTTTAAAAAGTGGTTATTCAACATGAGGCCCGATCCAAATGACATTTTGAATCATTTTTGGTAGAGTCCAAAAAATCAATTTTCTGATGAAAAACGATGACCCCGGACCAGTCGAACGTTGAAAAAATGGTCAATATTGATGAAATTTTAATATTTAATCTTTTGACTTTAAATGACGGTTGGATGTGAGTTATTACTTTTTCAACTAAAATAAGTGTGTTTAAAGTCATTTCTGTGCCTGAAATTGGTCAAAATTGAAGATTTTGAGTAAGCAAAACTCTGTAAAAATGGCAGTTTTGGTCACTGTGAGGGTTTAAAAAGTGGTTATTCAACATGAGGCCCGATCCAAATGACATTTTGAATTATTTTTGGTAGAGTCCAAAAAATCAATTTTCTGATGAAAAACGATGACCCCGGACCAGTCGAACGTTGAAAAAATGGTCAATATTGATGAAATTTTAACATATAATCTTTTGACTTTACATGACGGTTGGATGTGAGTTATTACTTTTTCAACTAAAATAAGTGTGTTTAAAGTCATTTCTGTGCCTGAAATTGGTCAAAATTGAAGATTTTGAGTAAGCAAAACTCTGTAAAAATTGCAATTTTGGTCACTGTGAGGGTTTAAAAAGTGGTTATTCAACATGAGGCCCGATCCAAATGACATTTTGAATCATTTTTGGTAGAGTCCAAAAAATCAATTTTCTGATGAAAAACGATGACCCCGGACCAGTCGAACGTTGAAAAAATGGTCAATATTGATGAAATTTTACCATTTAATCTTTTGACTTTAAATGGCGGTTGGATGTGAGTTATTACTTTTTCAACTAAAATAAGTGTGTTTAAAGTCATTTCTGTGCCTGAAATTGGTCAAAATTGAAGATTTTGAGTAAGCAAAACTCTGTAAAAATGGCAGTTTTGGTCACTGTGAGGGTTTAAAAAGTGGTTATTCAACATGAGGCCCGATCCAAATGACATTTTGAATCATTTTTGGTAGAGTCCAAAAAATCCATTTTCTGATGAAAAACGATAACCCCGGACCAGTCGAACGTTGAAAAAATGGTCAATATTGATGAAATTTTAACATTTAATCTTTTGACTTTAAATGACGGTTGGATGTGAGTTATTACTTTTTCAACTAAAATAAGTGTGTTTAAAGTCATTTCTGTGCCTGAAATTGGTCAAAATTGAAGATTTTGAGTAAGCAAAACTCTGTAAAAATGGCAATTTTGGTCACTGTGAGGGTTTAAAAAGTGGTTATTCAACATGAGGCCCGATCCAAATGACATTTTGAATCATTTTTGGTAGAGTCCAAAAAATCAATTTTCTGATGAAAAACGATGACCCCGAACCAGTCGAACGTTGAAAAAATGGTCAATATTGATGAAATTTTAACATTTAATCTTTTGACTTTAAATGACGGTTGGATGTGAGTTATTACTTTTTCAACTAAAATAAGTGTGTTTAAAGTCATTTCTGTGCTTGAAATTGGTCAAAATTGAAGATTTTGAGTAAGCAAAACTCTGTAAAAATGGCAATTTTGGTCACTGTGAGGGTTTAAAAAGTGGTTATTCAACATGAGGCCCGATCCAAATGACATTTTGAATCATTTTTGGTAGAGTCCAAAAAATCCATTTTCTGATGAAAAACGATGACCCCGGACCAGTCGAACGTTGAAAAAATGGTCAATATTGATGAAATTTTAACATTTAATCATTTGACTTTAAATGACGGTTGGATGTGAGTTATTACTTTTTCAACTAAAATAAGTGTGTTTAAAGTCATTTCTGTGCCTGAAATTGGTCAAAATTGAAGATTTTGAGTAAGCAAAACTCTGTAAAAATGGCAATTTTGGTCACTGTGAGGGTTTAAAAAGTGGTTATTCAACATGAGGCCCGATCCAAATGACATTTTGAATCATTTTTGGTAGAGTCCAAAAAATCAATTTTCTGATGAAAAACGATGACCCCGGACCAGTCGAACGTTGAAAAAATGGTCAATATTGATGAAATTTTAACATTTAATCTTTTGACTTTAAATGACGGTTGGATGTGAGTTATTACTTTTTCAACTAAAATAAGTGTGTTTAAAGTCATTTCTGTGCCTGAAATTGGTCAAAATTGAAGATTTTGAGTAAGCAAAACTCTGTAAAAATGGCAATTTTGGTCACTGTGAGGGTTTATAAAGTGGTTATTCAACATGAGGCCCGATCCAAATGACATTTTGAATCATTTTTGGTAGAGTCCAAAAAATCCATTTTCTGATGAAAAACGATGACCCCGGACCAGTCGAACGTTGAAAAAATGGTCAATATTGATGAAATTTTAACATTTAATCTTTTGACTTTAAATGACGGTTGGATGTGAGTTATTACTTTTTCAACTAAAATAAGTGTGTTTAAAGTCATTTCTGTGCCTGAAATTGGTCAAAATTGAAGATTTTGAGTAAGCAAAACTCTGTAAAAATGGCAATTTTGGTCACTGTGAGGGTTTAAAAAGTGGTTATTCAACATGAGGCCCGATCCAAATGACATTTTGATTCATTTTTTGTAGAGTCCAAAAAATCAATTTTCTGATGGAAAACGATGACCCCGGACCAGTCGAACGTTGAAAAAATGGTCAATATTGATGAAATTTTAACATTTAATCTTTTGACTTTAAATGACGGTTGGATGTGAGTTATTACTTTTTCAACTAAAATAAGTGTGTTTAAAGTCATTTCTGTGCCTGAAATTGGTCAAAATTGAAGATTTTGAGTAAGCAAAACTCTGTAAAAATGGCAGTTTTGGTCACTGTGAGGGTTTAAAAAGTGGTTATTCAACATGAGGCCCGATCCAAATGACATTTTGAATCATTTTTGGTAGAGTCCAAAAAATCAATTTTCTGATGAAAAACGATGACCCCGAACCAGTCGAACGTTGAAAAAATGGTCAATATTGATGAAATTTTAACATTTAATCTTTTGACTTTAAATGACGGTTGGATGTGAGTTATTACTTTTTCAACTAAAATAAGTGTGTTTAAAGTCATTTCTGTGCCTGAAATTGGTCAAAATTGAAGATTTTGAGTAAGCAAAACTCTGTAAAAATGGCAATTTTGGTCACTGTGAGGGTTTAAAAAGTAGTTATTCAACATGAGGCCCGATCCAAATGACATTTTGAATCTTTTTTGGTAGAGTCCAAAAAATCAATTTTCTGATGAAAAACGATGACCCCGGACCAGTCGAACGTTGAAAAAATGGTCAATATTGATGAAATTTTAACATTTAATCTTTTGACTTTAAATGACGGTTGGATGTGAGTTATTACTTTTTCAACTAAAATAAGTGTGTTTAAAGTAATTTCTGTGCCTGAAATTGGTCAAAATTGAAGATTTTGAGTAAGCAAAACTCTGTAAAAATGGCAGTTTTGGTCACTGTGAGGGTTTAAAAAGTGGTTATTCAACATGAGGCCCGATCCAAATGACATTTTGAATCATTTTTGGTAGAGTCCAAAAAATCAATTTTCTGATGAAAAACGATAACCCCGGACCAGTCGAACGTTGAAAAAATGGTCAATATTGATGAAATTTTAACATTTAATCTTTTGACTTTAAATGACGGTTGGATGTCAGTTATTACTTTTTCAACTAAAATAAGTGTGTTTAAAGTCATTTCTGTGCCTGAAATTGGTCAAAATTGAAGATTTTGAGTAAGAAAAACTCTGTAAAAATGGCAGTTTTGGTCACTGTGAGGGTTTAAAAAGTGGTTATTCAACATGAGGCCCGATCCAAATGACATTTTGAATCATTTTTGGTAGAGTCCAAAAAATCAATTTTCTGATGAAAAACGATGACCCCGGACCAGTCGAACGTTGAAAAAATGGTCAATATTGATGAAATTTTAATATTTAATCTTTTCACTTTAAATGACGGTTGGATGTGAGTTATTACTTTTTCAACTAAAATAAGTGTGTTTAAAGTCATTTCTGTGCCTGAAATTGGTCAAAATTGAAGATTTTGAGTAAGCAAAACTCTGTAAAAATGGCAATTTTGGTCACTGTGTGGGTTTAAAAAGTGGTTATTCAACATGAGGCCCGATCCAAATGACATTTTGAATCATTTTTGGTAGAGTCCAAAAAATCAATTTTCTGATGAAAAACGATGACCCCGGACCAGTCGAACGTTCAAAAAATGGTCAATATTGATGAAATTTTAACATTTAATCTTTTGACTTTAAATGACGGTTGGATGTGAGTTATTACTTTTTCAACTAAAATAAGTGTGTTTAAAGTCATTTCTGTGCCTGAAATTGGTCAAAATTGAAGATTTTGAGTAAGCAAAACTCTGTAAAAATGGCAATTTTGGTCACTGTGAGGGTTTAAAAAGTGGTTATTCAACATGAGGCCCGATCCAAATGACATTTTGAATCATTTTTGGTAGAGTCCAAAAAAATCAATTTTCTGATGAAAAACGATGACCCCGGACCAGTCGAACGTTGAAAAAATGGTCAATATTGATGAAATTTTAACATTTAATCTTTTGACTTTAAATGACGGTTGGATGTGAGTTATTACTTTTTCAACTAAAATAAGTGTGTTTAAAGTCATTTCTGTGCCTGAAATTGGTCAAAATTGAAGATTTTGAGTAAGCAAAACTCTGTAAAAATGGCAATTTTGGTCACTGTGAGGGTTTAAAAAGTGGTTATTCAACATGAGGCCCGATCCAAATGACATTTTGATTCATTTTTGGTAGAGTCCAAAAAATCAATTTTCTGATGGAAAACGATGACCCCGGACCAGTCGAACGTTGAAAAAATGGTCAATATTGATGAAATTTTAACATTTAATCTTTTGACTTTAAATGACGGTTGGATGTGAGTTATTACTTTTTCAACTAAAATAAGTGTGTTTAAAGTCATTTCTGTGCCTGAAATTGGTCAAAATTGAAGATTTTGAGTAAGCAAAACTCTGTAAAAATGGCAGTTTTGGTCACTGTGAGGGTTTAAAAAGTGGTTATTCAACATGAGGCCCGATCCAAATGACATTTTGAATCATTTTTGGTAGAGTCCAAAAAATCAATTTTCTGATGAAAAACGATGACCCCGGACCAGTCGAACGTTGAAAAAATGGTCAATATTGATGAAATTTTAACATTTAATCTTTTGACTTTAAATGACGGTTGGATGTGAGTTATTACTTTTTCAACTAAAATAAGTGTGTTTAAAGTCATTTCTGTGCCTGAAATTGGTCAAAATTGAAGATTTTGAGTAAGCAAAACTCTGTAAAAATGGCAATTTTGGTCACTGTGAGGGTTTAAAAAGTGGTTATTCAACATGAGGCCCGATCCAAATGACATTTTGAATCATTTTTGGTAGAGTCCAAAAAATCAATTTTCTGATGAAAAACGATGACCCCGGACCAGTCGAACGTTGAAAAAATGGTCAATATTGATGAAATTTTAACATTTAATCTTTTGACTTTAAATGACGGTTCGATGTGAGTTATTACTTTTTCAACTAAAATAAGTGTGTTTAAAGTCATTTCTGTGCCTGAAATTGGTCAAAATTGAAGATTTTGAGTAAGCAAAACTCTGTAAAAATGGCAGTTTTGGTCACTGTGAGGGTTTAAAAAGTGGTTATTCAACATGAGGCCCGATCCAAATGACATTTTGAATCATTTTTGGTAGAGTCCAAAAAATCAATTTTCTGATGAAAAACGATAACCCCGGACCAGTCGAACGTTGAAAAAATGGTCAATATTGATGAAATTTTAACATTTAATCTTTTGACTTTAAATGACGGTTGGATGTCAGTTATTACTTTTTCAACTAAAATAAGTGTGTTTAAAGTCATTTCTGTGCCTGAAATTGGTCAAAATTGAAGATTTTGAGTAAGCAAAACTCTGTAAAAATGGCAGTTTTGGTCACTGTGAGGGTTTAAAAAGTGGTTATTCAACATGAGGCCCGATCCAAATGACATTTTGAATCATTTTTGGTAGAGTCCAAAAAATCAATTTTCTGATGAAAAACGATGACCCCGGACCAGTCGAACGTTGAAAAAATGGTCAATATTGATGAAATTTTAATATTTAATCTTTTCACTTTAAATGACGGTTGGATGTGAGTTATTACTTTTTCAACTAAAATAAGTGTGTTTAAAGTCATTTCTGTGCCTGAAATTGGTCAAAATTGAAGATTTTGAGTAAGCAAAACTCTGTAAAAATGGCAATTTTGGTCACTGTGAGGGTTTAAAAAGTGGTTATTCAACATGAGGCCCGATCCAAATGACATTTTGAATCATTTTTGGTAGAGTCCAAAAAATCAATTTTCTGATGAAAAACGATGACCCCGGACCAGTCGAACGTTCAAAAAATGGTCAATATTGATGAAATTTTAACATTTAATCTTTTGACTTTAAATGACGGTTGGATGTGAGTTATTACTTTTTCAACTAAAATAAGTGTGTTTAAAGTCATTTCTGTGCCTGAAATTGGTCAAAATTGAAGATTTTGAGTAAGCAAAACTCTGTAAAAATGGCAATTTTGGTCACTGTGAGGGTTTAAAAAGTGGTTATTCAACATGAGGCCCGATCCAAATGACATTTTGAATCATTTTTGGTAGAGTCCAAAAAATCAATTTTCTGATGAAAAACGATGACCCCGGACCAGTCGAACGTTGAAAAAATGGTCAATATTGATGAAATTTTAACATTTAATCTTTTGACTTTAAATGACGGTTGGATGTGAGTTATTACTTTTTCAACTAAAATAGGTGTATTTAAAGTCATTTCTGTGCCTGAAATTGGTCAAAATTGAAGATTTTGAGTGAGCAAAACTCTGTAAAAATTGCAGTTTTGGTCACTGTGAGGGTTTAAAAAGTGGTTATTCAACATGAGGCCCGATCCAAATGACATTTTGAATCATTTTTGGTAGAGTCCAAAAAATCAATTTTCTGATGAAAAACGATGACCCCGGACCAGTCGAACGTTGAAAAAATGGTCAATATTGATGAAATTTTAATATTTAATCTTTTCACTTTAAATGACGGTTGGATGTGAGTTATTACTTTTTCAACTAAAATAAGTGTGTTTTAAGTCATTTCTGTGCCTGAAAGTGGTCAAAATTGAAGATTTTGAGTAAGCAAAACTCTGTAAAAATGGCAATTTTGGTCACTGTGAGGGTTTAAAAAGTGGTTATTCAACATGAGGCCCGATCCAAATGACATTTTGAATCATTTTTGGTAGAGTCCAAAAAATCCATTTTCTGATGAAAAACGATGACCCCGGACCAGTCGAACGTTCAAAAAATGGTCAATATTGATGAAATTTTAACATTTAATCTTTTGACTTTAAATGACGGTTGGATGTGAGTTATTACTTTTTCAACTAAAATAAGTGTGTTTAAAGTCATTTCTGTGCCTGAAATTGGTCAAAATTGAAGATTTTGAGTAAGCAAAACTCTGTAAAAATGGCAGTTTTGGTCACTGTGAGGGTTTAAAAAGTGGTTATTCAACATGAGGCCCGATCCAAATGACATTTTGAATCATTTTTGGTAGAGTCCAAAAAATCAATTTTCTGATGAAAAACGATGACCCCGGACCAGGCGAACGTTGAAAAAATTGTCAATATTGATGAAATTTTAACATTTAATCTTTTGACTTTAAATGACGGTTGGATGTGAGTTATTACTTTTTCAACTAAAATAAGTGTGTTTAAAGTCATTTCTGTGCCTGAAATTGGTCAAAATTGAAGATTTTGAGTAAGCAAAACTCTGTAAAAATGGCAGTTTTGGTCACTGTGAGGGTTTAAAAAGTGGTTATTCAACATGAGGCCCGATCCAAATGACATTTTGAATCATTTTTGGTAGAGTCCAAAAAATCAATTTTCTGATGAAAAACGATGACCCCGGACCAGTCGAACGTTGAAAAAATGATCAATATTGATGAAATTTTAACATTTAATCTTTTGACTTTAAATGACGGTTGGATGTGAGTTATTACTTTTTCAACTAAAATAAGTGTGTTTAAAGTCATTTCTGTGCCTGAAATTGGTCAAAATTGAAGATTTTGAGTAAGCAAAACTCTGTAAAAATGGTAATTTTGGTCACTGTGAGGGTTTAAAAAGTGGTTATTCAACATGAGGCCTGATCCAAATGACATTTTGAATCATTTTTGGTAGAGTCCAAAAAATCAATTTTCTGATGAAAAACGATGACCCCGGACCAGTCGAACGTTGAAAAAATGGTCAATATTGATGAAATTTTAACATTTAATCTTTTGACTTTAAATGACGGTTGGATGTCAGTTATTACTTTTTCAACTAAAATAAGTGTGTTTAAAGTCATTTCTGTGCCTGAAATTGGTCAAAATTGAAGATTTTGAGTAAGCAAAACTCTGTAAAAATGGCAATTTTGGTCACTGTGAGGGTTTAAAAAGTGGTTATTTAACATGAGGCCCGATCCTAATGACATTTTGAATCATTTTTGGTAGAGTCCAAAAAATCAATTTTCTGATGAAAAACGATGACCCCGGACCAGTTGAACGTTGAAAAAATGGTCAATATTGATGAAATTTTAACATTTAATCTTTTGACTTTAAATGACGGTTGGATGTGAGTTATTACTTTTTCAACTAAAATAAGTGTGTTTAAAGTCATTTCTGTGCCTGAAATTGGTCAAAATTGAAGATTTTGAGTAAGCAAAACTCTGTAAAAATGGCAATTTTGGTCACTGTGAGGGTTTAAAAAGTGGTTATTCAACATGAGGCCCGATCCAAATGACATTTTGAATCATTTTTGGTAGAGTCCAAAAAATCAATTTTCTGATGAAAAACGATGACCCCGGACCAGTCGAACGTTGAAAAAATGGTCAATATTGATGAACTTTTAATATTTAATCTTTTGACTTTAAATGACGGTTGGATGTGAGTTATTACTTTTTCAACTAAAATAAGTGTGTTTAAAGTCATTTCTGTGCCTGAAATTGGTCAACATTGAAGATTTTGAGTAAGCAAAACTCTGTAAAAATGGCAATTTTGGTCACTGTGAGGGTTTAAAAAGTGGTTATTCAACATGAGGCCCGATCCAAATGACATTTTGAATCATTTTTGGTAGAGTCCAAAAAATCAATTTTCTGATGAAAAACGATGACCCCGGACCAGTCGAACGTTGAAAAAATGGTCAATATTGATGAAATTTTAATATTTAATCTTTTGACTTTAAATGACGGTTGGATGTGAGTTATTACTTTTTCAACTAAAATAAGTGTGTTTAAAGTCATTTCTGTGCCTGAAATTGGTCAAAATTGAAGATTTTGAGTAAGCAAAACTCTGTAAAAATGGCAGTTTTGGTCACTGTGAGGGTTTAAAAAGTGGTTATTCAACATGAGGCCCGATCCAAATGACATTTTGAATTATTTTTGGTAGAGTCCAAAAAATCAATTTTCTGATGAAAAACGATGACCCCGGACCAGTCGAACGTTGAAAAAATGGTCAATATTGATGAAATTTTAACATATAATCTTTTGACTTTACATGACGGTTGGATGTGAGTTATTACTTTTTCAACTAAAATAAGTGTGTTTAAAGTCATTTCTGTGCCTGAAATTGGTCAAAATTGAAGATTTTGAGTAAGCAAAACTCTGTAAAAATTGCAATTTTGGTCACTGTGAGGGTTTAAAAAGTGGTTATTCAACATGAGGCCCGATCCAAATGACATTTTGAATCATTTTTGGTAGAGTCCAAAAAATCAATTTTCTGATGAAAAACGATGACCCCGGACCAGTCGAACGTTGAAAAAATGGTCAATATTGATGAAATTTTACCATTTAATCTTTTGACTTTAAATGGCGGTTGGATGTGAGTTATTACTTTTTCAACTAAAATAAGTGTGTTTAAAGTCATTTCTGTGCCTGAAATTGGTCAAAATTGAAGATTTTGAGTAAGCAAAACTCTGTAAAAATGGCAGTTTTGGTCACTGTGAGGGTTTAAAAAGTGGTTATTCAACATGAGGCCCGATCCAAATGACATTTTGAATCATTTTTGGTAGAGTCCAAAAAATCAATTTTCTGATGAAAAACGATAACCCCGGACCAGTCGAACGTTGAAAAAATGGTCAATATTGATGAAATTTTAACATTTAATCTTTTGACTTTAAATGACGGTTGGATGTGAGTTATTACTTTTTCAACTAAAATAAGTGTGTTTAAAGTCATTTCTGTGCCTGAAATTGGTCAAAATTGAAGATTTTGAGTAAGCAAAACTCTGTAAAAATGGCAATTTTGGTCACTGTGAGGGTTTAAAAAGTGGTTATTCAACATGAGGCCCGATCCAAATGACATTTTGAATCATTTTTGGTAGAGTCCAAAAAATCAATTTTCTGATGAAAAACGATGACCCCGAACCAGTCGAACGTTGAAAAAATGGTCAATATTGATGAAATTTTAACATTTAATCTTTTGACTTTAAATGACGGTTGGATGTGAGTTATTACTTTTTCAACTAAAATAAGTGTGTTTAAAGTCATTTCTGTGCTTGAAATTGGTCAAAATTGAAGATTTTGAGTAAGCAAAACTCTGTAAAAATGGCAATTTTGGTCACTGTGAGGGTTTAAAAAGTGGTTATTCAACATGAGGCCCGATCCAAATGACATTTTGAATCATTTTTGGTAGAGTCCAAAAAATCCATTTTCTGATGAAAAACGATGACCCCGGACCAGTCGAACGTTGAAAAAATGGTCAATATTGATGAAATTTTAACATTTAATCATTTGACTTTAAATGACGGTTGGATGTGAGTTATTACTTTTTCAACTAAAATAAGTGTGTTTAAAGTCATTTCTGTGCCTGAAATTGGTCAAAATTGAAGATTTTGAGTAAGCAAAACTCTGTAAAAATGGCAATTTTGGTCACTGTGAGGGTTTAAAAAGTGGTTATTCAACATGAGGCCCGATCCAAATGACATTTTGAATCATTTTTGGTAGAGTCCAAAAAATCAATTTTCTGATGAAAAACGATGACCCCGGACCAGTCGAACGTTGAAAAAATGGTCAATATTGATGAAATTTTAACATTTAATCTTTTGACTTTAAATGACGGTTGGATGTGAGTTATTACTTTTTCAACTAAAATAAGTGTGTTTAAAGTCATTTCTGTGCCTGAAATTGGTCAAAATTGAAGATTTTGAGTAAGCAAAACTCTGTAAAAATGGCAATTTTGGTCACTGTGAGGGTTTATAAAGTGGTTATTCAACATGAGGCCCGATCCAAATGACATTTTGAATCATTTTTGGTAGAGTCCAAAAAATCCATTTTCTGATGAAAAACGATGACCCCGGACCAGTCGAACGTTGAAAAAATGGTCAATATTGATGAAATTTTAACATTTAATCTTTTGACTTTAAATGACGGTTGGATGTGAGTTATTACTTTTTCAACTAAAATAAGTGTGTTTAAAGTCATTTCTGTGCCTGAAATTGGTCAAAATTGAAGATTTTGAGTAAGCAAAACTCTGTAAAAATGGCAATTTTGGTCACTGTGAGGGTTTAAAAAGTGGTTATTCAACATGAGGCCCGATCCAAATGACATTTTGATTCATTTTTTGTAGAGTCCAAAAAATCAATTTTCTGATGGAAAACGATGACCCCGGACCAGTCGAACGTTGAAAAAATGGTCAATATTGATGAAATTTTAACATTTAATCTTTTGACTTTAAATGACGGTTGGATGTGAGTTATTACTTTTTCAACTAAAATAAGTGTGTTTAAAGTCATTTCTGTGCCTGAAATTGGTCAAAATTGAAGATTTTGAGTAAGCAAAACTCTGTAAAAATGGCAGTTTTGGTCACTGTGAGGGTTTAAAAAGTGGTTATTCAACATGAGGCCCGATCCAAATGACATTTTGAATCATTTTTGGTAGAGTCCAAAAAATCAATTTTCTGATGAAAAACGATGACCCCGAACCAGTCGAACGTTGAAAAAATGGTCAATATTGATGAAATTTTAACATTTAATCTTTTGACTTTAAATGACGGTTGGATGTGAGTTATTACTTTTTCAACTAAAATAAGTGTGTTTAAAGTCATTTCTGTGCCTGAAATTGGTCAAAATTGAAGATTTTGAGTAAGCAAAACTCTGTAAAAATGGCAATTTTGGTCACTGTGAGGGTTTAAAAAGTAGTTATTCAACATGAGGCCCGATCCAAATGACATTTTGAATCTTTTTTGGTAGAGTCCAAAAAATCAATTTTCTGATGAAAAACGATGACCCCGGACCAGTCGAACGTTGAAAAAATGGTCAATATTGATGAAATTTTAACATTTAATCTTTTGACTTTAAATGACGGTTGGATGTGAGTTATTACTTTTTCAACTAAAATAAGTGTGTTTAAAGTAATTTCTGTGCCTGAAATTGGTCAAAATTGAAGATTTTGAGTAAGCAAAACTCTGTAAAAATGGCAGTTTTGGTCACTGTGAGGGTTTAAAAAGTGGTTATTCAACATGAGGCCCGATCCAAATGACATTTTGAATCATTTTTGGTAGAGTCCAAAAAATCAATTTTCTGATGAAAAACGATAACCCCGGACCAGTCGAACGTTGAAAAAATGGTCAATATTGATGAAATTTTAACATTTAATCTTTTGACTTTAAATGACGGTTGGATGTCAGTTATTACTTTTTCAACTAAAATAAGTGTGTTTAAAGTCATTTCTGTGCCTGAAATTGGTCAAAATTGAAGATTTTGAGTAAGAAAAACTCTGTAAAAATGGCAGTTTTGGTCACTGTGAGGGTTTAAAAAGTGGTTATTCAACATGAGGCCCGATCCAAATGACATTTTGAATCATTTTTGGTAGAGTCCAAAAAATCAATTTTCTGATGAAAAACGATGACCCCGGACCAGTCGAACGTTGAAAAAATGGTCAATATTGATGAAATTTTAATATTTAATCTTTTCACTTTAAATGACGGTTGGATGTGAGTTATTACTTTTTCAACTAAAATAAGTGTGTTTAAAGTCATTTCTGTGCCTGAAATTGGTCAAAATTGAAGATTTTGAGTAAGCAAAACTCTGTAAAAATGGCAATTTTGGTCACTGTGTGGGTTTAAAAAGTGGTTATTCAACATGAGGCCCGATCCAAATGACATTTTGAATCATTTTTGGTAGAGTCCAAAAAATCAATTTTCTGATGGAAAACGATGACCCCGGACCAGTCGAACGTTGAAAAAATGGTCAATATTGATGAAATTTTAACATTTAATCTTTTGACTTTAAATGACGGTTGGATGTGAGTTATTACTTTTTCAACTAAAATAAGTGTGTTTAAAGTCATTTCTGTGCCTGAAATTGGTCAAAATTGAAGATTTTGAGTAAGCAAAACTCTGTAAAAATGGCAGTTTTGGTCACTGTGAGGGTTTAAAAAGTGGTTATTCAACATGAGGCCCGATCCAAATGACATTTTGAATCATTTTTGGTAGAGTCCAAAAAATCAATTTTCTGATGAAAAACGATGACCCCGAACCAGTCGAACGTTGAAAAAATGGTCAATATTGATGAAATTTTAACATTTAATCTTTTGACTTTAAATGACGGTTGGATGTGAGTTATTACTTTTTCAACTAAAATAAGTGTGTTTAAAGTCATTTCTGTGCCTGAAATTGGTCAAAATTGAAGATTTTGAGTAAGCAAAACTCTGTAAAAATGGCAATTTTGGTCACTGTGAGGGTTTAAAAAGTAGTTATTCAACATGAGGCCCGATCCAAATGACATTTTGAATCTTTTTTGGTAGAGTCCAAAAAATCAATTTTCTGATGAAAAACGATGACCCCGGACCAGTCGAACGTTGAAAAAATGGTCAATATTGATGAAATTTTAACATTTAATCTTTTGACTTTAAATGACGGTTGGATGTGAGTTATTACTTTTTCAACTAAAATAAGTGTGTTTAAAGTAATTTCTGTGCCTGAAATTGGTCAAAATTGAAGATTTTGAGTAAGCAAAACTCTGTAAAAATGGCAGTTTTGGTCACTGTGAGGGTTTAAAAAGTGGTTATTCAACATGAGGCCCGATCCAAATGACATTTTGAATCATTTTTGGTAGAGTCCAAAAAATCAATTTTCTGATGAAAAACGATAACCCCGGACCAGTCGAACGTTGAAAAAATGGTCAATATTGATGAAATTTTAACATTTAATCTTTTGACTTTAAATGACGGTTGGATGTCAGTTATTACTTTTTCAACTAAAATAAGTGTGTTTAAAGTCATTTCTGTGCCTGAAATTGGTCAAAATTGAAGATTTTGAGTAAGAAAAACTCTGTAAAAATGGCAGTTTTGGTCACTGTGAGGGTTTAAAAAGTGGTTATTCAACATGAGGCCCGATCCAAATGACATTTTGAATCATTTTTGGTAGAGTCCAAAAAATCAATTTTCTGATGAAAAACGATGACCCCGGACCAGTCGAACGTTGAAAAAATGGTCAATATTGATGAAATTTTAATATTTAATCTTTTCACTTTAAATGACGGTTGGATGTGAGTTATTACTTTTTCAACTAAAATAAGTGTGTTTAAAGTCATTTCTGTGCCTGAAATTGGTCAAAATTGAAGATTTTGAGTAAGCAAAACTCTGTAAAAATGGCAATTTTGGTCACTGTGTGGGTTTAAAAAGTGGTTATTCAACATGAGGCCCGATCCAAATGACATTTTGAATCATTTTTGGTAGAGTCCAAAAAATCAATTTTCTGATGAAAAACGATGACCCCGGACCAGTCGAACGTTCAAAAAATGGTCAATATTGATGAAATTTTAACATTTAATCTTTTGACTTTAAATGACGGTTGGATGTGAGTTATTACTTTTTCAACTAAAATAAGTGTGTTTAAAGTCATTTCTGTGCCTGAAATTGGTCAAAATTGAAGATTTTGAGTAAGCAAAACTCTGTAAAAATGGCAATTTTGGTCACTGTGAGGGTTTAAAAAGTGGTTATTCAACATGAGGCCCGATCCAAATGACATTTTGAATCATTTTTGGTAGAGTCCAAAAAAATCAATTTTCTGATGAAAAACGATGACCCCGGACCAGTCGAACGTTGAAAAAATGGTCAATATTGATGAAATTTTAACATTTAATCTTTTGACTTTAAATGACGGTTGGATGTGAGTTATTACTTTTTCAACTAAAATAAGTGTGTTTAAAGTCATTTCTGTGCCTGAAATTGGTCAAAATTGAAGATTTTGAGTAAGCAAAACTCTGTAAAAATGGCAATTTTGGTCACTGTGAGGGTTTAAAAAGTGGTTATTCAACATGAGGCCCGATCCAAATGACATTTTGATTCATTTTTGGTAGAGTCCAAAAAATCAATTTTCTGATGGAAAACGATGACCCCGGACCAGTCGAACGTTGAAAAAATGGTCAATATTGATGAAATTTTAACATTTAATCTTTTGACTTTAAATGACGGTTGGATGTGAGTTATTACTTTTTCAACTAAAATAAGTGTGTTTAAAGTCATTTCTGTGCCTGAAATTGGTCAAAATTGAAGATTTTGAGTAAGCAAAACTCTGTAAAAATGGCAGTTTTGGTCACTGTGAGGGTTTAAAAAGTGGTTATTCAACATGAGGCCCGATCCAAATGACATTTTGAATCATTTTTGGTAGAGTCCAAAAAATCAATTTTCTGATGAAAAACGATGACCCCGGACCAGTCGAACGTTGAAAAAATGGTCAATATTGATGAAATTTTAACATTTAATCTTTTGACTTTAAATGACGGTTGGATGTGAGTTATTACTTTTTCAACTAAAATAAGTGTGTTTAAAGTCATTTCTGTGCCTGAAATTGGTCAAAATTGAAGATTTTGAGTAAGCAAAACTCTGTAAAAATGGCAATTTTGGTCACTGTGAGGGTTTAAAAAGTGGTTATTCAACATGAGGCCCGATCCAAATGACATTTTGAATCATTTTTGGTAGAGTCCAAAAAATCAATTTTCTGATGAAAAACGATGACCCCGGACCAGTCGAACGTTGAAAAAATGGTCAATATTGATGAAATTTTAACATTTAATCTTTTGACTTTAAATGACGGTTCGATGTGAGTTATTACTTTTTCAACTAAAATAAGTGTGTTTAAAGTCATTTCTGTGCCTGAAATTGGTCAAAATTGAAGATTTTGAGTAAGCAAAACTCTGTAAAAATGGCAGTTTTGGTCACTGTGAGGGTTTAAAAAGTGGTTATTCAACATGAGGCCCGATCCAAATGACATTTTGAATCATTTTTGGTAGAGTCCAAAAAATCAATTTTCTGATGAAAAACGATAACCCCGGACCAGTCGAACGTTGAAAAAATGGTCAATATTGATGAAATTTTAACATTTAATCTTTTGACTTTAAATGACGGTTGGATGTCAGTTATTACTTTTTCAACTAAAATAAGTGTGTTTAAAGTCATTTCTGTGCCTGAAATTGGTCAAAATTGAAGATTTTGAGTAAGCAAAACTCTGTAAAAATGGCAGTTTTGGTCACTGTGAGGGTTTAAAAAGTGGTTATTCAACATGAGGCCCGATCCAAATGACATTTTGAATCATTTTTGGTAGAGTCCAAAAAATCAATTTTCTGATGAAAAACGATGACCCCGGACCAGTCGAACGTTGAAAAAATGGTCAATATTGATGAAATTTTAATATTTAATCTTTTCACTTTAAATGACGGTTGGATGTGAGTTATTACTTTTTCAACTAAAATAAGTGTGTTTAAAGTCATTTCTGTGCCTGAAATTGGTCAAAATTGAAGATTTTGAGTAAGCAAAACTCTGTAAAAATGGCAATTTTGGTCACTGTGAGGGTTTAAAAAGTGGTTATTCAACATGAGGCCCGATCCAAATGACATTTTGAATCATTTTTGGTAGAGTCCAAAAAATCAATTTTCTGATGAAAAACGATGACCCCGGACCAGTCGAACGTTCAAAAAATGGTCAATATTGATGAAATTTTAACATTTAATCTTTTGACTTTAAATGACGGTTGGATGTGAGTTATTACTTTTTCAACTAAAATAAGTGTGTTTAAAGTCATTTCTGTGCCTGAAATTGGTCAAAATTGAAGATTTTGAGTAAGCAAAACTCTGTAAAAATGGCAATTTTGGTCACTGTGAGGGTTTAAAAAGTGGTTATTCAACATGAGGCCCGATCCAAATGACATTTTGAATCATTTTTGGTAGAGTCCAAAAAATCAATTTTCTGATGAAAAACGATGACCCCGGACCAGTCGAACGTTGAAAAAATGGTCAATATTGATGAAATTTTAACATTTAATCTTTTGACTTTAAATGACGGTTGGATGTGAGTTATTACTTTTTCAACTAAAATAGGTGTATTTAAAGTCATTTCTGTGCCTGAAATTGGTCAAAATTGAAGATTTTGAGTGAGCAAAACTCTGTAAAAATTGCAGTTTTGGTCACTGTGAGGGTTTAAAAAGTGGTTATTCAACATGAGGCCCGATCCAAATGACATTTTGAATCATTTTTGGTAGAGTCCAAAAAATCAATTTTCTGATGAAAAACGATGACCCCGGACCAGTCGAACGTTGAAAAAATGGTCAATATTGATGAAATTTTAACATTTAATCTTTTGACTTTAAATGACGGTTGGGTGTGAGTTATTACTTTTTCAACTAAAATAAGTGTGTTTAAAGTCATTTCTGTGCCTGAAATTGGTCAAAATTGAAGATTTTGAGTAAGCAAAACTCTGTAAAAATGGCAATTTTGGTCACTGTGAGGGTTTAAAAAGTGGTTATTCAACATGAGGCCCGATCCAAATGACATTTTGAATCATTTTTGGTAGAGTCCAAAAAATCAATTTTCTGATGAAAAACGATGACCCCGGACCAGTCGAACGTTGAAAAAATGGTCAATATTGATGAAATTTTAACATTTAATCTTTTGACTTTAAATGACGGTTCGATGTGAGTTATTACTTTTTCAACTAAAATAAGTGTGTTTAAAGTCATTTCTGTGCCTGAAATTGGTCAAAATTGAAGATTTTGAGTAAGCAAAACTCTGTAAAAATGGCAGTTTTGGTCACTGTGAGGGTTTAAAAAGTGGTTATTCAACATGAGGCCCGATCCAAATGACATTTTGAATCATTTTTGGTAGAGTCCAAAAAATCAATTTTCTGATGAAAAACGATGACCCCGGACCAGTCGAACGTTGAAAAAATGGTCAATATTGATGAAATTTTACCATTTAATCTTTTGACTTTAAATGGCGGTTGGATGTGAGTTATTACTTTTTCAACTAAAATAAGTGTGTTTAAAGTCATTTCTGTGCCTGAAATTGGTCAAAATTGAAGATTTTGAGTAAGCAAAACTCTGTAAAAATGGCAGTTTTGGTCACTGTGAGGGTTTAAAAAGTGGTTATTCAACATGAGGCCCGATCCAAATGACATTTTGAATCATTTTTGGTAGAGTCCAAAAAATCCATTTTCTGATGAAAAACGATAACCCCGGACCAGTCGAACGTTGAAAAAATGGTCAATATTGATGAAATTTTAACATTTAATCTTTTGACTTTAAATGACGGTTGGATGTGAGTTATTACTTTTTCAACTAAAATAAGTGTGTTTAAAGTCATTTCTGTGCCTGAAATTGGTCAAAATTGAAGATTTTGAGTAAGCAAAACTCTGTAAAAATGGCAATTTTGGTCACTGTGAGGGTTTAAAAAGTGGTTATTCAACATGAGGCCCGATCCAAATGACATTTTGAATCATTTTTGGTAGAGTCCAAAAAATCAATTTTCTGATGAAAAACGATGACCCCGAACCAGTCGAACGTTGAAAAAATGGTCAATATTGATGAAATTTTAACATTTAATCTTTTGACTTTAAATGACGGTTGGATGTGAGTTATTACTTTTTCAACTAAAATAAGTGTGTTTAAAGTCATTTCTGTGCTTGAAATTGGTCAAAATTGAAGATTTTGAGTAAGCAAAACTCTGTAAAAATGGCAATTTTGGTCACTGTGAGGGTTTAAAAAGTGGTTATTCAACATGAGGCCCGATCCAAATGACATTTTGAATCATTTTTGGTAGAGTCCAAAAAATCCATTTTCTGATGAAAAACGATGACCCCGGACCAGTCGAACGTTGAAAAAATGGTCAATATTGATGAAATTTTAACATTTAATCATTTGACTTTAAATGACGGTTGGATGTGAGTTATTACTTTTTCAACTAAAATAAGTGTGTTTAAAGTCATTTCTGTGCCTGAAATTGGTCAAAATTGAAGATTTTGAGTAAGCAAAACTCTGTAAAAATGGCAATTTTGGTCACTGTGAGGGTTTATAAAGTGGTTATTCAACATGAGGCCCGATCCAAATGACATTTTGAATCATTTTTGGTAGAGTCCAAAAAATCCATTTTCTGATGAAAAACGATGACCCCGGACCAGTCGAACGTTGAAAAAATGGTCAATATTGATGAAATTTTAACATTTAATCTTTTGACTTTAAATGACGGTTGGATGTGAGTTATTACTTTTTCAACTAAAATAAGTGTGTTTAAAGTCATTTCTGTGCCTGAAATTGGTCAAAATTGAAGATTTTGAGTAAGCAAAACTCTGTAAAAATGGCAATTTTGGTCACTGTGAGGGTTTAAAAAGTGGTTATTCAACATGAGGCCCGATCCAAATGACATTTTGATTCATTTTTGGTAGAGTCCAAAAAATCAATTTTCTGATGAAAAACGATGACCCCGAACCAGTCGAACGTTGAAAAAATGGTCAATATTGATGAAATTTTAACATTTAATCTTTTGACTTTAAATGACGGTTGGATGTGAGTTATTACTTTTTCAACTAAAATAAGTGTGTTTAAAGTCATTTCTGTGCCTGAAATTGGTCAAAATTGAAGATTTTGAGTAAGCAAAACTCTGTAAAAATGGCAATTTTGGTCACTGTGAGGGTTTAAAAAGTAGTTATTCAACATGAGGCCCGATCCAAATGACATTTTGAATCTTTTTTGGTAGAGTCCAAAAAATCAATTTTCTGATGAAAAACGATGACCCCGGACCAGTCGAACGTTGAAAAAATGGTCAATATTGATGAAATTTTAACATTTAATCTTTTGACTTTAAATGACGGTTGGATGTGAGTTATTACTTTTTCAACTAAAATAAGTGTGTTTAAAGTAATTTCTGTGCCTGAAATTGGTCAAAATTGAAGATTTTGAGTAAGCAAAACTCTGTAAAAATGGCAGTTTTGGTCACTGTGAGGGTTTAAAAAGTGGTTATTCAACATGAGGCCCGATCCAAATGACATTTTGAATCATTTTTGGTAGAGTCCAAAAAATCAATTTTCTGATGAAAAACGATAACCCCGGACCAGTCGAACGTTGAAAAAATGGTCAATATTGATGAAATTTTAACATTTAATCTTTTGACTTTAAATGACGGTTGGATGTCAGTTATTACTTTTTCAACTAAAATAAGTGTGTTTAAAGTCATTTCTGTGCCTGAAATTGGTCAAAATTGAAGATTTTGAGTAAGAAAAACTCTGTAAAAATGGCAGTTTTGGTCACTGTGAGGGTTTAAAAAGTGGTTATTCAACATGAGGCCCGATCCAAATGACATTTTGAATCATTTTTGGTAGAGTCCAAAAAAATCAATTTTCTGATGAAAAACGATGACCCCGGACCAGTCGAACGTTGAAAAAATGGTCAATATTGATGAAATTTTAACATTTAATCTTTTGACTTTAAATGACGGTTGGATGTGAGTTATTACTTTTTCAACTAAAATAAGTGTGTTTAAAGTCATTTCTGTGCCTGAAATTGGTCAAAATTGAAGATTTTGAGTAAGCAAAACTCTGTAAAAATGGCAATTTTGGTCACTGTGAGGGTTTAAAAAGTGGTTATTCAACATGAGGCCCGATCCAAATGACATTTTGATTCATTTTTGGTAGAGTCCAAAAAATCAATTTTCTGATGGAAAACGATGACCCCGGACCAGTCGAACGTTGAAAAAATGGTCAATATTGATGAAATTTTAACATTTAATCTTTTGACTTTAAATGACGGTTGGATGTGAGTTATTACTTTTTCAACTAAAATAAGTGTGTTTAAAGTCATTTCTGTGCCTGAAATTGGTCAAAATTGAAGATTTTGAGTAAGCAAAACTCTGTAAAAATGGCAGTTTTGGTCACTGTGAGGGTTTAAAAAGTGGTTATTCAACATGAGGCCCGATCCAAATGACATTTTGAATCATTTTTGGTAGAGTCCAAAAAATCAATTTTCTGATGAAAAACGATGACCCCGGACCAGTCGAACGTTGAAAAAATGGTCAATATTGATGAAATTTTAACATTTAATCTTTTGACTTTAAATGACGGTTGGATGTGAGTTATTACTTTTTCAACTAAAATAAGTGTGTTTAAAGTCATTTCTGTGCCTGAAATTGGTCAAAATTGAAGATTTTGAGTAAGCAAAACTCTGTAAAAATGGCAATTTTGGTCACTGTGAGGGTTTAAAAAGTGGTTATTCAACATGAGGCCCGATCCAAATGACATTTTGAATCATTTTTGGTAGAGTCCAAAAAATCAATTTTCTGATGAAAAACGATGACCCCGGACCAGTCGAACGTTGAAAAAATGGTCAATATTGATGAAATTTTAACATTTAATCTTTTGACTTTAAATGACGGTTCGATGTGAGTTATTACTTTTTCAACTAAAATAAGTGTGTTTAAAGTCATTTCTGTGCCTGAAATTGGTCAAAATTGAAGATTTTGAGTAAGCAAAACTCTGTAAAAATGGCAGTTTTGGTCACTGTGAGGGTTTAAAAAGTGGTTATTCAACATGAGGCCCGATCCAAATGACATTTTGAATCATTTTTGGTAGAGTCCAAAAAATCAATTTTCTGATGAAAAACGATAACCCCGGACCAGTCGAACGTTGAAAAAATGGTCAATATTGATGAAATTTTAACATTTAATCTTTTGACTTTAAATGACGGTTGGATGTCAGTTATTACTTTTTCAACTAAAATAAGTGTGTTTAAAGTCATTTCTGTGCCTGAAATTGGTCAAAATTGAAGATTTTGAGTAAGCAAAACTCTGTAAAAATGGCAGTTTTGGTCACTGTGAGGGTTTAAAAAGTGGTTATTCAACATGAGGCCCGATCCAAATGACATTTTGAATCATTTTTGGTAGAGTCCAAAAAATCAATTTTCTGATGAAAAACGATGACCCCGGACCAGTCGAACGTTGAAAAAATGGTCAATATTGATGAAATTTTAATATTTAATCTTTTCACTTTAAATGACGGTTGGATGTGAGTTATTACTTTTTCAACTAAAATAAGTGTGTTTAAAGTCATTTCTGTGCCTGAAATTGGTCAAAATTGAAGATTTTGAGTAAGCAAAACTCTGTAAAAATGGCAATTTTGGTCACTGTGAGGGTTTAAAAAGTGGTTATTCAACATGAGGCCCGATCCAAATGACATTTTGAATCATTTTTGGTAGAGTCCAAAAAATCAATTTTCTGATGAAAAACGATGACCCCGGACCAGTCGAACGTTGAAAAAATGGTCAATATTGATGAAATTTTAACATTTAATCTTTTGACTTTAAATGACGGTTCGATGTGAGTTATTACTTTTTCAACTAAAATAAGTGTGTTTAAAGTCATTTCTGTGCCTGAAATTGGTCAAAATTGAAGATTTTGAGTAAGCAAAACTCTGTAAAAATGGCAGTTTTGGTCACTGTGAGGGTTTAAAAAGTGGTTATTCAACATGAGGCCCGATCCAAATGACATTTTGAATCATTTTTGGTAGAGTCCAAAAAATCAATTTTCTGATGAAAAACGATAACCCCGGACCAGTCGAACGTTGAAAAAATGGTCAATATTGATGAAATTTTAACATTTAATCTTTTGACTTTAAATGACGGTTGGATGTCAGTTATTACTTTTTCAACTAAAATAAGTGTGTTTAAAGTCATTTCTGTGCCTGAAATTGGTCAAAATTGAAGATTTTGAGTAAGCAAAACTCTGTAAAAATGGCAGTTTTGGTCACTGTGAGGGTTTAAAAAGTGGTTATTCAACATGAGGCCCGATCCAAATGACATTTTGAATCATTTTTGGTAGAGTCCAAAAAATCAATTTTCTGATGAAAAACGATGACCCCGGACCAGTCGAACGTTGAAAAAATGGTCAATATTGATGAAATTTTAATATTTAATCTTTTCACTTTAAATGACGGTTGGATGTGAGTTATTACTTTTTCAACTAAAATAAGTGTGTTTAAAGTCATTTCTGTGCCTGAAATTGGTCAAAATTGAAGATTTTGAGTAAGCAAAACTCTGTAAAAATGGCAATTTTGGTCACTGTGAGGGTTTAAAAAGTGGTTATTCAACATGAGGCCCGATCCAAATGACATTTTGAATCATTTTTGGTAGAGTCCAAAAAATCAATTTTCTGATGAAAAACGATGACCCCGGACCAGTCGAACGTTCAAAAAATGGTCAATATTGATGAAATTTTAACATTTAATCTTTTGACTTTAAATGACGGTTGGATGTGAGTTATTACTTTTTCAACTAAAATAAGTGTGTTTAAAGTCATTTCTGTGCCTGAAATTGGTCAAAATTGAAGATTTTGAGTAAGCAAAACTCTGTAAAAATGGCAATTTTGGTCACTGTGAGGGTTTAAAAAGTGGTTATTCAACATGAGGCCCGATCCAAATGACATTTTGAATCATTTTTGGTAGAGTCCAAAAAATCAATTTTCTGATGAAAAACGATGACCCCGGACCAGTCGAACGTTGAAAAAATGGTCAATATTGATGAAATTTTAACATTTAATCTTTTGACTTTAAATGACGGTTGGATGTGAGTTATTACTTTTTCAACTAAAATAGGTGTATTTAAAGTCATTTCTGTGCCTGAAATTGGTCAAAATTGAAGATTTTGAGTGAGCAAAACTCTGTAAAAATTGCAGTTTTGGTCACTGTGAGGGTTTAAAAAGTGGTTATTCAACATGAGGCCCGATCCAAATGACATTTTGAATCATTTTTGGTAGAGTCCAAAAAATCAATTTTCTGATGAAAAACGATGACCCCGGACCAGTCGAACGTTGAAAAAATGGTCAATATTGATGAAATTTTAACATTTAATCTTTTGACTTTAAATGACGGTTGGGTGTGAGTTATTACTTTTTCAACTAAAATAAGTGTGTTTAAAGTCATTTCTGTGCCTGAAATTGGTCAAAATTGAAGATTTTGAGTAAGCAAAACTCTGTAAAAATGGCAATTTTGGTCACTGTGAGGGTTTAAAAAGTGGTTATTCAACATGAGGCCCGATCCAAATGACATTTTGAATCATTTTTGGTAGAGTCCAAAAAATCAATTTTCTGATGAAAAACGATGACCCCGGACCAGTCGAACGTTGAAAAAATGGTCAATATTGATGAAATTTTAACATTTAATCTTCTGACTTTAAATGACGGTTCGATGTGAGTTATTACTTTTTCAACTAAAATAAGTGTGTTTAAAGTCATTTCTGTGCCTGAAATTGGTCAAAATTGAAGATTTTGAGTAAGCAAAACTCTGTAAAAATGGCAGTTTTGGTCACTGTGAGGGTTTAAAAAGTGGTTATTCAACATGAGGCCCGATCCAAATGACATTTTGAATCATTTTTGGTAGAGTCCAAAAAATCAATTTTCTGATGAAAAACGATGACCCCGGACCAGTCGAACGTTGAAAAAATGGTCAATATTGATGAAATTTTAACATTTAATCTTTTGACTTTAAATGACGGTTCGATGTGAGTTATTACTTTTTCAACTAAAATAAGTGTGTTTAAAGTCATTTCTGTGCCTGAAATTGGTCAAAATTGAAGATTTTGAGTAAGCAAAACTCTGTAAAAATGGCAGTTTTGGTCACTGTGAGGGTTTAAAAAGTGGTTATTCAACATGAGGCCCGATCCAAATGACATTTTGAATCATTTTTGGTAGAGTCCAAAAAATCAATTTTCTGATGAAAAACGATAACCCCGGACCAGTCGAACGTTGAAAAAATGGTCAATATTGATGAAATTTTAACATTTAATCTTTTGACTTTAAATGACGGTTGGATGTCAGTTATTACTTTTTCAACTAAAATAAGTGTGTTTAAAGTCATTTCTGTGCCTGAAATTGGTCAAAATTGAAGATTTTGAGTAAGCAAAACTCTGTAAAAATGGCAGTTTTGGTCACTGTGAGGGTTTAAAAAGTGGTTATTCAACATGAGGCCCGATCCAAATGACATTTTGAATCATTTTTGGTAGAGTCCAAAAAATCAATTTTCTGATGAAAAACGATGACCCCGGACCAGTCGAACGTTGAAAAAATGGTCAATATTGATGAAATTTTAATATTTAATCTTTTCACTTTAAATGACGGTTGGATGTGAGTTATTACTTTTTCAACTAAAATAAGTGTGTTTAAAGTCATTTTTGTGCCTGAAATTGGTCAAAATTGAAGATTTTGAGTAAGCAAAACTCTGTAAAAATGGCAATTTTGGTCACTGTGAGGGTTTAAAAAGTGGTTATTCAACATGAGGCCCGATCCAAATGACATTTTGAATCATTTTTGGTAGAGTCCAAAAAATCAATTTTCTGATGAAAAACGATGACCCCGGACCAGTCGAACGTTCAAAAAATGGTCAATATTGATGAAATTTTAACATTTAATCTTTTGACTTTAAATGACGGTTGGATGTGAGTTATTACTTTTTCAACTAAAATAAGTGTGTTTAAAGTCATTTCTGTGCCTGAAATTGGTCAAAATTGAAGATTTTGAGTAAGCAAAACTCTGTAAAAATGGCAATTTTGGTCACTGTGAGGGTTTAAAAAGTGGTTATTCAACATGAGGCCCGATCCAAATGACATTTTGAATCATTTTTGGTAGAGTCCAAAAAATCAATTTTCTGATGAAAAACGATGACCCCGGACCAGTCGAACGTTGAAAAAATGGTCAATATTGATGAAATTTTAACATTTAATCTTTTGACTTTAAATGACGGTTGGATGTGAGTTATTACTTTTTCAACTAAAATAGGTGTATTTAAAGTCATTTCTGTGCCTGAAATTGGTCAAAATTGAAGATTTGAGTAAGCAAAACTCTGTAAAAATTGCAGTTTTGGTCACTGTGAGGGTTTAAAAAGTGGTTATTCAACATGAGGCCCGATCCAAATGACATTTTGAATCATTTTTGGTAGAGTCCAAAAAATCAATTTTCTGATGAAAAACGATGACCCCGGACCAGTCGAACGTTGAAAAAATGGTCAATATTGATGACATTTTAACATTTAATCTTTTGACTTTACATGACGGTTGGATGTGAGTTATTACTTTTTCAACTAAAATAAGTGTGTTTAAAGTCATTTCTGTGCCTGAAATTGGTCAAAATTGAAGATTTTGAGTAAGCAAAACTCTGTAAAAATTGCAATTTTGGTCACTGTGAGGGTTTAAAAAGTGGTTATTCAACATGAGGCCCGATCCAAATGACATTTTGAATCATTTTTGGTAGAGTCCAAAAAATCAATTTTCTGATGAAAAACGATGACCCCGGACCAGTCGAACGTTGAAAAAATGGTCAATATTGATGAAATTTTACCATTTAATCTTTTGACTTTAAATGGCGGTTGGATGTGAGTTATTACTTTTTCAACTAAAATAAGTGTGTTTAAAGTCATTTCTGTGCCTGAAATTGGTCAAAATTGAAGATTTTGAGTAAGCAAAACTCTGTAAAAATGGCAGTTTTGGTCACTGTGAGGGTTTAAAAAGTGGTTATTCAACATGAGGCCCGATCCAAATGACATTTTGAATCATTTTTGGTAGAGTCCAAAAAATCCATTTTCTGATGAAAAACGATAACCCCGGACCAGTCGAACGTTGAAAAAATGGTCAATATTGATGAAATTTTAACATTTAATCTTTTGACTTTAAATGACGGTTGGATGTGAGTTATTACTTTTTCAACTAAAATAAGTGTGTTTAAAGTCATTTCTGTGCCTGAAATTGGTCAAAATTGAAGATTTTGAGTAAGCAAAACTCTGTAAAAATGGCAATTTTGGTCACTGTGAGGGTTTAAAAAGTGGTTATTCAACATGAGGCCCGATCCAAATGACATTTTGAATCATTTTTGGTAGAGTCCAAAAAATCAATTTTCTGATGAAAAACGATGACCCCGAACCAGTCGAACGTTGAAAAAATGGTCAATATTGATGAAATTTTAACATTTAATCTTTTGACTTTAAATGACGGTTGGATGTGAGTTATTACTTTTTCAACTAAAATAAGTGTGTTTAAAGTCATTTCTGTGCTTGAAATTGGTCAAAATTGAAGATTTTGAGTAAGCAAAACTCTGTAAAAATGGCAATTTTGGTCACTGTGAGGGTTTAAAAAGTGGTTATTCAACATGAGGCCCGATCCAAATGACATTTTGAATCATTTTTGGTAGAGTCCAAAAAATCCATTTTCTGATGAAAAACGATGACCCCGGACCAGTCGAACGTTGAAAAAATGGTCAATATTGATGAAATTTTAACATTTAATCATTTGACTTTAAATGACGGTTGGATGTGAGTTATTACTTTTTCAACTAAAATAAGTGTGTTTAAAGTCATTTCTGTGCCTGAAATTGGTCAAAATTGAAGATTTTGAGTACGCAAAACTCTGTAAAAATGGCAATTTTGGTCACTGTGAGGGTTTAAAAAGTGGTTATTCAACATGAGGCCCGATCCAAATGACATTTTGAATCATTTTTGGTAGAGTCCAAAAAATCAATTTTCTGATGAAAAACGATGACCCCGGACCAGTCGAACGTTGAAAAAATGGTCAATATTGATGAAATTTTAACATTTAATCTTTTGACTTTAAATGACGGTTGGATGTGAGTTATTACTTTTTCAACTAAAATAAGTGTGTTTAAAGTCATTTCTGTGCCTGAAATTGGTCAAAATTGAAGATTTTGAGTAAGCAAAACTCTGTAAAAATGGCAATTTTGGTCACTGTGAGGGTTTATAAAGTGGTTATTCAACATGAGGCCCGATCCAAATGACATTTTGAATCATTTTTGGTAGAGTCCAAAAAATCCATTTTCTGATGAAAAACGATGACCCCGGACCAGTCGAACGTTGAAAAAATGGTCAATATTGATGAAATTTTAACATTTAATCTTTTGACTTTAAATGACGGTTGGATGTGAGTTATTACTTTTTCAACTAAAATAAGTGTGTTTAAAGTCATTTCTGTGCCTGAAATTGGTCAAAATTGAAGATTTTGAGTAAGCAAAACTCTGTAAAAATGGCAATTTTGGTCACTGTGAGGGTTTAAAAAGTGGTTATTCAACATGAGGCCCGATCCAAATGACATTTTGATTCATTTTTGGTAGAGTCCAAAAAATCAATTTTCTGATGGAAAACGATGACCCCGGACCAGTCGAACGTTGAAAAAATGGTCAATATTGATGAAATTTTAACATTTAATCTTTTGACTTTAAATGACGGTTGGATGTGAGTTATTACTTTTTCAACTAAAATAAGTGTGTTTAAAGTCATTTCTGTGCCTGAAATTGGTCAAAATTGAAGATTTTGAGTAAGCAAAACTCTGTAAAAATGGCAGTTTTGGTCACTGTGAGGGTTTAAAAAGTGGTTATTCAACATGAGGCCCGATCCAAATGACATTTTGAATCATTTTTGGTAGAGTCCAAAAAATCAATTTTCTGATGAAAAACGATGACCCCGAACCAGTCGAACGTTGAAAAAATGGTCAATATTGATGAAATTTTAACATTTAATCTTTTGACTTTAAATGACGGTTGGATGTGAGTTATTACTTTTTCAACTAAAATAAGTGTGTTTAAAGTCATTTCTGTGCCTGAAATTGGTCAAAATTGAAGATTTTGAGTAAGCAAAACTCTGTAAAAATGGCAATTTTGGTCACTGTGAGGGTTTAAAAAGTAGTTATTCAACATGAGGCCCGATCCAAATGACATTTTGAATCTTTTTTGGTAGAGTCCAAAAAATCAATTTTCTGATGAAAAACGATGACCCCGGACCAGTCGAACGTTGAAAAAATGGTCAATATTGATGAAATTTTAACATTTAATCTTTTGACTTTAAATGACGGTTGGATGTGAGTTATTACTTTTTCAACTAAAATAAGTGTGTTTAAAGTAATTTCTGTGCCTGAAATTGGTCAAAATTGAAGATTTTGAGTAAGCAAAACTCTGTAAAAATGGCAGTTTTGGTCACTGTGAGGGTTTAAAAAGTGGTTATTCAACATGAGGCCCGATCCAAATGACATTTTGAATCATTTTTGGTAGAGTCCAAAAAATCAATTTTCTGATGAAAAACGATAACCCCGGACCAGTCGAACGTTGAAAAAATGGTCAATATTGATGAAATTTTAACATTTAATCTTTTGACTTTAAATGACGGTTGGATGTCAGTTATTACTTTTTCAACTAAAATAAGTGTGTTTAAAGTCATTTCTGTGCCTGAAATTGGTCAAAATTGAAGATTTTGAGTAAGAAAAACTCTGTAAAAATGGCAGTTTTGGTCACTGTGAGGGTTTAAAAAGTGGTTATTCAACATGAGGCCCGATCCAAATGACATTTTGAATCATTTTTGGTAGAGTCCAAAAAAATCAATTTTCTGATGAAAAACGATGACCCCGGACCAGTCGAACGTTGAAAAAATGGTCAATATTGATGAAATTTTAACATTTAATCTTTTGACTTTAAATGACGGTTGGATGTGAGTTATTACTTTTTCAACTAAAATAAGTGTGTTTAAAGTCATTTCTGTGCCTGAAATTGGTCAAAATTGAAGATTTTGAGTAAGCAAAACTCTGTAAAAATGGCAATTTTGGTCACTGTGAGGGTTTAAAAAGTGGTTATTCAACATGAGGCCCGATCCAAATGACATTTTGATTCATTTTTGGTAGAGTCCAAAAAATCAATTTTCTGATGGAAAACGATGACCCCGGACCAGTCGAACGTTGAAAAAATGGTCAATATTGATGAAATTTTAACATTTAATCTTTTGACTTTAAATGACGGTTGGATGTGAGTTATTACTTTTTCAACTAAAATAAGTGTGTTTAAAGTCATTTCTGTGCCTGAAATTGGTCAAAATTGAAGATTTTGAGTAAGCAAAACTCTGTAAAAATGGCAGTTTTGGTCACTGTGAGGGTTTAAAAAGTGGTTATTCAACATGAGGCCCGATCCAAATGACATTTTGAATCATTTTTGGTAGAGTCCAAAAAATCAATTTTCTGATGAAAAACGATGACCCCGGACCAGTAGAACGTTGAAAAAATGGTCAATATTGATGAAATTTTAACATTTAATCTTTTGACTTTAAATGACGGTTGGATGTGAGTTATTACTTTTTCAACTAAAATAAGTGTGTTTAAAGTCATTTCTGTGCCTGAAATTGGTCAAAATTGAAGATTTTGAGTAAGCAAAACTCTGTAAAAATGGCAATTTTGGTCACTGTGAGGGTTTAAAAAGTGGTTATTCAACATGAGGCCCGATCCAAATGACATTTTGAATCATTTTTGGTAGAGTCCAAAAAATCAATTTTCTGATGAAAAACGATGACCCCGGACCAGTCGAACGTTGAAAAAATGGTCAATATTGATGAAATTTTAACATTTAATCTTTTGACTTTAAATGACGGTTCGATGTGAGTTATTACTTTTTCAACTAAAATAAGTGTGTTTAAAGTCATTTCTGTGCCTGAAATTGGTCAAAATTGAAGATTTTGAGTAAGCAAAACTCTGTAAAAATGGCAGTTTTGGTCACTGTGAGGGTTTAAAAAGTGGTTATTCAACATGAGGCCCGATCCAAATGACATTTTGAATCATTTTTGGTAGAGTCCAAAAAATCAATTTTCTGATGAAAAACGATAACCCCGGACCAGTCGAACGTTGAAAAAATGGTCAATATTGATGAAATTTTAACATTTAATCTTTTGACTTTAAATGACGGTTGGATGTCAGTTATTACTTTTTCAACTAAAATAAGTGTGTTTAAAGTCATTTCTGTGCCTGAAATTGGTCAAAATTGAAGATTTTGAGTAAGCAAAACTCTGTAAAAATGGCAGTTTTGGTCACTGTGAGGGTTTAAAAAGTGGTTATTCAACATGAGGCCCGATCCAAATGACATTTTGAATCATTTTTGGTAGAGTCCAAAAAATCAATTTTCTGATGAAAAACGATGACCCCGGACCAGTCGAACGTTGAAAAAATGGTCAATATTGATGAAATTTTAATATTTAATCTTTTCACTTTAAATGACGGTTGGATGTGAGTTATTACTTTTTCAACTAAAATAAGTGTGTTTAAAGTCATTTCTGTGCCTGAAATTGGTCAAAATTGAAGATTTTGAGTAAGCAAAACTCTGTAAAAATGGCAATTTTGGTCACTGTGAGGGTTTAAAAAGTGGTTATTCAACATGAGGCCCGATCCAAATGACATTTTGAATCATTTTTGGTAGAGTCCAAAAAATCAATTTTCTGATGAAAAACGATGACCCCGGACCAGTCGAACGTTGAAAAAATGGTCAATATTGATGAAATTTTAACATTTAATCTTTTGACTTTAAATGACGGTTGGATGTGAGTTATTACTTTTTCAACTAAAATAGGTGTATTTAAAGTCATTTCTGTGCCTGAAATTGGTCAAAATTGAAGATTTTGAGTGAGCAAAACTCTGTAAAAATTGCAGTTTTGGTCACTGTGAGGGTTTAAAAAGTGGTTATTCAACATGAGGCCTGATCCAAATGACATTTTGAATCATTTTTGGTAGAGTCCAAAAAATCAATTTTCTGATGAAAAACGATGACCCCGGACCAGTCGAACGTTGAAAAAATGGTCAATATTGATGAAATTTTAACATTTAATCTTTTGACTTTAAATGACGGTTGGGTGTGAGTTATTACTTTTTCAACTAAAATAAGTGTGTTTAAAGTCATTTCTGTGCCTGAAATTGGTCAAAATTGAAGATTTTGAGTAAGCAAAACTCTGTAAAAATGGCAATTTTGGTCACTGTGAGGGTTTAAAAAGTGGTTATTCAACATGAGGCCCGATCCAAATGACATTTTGAATCATTTTTGGTAGAGTCCAAAAAATCAATTTTCTGATGAAAAACGATGACCCCGGACCAGTCGAACGTTGAAAAAATGGTCAATATTGATGAAATTTTAACATTTAATCTTTTGACTTTAAATGACGGTTCGATGTGAGTTATTACTTTTTCAACTAAAATAAGTGTGTTTAAAGTCATTTCTGTGCCTGAAATTGGTCAAAATTGAAGATTTTGAGTAAGCAAAACTCTGTAAAAATGGCAGTTTTGGTCACTGTGAGGGTTTAAAAAGTGGTTATTCAACATGAGGCCCGATCCAAATGACATTTTGAATCATTTTTGGTAGAGTCCAAAAAATCAATTTTCTGATGAAAAACGATGACCCCGGACCAGTCGAACGTTGAAAAAATGGTCAATATTGATGAAATTTTAACATTTAATCTTTTGACTTTAAATGACGGTTCGATGTGAGTTATTACTTTTTCAACTAAAATAAGTGTGTTAAAGTCATTTCTGTGCCTGAAATTGGTCAAAATTGAAGATTTTGAGTAAGCAAAACTCTGTAAAAATGGCAGTTTTGGTCACTGTGAGGGTTTAAAAAGTGGTTATTCAACATGAGGCCCGATCCAAATGACATTTTGAATCATTTTTGGTAGAGTCCAAAAAATCAATTTTCTGATGAAAAACGATAACCCCGGACCAGTCGAACGTTGAAAAAATGGTCAATATTGATGAAATTTTAACATTTAATCTTTTGACTTTAAATGACGGTTGGATGTCAGTTATTACTTTTTCAACTAAAATAAGTGTGTTTAAAGTCATTTCTGTGCCTGAAATTGGTCAAAATTGAAGATTTTGAGTAAGCAAAACTCTGTAAAAATGGCAGTTTTGGTCACTGTGAGGGTTTAAAAAGTGGTTATTCAACATGAGGCCCGATCCAAATGACATTTTGAATCATTTTTGGTAGAGTCCAAAAAATCAATTTTCTGATGAAAAACGATGACCCCGGACCAGTCGAACGTTGAAAAAATGGTCAATATTGATGAAATTTTAATATTTAATCTTTTCACTTTAAATGACGGTTGGATGTGAGTTATTACTTTTTCAACTAAAATAAGTGTGTTTAAAGTCATTTCTGTGCCTGAAATTGGTCAAAATTGAAGATTTTGAGTAAGCAAAACTCTGTAAAAATGGCAATTTTGGTCACTGTGAGGGTTTAAAAAGTGGTTATTCAACATGAGGCCCGATCCAAATGACATTTTGAATCATTTTTGGTAGAGTCCAAAAAATCAATTTTCTGATGAAAAACGATGACCCCGGACCAGTCGAACGTTCAAAAAATGGTCAATATTGATGAAATTTTAACATTTAATCTTTTGACTTTAAATGACGGTTGGATGTGAGTTATTACTTTTTCAACTAAAATAAGTGTGTTTAAAGTCATTTCTGTGCCTGAAATTGGTCAAAATTGAAGATTTTGAGTAAGCAAAACTCTGTAAAAATGGCAATTTTGGTCACTGTGAGGGTTTAAAAAGTGGTTATTCAACATGAGGCCCGATCCAAATGACATTTTGAATCATTTTTGGTAGAGTCCAAAAAATCAATTTTCTGATGAAAAACGATGACCCCGGACCAGTCGAACGTTGAAAAAATGGTCAATATTGATGAAATTTTAACATTTAATCTTTTGACTTTAAATGACGGTTGGATGTGAGTTATTACTTTTTCAACTAAAATAGGTGTATTTAAAGTCATTTCTGTGCCTGAAATTGGTCAAAATTGAAGATTTTGAGTAAGCAAAACTCTGTAAAAATTGCAGTTTTGGTCACTGTGAGGGTTTAAAAAGTGGTTATTCAACATGAGGCCCGATCCAAATGACATTTTGAATCATTTTTGGTAGAGTCCAAAAAATCAATTTTCTGATGAAAAACGATGACCCCGGACCAGTCGAACGTTGAAAAAATGGTCAATATTGATGACATTTTAACATTTAATCTTTTGACTTTAAATGACGGTTGGATGTGAGTTATTACTTTTTCAACTAAAATAAGTGTGTTTAAAGTCATTTCTGTGCCTGAAATTGGTCAAAATTGAAGATTTTGAGTAAGCAAAACTCTGTAAAAATGGCAATTTTGGTCACTGTGAGGGTTTAAAAAGTGGTTATTCAACATGAGGCCCGATCCAAATGACATTTTGAATCATTTTTGGTAGAGTCCAAAAAATCAATTTTCTGATGAAAAACGATGACCCCGGACCAGTCGAACGTTGAAAAAATGGTCAATATTGATGACATTTTAATATTTAATCTTTTGACTTTAAATGACGGTTGGATGTGAGTTATTACTTTTTCAACTAAAATAAGTTTGTTTAAAGTCATTTCTGTGCCTGAAATTGGTCAAAATTGAAGATTTTGAGTAAGCAAAACTCAGTAAAAATGGCAATTTTGGTCACTGTGAGGGTTTAAAAAGTGGTTATTCAACATGAGGCCCGATCCAAATGACATTTTGAATCATTTTTGGTAGAGTCCAAAAAATCAATTTTCTGATGAAAAACGATGACCCCGGACCAGTCGAACGTTCAAAAAATGGTCAATATTGATGAAATTTTAACATTTAATCTTTTGACTTCAAATGACGGTTGGATGTGAGTTATTACTTTTTCAACTAAAATAAGTGTGTTTAAAGTCATTTCTGTGCCTGAAATTGGTCAAAATTGAAGATTTTGAGTAAGCAAAACTCTGTAAAAATGGCAATTTTGGTCACTGTGAGGGTTTAAAAAGTGGTTATTCAACATGAGGCCCGATCCAAATGACATTTTGAATCGTTTTTGGTAGAGTCCAAAAAATCCATTTTCTGATGAAAAACGATGACCCCGGACCAGTCGAACGTTGAAAAAATTGTCAATATTGATGAAATTTTAACATTTAATCTTTTGACTTTAAATGACGGTTGGATGTGAGTTATTACTTTTTCAACTAAAATAAGTGTATTTAAAGTCATTTCTGTGCCTGAAATTGGTCAAAATTGAAGATTTTGAGTAAGCAAAACTCTGTAAAAATTGCAGTTTTGGTCACTGTGAGGGTTTAAAAAGTGGTTATTCAACATGAGGCCCGATCCAAATGACATTTTGAATCATTTTTGGTAGAGTCCAAAAAATCAATTTTCTGATGAAAAACGATGACCCCGGACCAGTCGAACGTTGAAAAAATGGTCAATATTGATGAAATTTTAACATTTAATCTTTTGACTTTAAATGACGGTTGGATGTGAGTTATTACTTTTTCAACTAAAATAAGTGTGTTTAAAGTCATTTCTGTGCCTGAAATTGGTCAAAATTGAAGATTTTGAGTAAGCAAAACTCTGTAAAAATGGCAGTTTTGGTCACTGTGAGGGTTTAAAAAGTGGTTATTCAACATGAGGCCTGATCCAAATGACATTTTGAATCATTTTTGGTAGAGTCCAAAAAATCAATTTTCTGATGAAAAACAATGACCCCGGACCAGTCGAACGTTGAAAAAATGGTCAATATTGATGAAATTTTAACATTTAATCTTTTGACTTTAAATGACGGTTGGATGTGAGTTATTACTTTTTCAACTAAAATAAGTGTGTTTAAAGTCATTTCTGTGCCTGAAATTGGTCAAAATTGAAGATTTTGAGTAAGCAAAACTCTGTAAAAATGGCAATTTTGGTCACTGTGAGGGTTTAAAAAGTGGTTATTCAACATGAGGCCCGATCCAAATGACATTTTGAATTATTTTTGGTAGAGTCCAAAAAATCAATTTTCTGATGAAAAACGATGACCCCGGACCAGTCGAACGTTGAAAAAATGGTCAATATTGATGAAATTTTACCATTTAATCTTTTGACTTTAAATGACGGTTGGATGTGAGTTATTACTTTTTCAACTAAAATAAGTGTGTTTAAAGTCATTTCTGTGCCTGAAATTGGTCAAAATTGAAGATTTTGAGTAAGCAAAACTCTGTAAAAATTGCAATTTTGGTCACTGTGAGGGTTTAAAAAGTGGTTATTCAACATGAGGCATGATCCAAATGACATTTTGAATCATTTTTGGTAGAGTCCAAAAAATCAATTTTCTGATGAAAAACGATGACCCCGGACCAGTCAAACGTTGAAAAAATGGTCAATATTGATGACATTTTAATATTTAATCTTTTGACTTTAAATGACGGTTGGATGTGAGTTATTACTTTTTCAACTAAAATAAGTGTGTTTAAAGTCATTTCTGTGCCTGAAATTGGTCAAAATTGAAGATTTTGAGTAAGCAAAACTCTGTAAAAATGGCAATTTTGGTCACTGTGAGGGTTTAAAAAGTGGTTATTCAACATGAGGCCCGATCCAAATGACATTTTGAATAATTTTTGGTAGAGTCCAAAAAATCAATTTTCTGATGAAAAACGATGACCCCGGACCAGTCGAACGTTCAAAAAATGGTCAATATTGATGAAATTTTAACATTTAATCTTTTGACTTTAAATGACGGTTGGATGTGAGTTATTACTTTTTCAACTAAAATAAGTGTGTTTAAAGTCATTTCTGTGCCTGAAATTGGTCAAAATTGAAGATTTTGAGTAAGCAAAACTCTGTAAAAATGGCAATTTTGGTCACTGTGAGGGTTTAAAAAGTGGTTATTCAACATGAGGCCCGATCCAAATGACATTTTGAATCATTTTTGGTAGAGTCCAAAAAATCCATTTTCTGATGAAAAACGATGACCCCGGACCAGTCGAACGTTGAAAAAATTGTCAATATTGATGAAATTTTAACATTTAATCTTTTGACTTTAAATGACGGTTGGATGTGAGTTATTACTTTTTCAACTAAAATAAGTGTATTTAAAGTCATTTCTGTGCCTGAAATTGGTCAAAATTGAAGATTTTGAGTAAGCAAAACTCTGTAAAAATGGCAATTTTGGTCACTGTGAGGGTTTAAAAAGTGGTTATTCAACATGAGGCCCGATCCAAATGACATTTTGAATCATTTTTGGTAGAGTCCAAAAAATCAATTTTCTGATGAAAAACGATGACCCCGGACCAGTCGAACGTTGAAAAAATGGTCAATATTGATGAAATTTTAACATTTAATCTTTTGACTTTAAATGACGGTTGGATGTGAGTTATTACTTTTTCAACTAAAATAAGTGTATTTAAAGTCATTTCTGTGCCTGAAATTGGTCAAAATTGAAGATTTTGAGTAAGCAAAACTCTGTAAAAATTGCAGTTTTGGTCACTGTGAGGGTTTAAAAAGTGGTTATTCAACATGAGGCCCGATCCAAATGACATTTTGAATCATTTTTGGTAGAGTCCAAAAAATCAATTTCTGATGAAAAACGATGACCCCGGACCAGTCGAACGTTGAAAAAATGGTCAATATTGATGAAATTTTAACATTTAATCTTTTGACTTTAAATGACGGTTGGATGTGAGTTATTACTTTTTCAACTAAAATAAGTGTGTTTAAAGTCATTTCTGTGCCTGAAATTGGTCAAAATTGAAGATTTTGAGTAAGCAAAACTCTGTAAAAATGGCAGTTTTGGTCACTGTGAGGGTTTAAAAAGTGGTTATTCAACATGAGGCCTGATCCAAATGACATTTTGAATCATTTTTGGTAGAGTCCAAAAAATCAATTTTCTGATGAAAAACGATGACCCCGGACCAGTCGAACGTTGAAAAAATGGTCAATATTGATGAAATTTTAACATTTAATCTTTTGACTTTAAATGACGGTTGGATGTGAGTTATTACTTTTTCAACTAAAATAAGTGTGTTTAAAGTCATTTCTGTGCCTGAAATTGGTCAAAATTGAAGATTTTGAGTAAGCAAAACTCTGTAAAAATGGCAATTTTGGTCACTGTGAGGGTTTAAAAAGTGGTTATTCAACATGAGGCCCGATCCAAATGACATTTTGAATTATTTTTGGTAGAGTCCAAAAAATCAATTTTCTGATGAAAAACGATGACCCCGGACCAGTCGAACGTTGAAAAAATGGTCAATATTGATGAAATTTTACCATTTTATCTTTTGACTTTAAATGACGGTTGGATGTGAGTTATTACTTTTTCAACTAAAATAAGTGTGTTTAAAGTCATTTCTGTGCCTGAAATTGGTCAAAATTGAAGATTTTGAGTAAGCAAAACTCTGTAAAAATGGCAATTTTGGTCACTGTGAGGGTTTAAAAAGTGGTTATTCAACATGAGGCCCGATCCAAATGACATTTTGAATCATTTTTGGTAGAGTCCAAAAAAATCAATTTTCTGATCAAAAACGATGACCCCGGACCAGTCGAACGTTGAAAAAATGGTCAATATTGATGAAATTTTAACATATAATCTTTTGACTTTACATGATGGTTGGATGTGAGTTATTACTTTTTCAACTAAAATAAGTGTGTTTAAAGTCATTTCTGTGCCTGAAATTGGTCAAAATTGAAGATTTTGAGTAAGCAAAACTCTGTAAAAATGGCAATTTTGGTCACTGTGAGGGTTTAAAAAGTGGTTATTCAACATGAGGCCCGATCCAAATGACATTTTGAATTATTTTTGGTAGAGTCCAAAAAATCAATTTTCTGATGAAAAACGATGACCCCGGACCAGTCGAACGTTGAAAAAATGGTCAATATTGATGAAATTTTACCATTTAATCTTTTGACTTTAAATGACGGTTGGATGTGAGTTATTACTTTTTCAACTAAAATAAGTGTGTTTAAAGTCATTTCTGTGCCTGAAATTGGTCAAAATTGAAGATTTTGAGTAAGCAAAACTCTGTAAAAATGGCAATTTTGGTCACTGTGAGGGTTTAAAAAGTGGTTATTCAACATGAGGCCCGATCCAAATGACATTTTGAATCATTTTTGGTAGAGCCCAAAAAATCAATTTTCTGATGAAAAACGATGACCCCGGACCAGTCGAACGTTGAAAAAATGGTCAATATTGATGAAATTTTAACATATAATCTTTTGACTTTACATGATGGTTGGATGTGAGTTATTACTTTTTCAACTAAAATAAGTGTGTTTAAAGTCATTTCTGTGCCTGAAATTGGTCAAAATTGAAGATTTTGAGTAAGCAAAACTCTGTAAAAATGGCAGTTTTGGTCACTGTGAGGGTTTAAAACGTGGTTATTCAACATGAGGCCCGATCCAAATGACATTTTGAATCATTTTTGGTAGAGTCCAAAAAATCAATTTTCTGATGAAAAACGATGACCCCGGACCAGTCAAACGTTGAAAAAATGGTCAATATTGATGAAATTTTAACATTCAATCTTTTGACTTTAAATGGCGGTTGGATGTGAGTTATTACTTTTTCAACTAAAATAAGTGTGTTTAAAGTCATTTCTGTGCCTGAAATTGGTCAAAATTGAAGATTTTGAGTAAGCAAAACTCTGTAAAAATGGCAATTTTGGTCACTGTGAGGGTTTAAAAAGTGGTTATTTAACATGAGGCCCAATCCTAATGACATTTTGAATCATTTTTGGTAGAGTCCAAAAAATCAATTTTCTGATGAAAAACGATGACCCCGGACCAGTTGAACGTTGAAAAAATGGTCAATATTGATGAAATTTTAACATTTAATCTTTTGACTTTAAATGACGGTTGGATGTGAGTTATTACTTTTTTAACTAAAATAAGTGTGTTTAAAGTCATTTCTGTGTCTGAAATTGGTCAAAATTGAAGATTTTGAGTAAGCAAAACTCTGTAAAAATGGCAATTTTGGTCACTGTGAGGGTTTAAAAAGTGGTTATTCAACATGAGGCCCGATCCAAATGACATTTTGAATCATTTTTGGTAGAGTCCAAAAAATCTATTTTCTGATGAAAAACGATGACCCCGGACCAGTTGAACGTTGAAAAAATGGTCAATATTGATGAAATTTTAACATTTAATCTTTTGACTTTAAATGATGGTTGGATGTGAGTTATTACTTTTTCAACTAAAATAAGTGTGTTTAAAGTCATTTCTGTGCCTGAAATTGGTCAAAATTGAAGATTTTGAGTAAGCAAAACTCTGTAAAAATGGCAATTTTGGTCACTGTGAGGGTTTAAAAAGTGGTTATTCAACATGAGGCCCGATCCAAATGACATTTTGAATCATTTTTGGTAGAGTCCAAAAAATCAATTTTCTGATGAAAAACGATGACCCCGGACCAGTCGAACGTTGAAAAAATGGTCAATATTGATGAACTTTTAATATTTAATCTTTTGACTTTAAATGACGGTTGGATGTGAGTTATTACTTTTTCAACTAAAATAAGTGTGTTTAAAGTCATTTCTGTGCCTGAAATTGGTCAACATTGAAGATTTTGAGTAAGCAAAACTCTGTAAAAATTGCAGTTTTGGTCACTGTGAGGGTTTAAAAAGTGGTTATTCAACATGAGGCCCGATCCAAATGACATTTTGAATCATTTTTGGTAGAGTCCAAAAAATCAATTTTCTGATGAAAAACGATGACCCCGGACCAGTCGAACGTTGAAAAAATGGTCAATATTGATGAAATTTTAACATTTAATCTTTTGACTTTAAATGACGGTTGGATGTGAGTTATTACTTTTTCAACTAAAATAAGAGTGTTTAAAGTCATTTCTGTGCCTGAAATTGGTCAAAATTGAAGATTTTGAGTAAGCAAAACTCTGTAAAAATGGCAATTTTGGTCACTGTGAGGGTTTAAAAAGTGGTTATTCAACATGAGGCCCGATCCAAATGACATTTTGAATCATTTTTGGTAGAGTCCAAAAAATCAATTTTCTGATGAAAAACGATGACCCCGGACCAGTCGAACGTTAAAAAAATGGTCAATATTGATGAAATTTTAATATTTAATCTTTTGACTTTAAATGACGGTTGGATGTGAGTTATTACTTTTTCAACTAAAATAAGTGTGTTTAAAGTCATTTCTGTGCCTGAAATTGGTCAAAATTGAAGATTTTGAGTAAGCAAAACTCTGTAAAAATGGCAGTTTTGGTCACTGTGAGGGTTTAAAAAGTGGTTATTCAACATGAGGCCCGATCCAAATGACATTTTGAATTATTTTTGGTAGAGTCCAAAAAATCAATTTTCTGATGAAAAACGATGACCCCGGACCAGTCGAACGTTGAAAAAATGGTCAATATTGATGAAATTTTAACATATAATCTTTTGACTTTACATGACGGTTGGATGTGAGTTATTACTTTTTCAACTAAAATAAGTGTGTTTAAAGTCATTTCTGTGCCTGAAATTGGTCAAAATTGAAGATTTTGAGTAAGCAAAACTCTGTAAAAATGGCAATTTTGGTCACTGTGAGGGTTTAAAAAGTGGTTATTCAACATGAGGCCCGATCCAAATGACATTTTGAATCATTTTTGGTAGAGTCCAAAAAATCAATTTTCTGATGAAAAACGATGACCCCGGACCAGTCGAACGTTGAAAAAATGGTCAATATTGATGAAATTTTAACATTTAATCTTTTGACTTTAAATGACGGTTGGATGTGAGTTATTACTTTTTCAACTAAAATAAGTGTGTTTAAAGTCATTTCTGTGCCTGAAATTGGTCAAAATTGAAGATTTTGAGTAAGCAAAACTCTGTAAAAATGGCAATTTTGGTCACTGTGAGGGTTTAAAAAGTGGTTATTCAACATGAGGCCCGATCCAAATGACATTTTGAATCATTTTTGGTAGAGTCCAAAAAATCAATTTTCTGATGAAAAACGATGACCCCGAACCAGTCGAACGTTGAAAAAATGGTCAATATTGATGAAATTTTAACATTTAATCTTTTGACTTTAAATGACGGTTGGATGTGAGTTATTACTTTTTCAACTAAAATAAGTGTGTTTAAAGTCATTTCTGTGCTTGAAATTGGTCAAAATTGAAGATTTTGAGTAAGCAAAACTCTGTAAAAATGGCAATTTTGGTCACTGTGAGGGTTTAAAAAGTGGTTATTCAACATGAGGCCCGATCCAAATGACATTTTGAATCATTTTTGGTAGAGTCCAAAAAATCCATTTTCTGATGAAAAACGATGACCCCGGACCAGTCGAACGTTGAAAAAATGGTCAATATTGATGAAATTTTAACATTTAATCATTTGACTTTAAATGACGGTTGGATGTGAGTTATTACTTTTTCAACTAAAATAAGTGTGTTTAAAGTCATTTCTGTGCCTGAAATTGGTCAAAATTTAAGATTTTGAGTAAGCAAAACTCTGTAAAAATGGCAATTTTGGTCACTGTGAGGGTTTAAAAAGTGGTTATTCAACATGAGGCCCGATCCAAATGACATTTTGAATCATTTTTGGTAGAGTCCAAAAAATCAATTTTCTGATGAAAAACGATGACCCCGGACCAGTCGAACGTTGAAAAAATGGTCAATATTGATGAAATTTTAACATTTAATCTTTTGACTTTAAATGACGGTTGGATGTGAGTTATTACTTTTTCAACTAAAATAAGTGTGTTTAAAGTCATTTCTGTGCCTGAAATTGGTCAAAATTGAAGATTTTGAGTAAGCAAAACTCTGTAAAAATGGCAATTTTGGTCACTGTGAGGGTTTATAAAGTGGTTATTCAACATGAGGCCCGATCCAAATGACATTTTGAATCATTTTTGGTAGAGTCCAAAAAATCCATTTTCTGATGAAAAACGATGACCCCGGACCAGTCGAATGTTGAAAAAATGGTCAATATTGATGAAATTTTAACATTTAATCTTTTGACTTTAAATGACGGTTGGATGTGAGTTATTACTTTTTCAACTAAAATAAGTGTGTTTAAAGTCATTTCTGTGCCTGAAATTGGTCAAAATTGAAGATTTTGAGTAAGCAAAACTCTGTAAAAATGGCAATTTTGGTCACTGTGAGGGTTTAAAAAGTGGTTATTCAACATGAGGCCCGATCCAAATGACATTTTGATTCATTTTTGGTAGAGTCCAAAAAATCAATTTTCTGATGGAAAACGATGACCCCGGACCAGTCGAACGTTGAAAAAATGGTCAATATTGATGAAATTTTAACATTTAATCTTTTGACTTTAAATGACGGTTGGATGTGAGTTATTACTTTTTTAACTAAAATAAGTGTGTTTAAAGTCATTTCTGTGCCTGAAATTGGTCAAAATTGAAGATTTTGAGTAAGCAAAACTCTGTAAAAATGGCAATTTTGGTCACTGTGAGGGTTTAAAAAGTAGTTATTCAACATGAGGCCCGATCCAAATGACATTTTGAATCATTTTTGGTAGAGTCCAAAAAATCAATTTTCTGATGAAAAACGATGACCCCGGACCAGTCGAACGTTGAAAAAATGGTCAATATTGATAAAATTTTAACATTTAATCTTTTGACTTTAAATGACGGTTGGATGTGAGTTATTACTTTTTCAACTAAAATAAGTGTGTTTAAAGTCATTTCTGTGCCTGAAATTGGTCAAAATTGAAGATTTTGAGTAAGCAAAACTCTGTAAAAATGGCAGTTTTGGTCACTGTGAGGGTTTAAAAAGTGGTTATTCAACATGAGGCCCGATCCAAATGACATTTTGAATCATTTTTGGTAGAGTCCAAAAAATCAATTTTCTGATGAAAAACGATAACCCCGGACCAGTCGAACGTTGAAAAAATGGTCAATATTGATGAAATTTTAACATTTAATCTTTTGACTTTAAATGACGGTTGGATGTCAGTTATTACTTTTTCAACTAAAATAAGTGTGTTTAAAGTCATTTCTGTGCCTGAAATTGGTCAAAATTGAAGATTTTGAGTAAGCAAAACTCTGTAAAAATGGCAGTTTTGGTCACTGTGAGGGTTTAAAAAGTGGTTATTCAACATGAGGCCCGATCCAAATGACATTTTGAATCATTTTTGGTAGAGTCCAAAAAATCAATTTTCTGATGAAAAACGATGACCCCGGACCAGTCGAACGTTGAAAAAATGGTCAATATTGATGAAATTTTAATATTTAATCTTTTCACTTTAAATGACGGTTGGATGTGAGTTATTACTTTTTCAACTAAAATAAGTGTGTTTAAAGTCATTTCTGTGCCTGAAATTGGTCAAAATTGAAGATTTTGAGTAAGCAAAACTCTGTAAAAATGGCAATTTTGGTCACTGTGAGGGTTTAAAAAGTGGTTATTCAACATGAGGCCCGATCCAAATGACATTTTGAATCATTTTTGGTAGAGTCCAAAAAATCAATTTTCTGATGAAAAACGATGACCCCGGACCAGTCGAACGTTCAAAAAATGGTCAATATTGATGAAATTTTAACATTTAATCTTTTGACTTTAAATGACGGTTGGATGTGAGTTATTACTTTTTCAACTAAAATAAGTGTGTTTAAAGTCATTTCTGTGCCTGAAATTGGTCAAAATTGAAGATTTTGAGTAAGCAAAACTCTGTAAAAATGGCAATTTTGGTCACTGTGAGGGTTTAAAAAGTGGTTATTCAACATGAGGCCCGATCCAAATGACATTTTGAATCATTTTTGGTAGAGTCCAAAAAATCAATTTTCTGATGAAAAACGATGACCCCGGACCAGTCGAACGTTGAAAAAATGGTCAATATTGATGAAATTTTAACATTTAATCTTTTGACTTTAAATGACGGTTGGATGTGAGTTATTACTTTTTCAACTAAAATAAGTGTGTTTAAAGTCATTTCTGTGCCTGAAATTGGTCAAAATTGAAGATTTTGAGTAAGCAAAACTCTGTAAAAATGGCAATTTTGGTCACTGTGAGGGTTTAAAAAGTGGTTATTCAACATGAGGCCCGATCCAAATGACATTTTGATTCATTTTTGGTAGAGTCCAAAAAATCAATTTTCTGATGGAAAACGATGACCCCGGACCAGTCGAACGTTGAAAAAATGGTCAATATTGATGAAATTTTAACATTTAATCTTTTGACTTTAAATGACGGTTGGATGTGAGTTATTACTTTTTCAACTAAAATAAGTGTGTTTAAAGTCATTTCTGTGCCTGAAATTGGTCAAAATTGAAGATTTTGAGTAAGCAAAACTCTGTAAAAATGGCAATTTTGGTCACAGTGAGGGTTTAAAAAGTGGTTATTCAACATGAGGCCCGATCCAAATGACATTTTGATTCATTTTTGGTAGAGTCCAAAAAATCAATTTTCTGATGGAAAACGATGACCCCGGACCAGTCGAACGTTGAAAAAATGGTCAATATTGATGAAATTTTAACATTTAATCTTTTGACTTTAAATGACGGTTGGATGTGAGTTATTACTTTTTCAACTAAAATAAGTGTGTTTAAAGTCATTTCTGTGCCTGAAATTGGTCAAAATTGAAGATTTTGAGTAAGCAAAACTCTGTAAAAATGGCAATTTTGGTCACTGTGAGGGTTTAAAAAGTGGTTATTCAACATGAGGCCCGATCCAAATGACATTTTGAATCATTTTTGGTAGAGTCCAAAAAATCAATTTTCTGATGAAAAACGATGACCCCGAACCAGTCGAACGTTGAAAAAATGGTCAATATTGATGAAATTTTAACATTTAATCTTTTGACTTTAAATGACGGTTGGATGTGAGTTATTACTTTTTCAACTAAAATAAGTGTGTTTAAAGTCATTTCTGTGCTTGAAATTGGTCAAAATTGAAGATTTTGAGTAAGCAAAACTCTGTAAAAATGGCAATTTTGGTCACTGTGAGGGTTTAAAAAGTGGTTATTCAACATGAGGCCCGATCCAAATGACATTTTGAATCATTTTTGGTAGAGTCCAAAAAATCCATTTTCTGATGAAAAACGATGACCCCGGACCAGTCGAACGTTGAAAAAATGGTCAATATTGATGAAATTTTAACATTTAATCATTTGACTTTAAATGACGGTTGGATGTGAGTTATTACTTTTTCAACTAAAATAAGTGTGTTTAAAGTCATTTCTGTGCCTGAAATTGGTCAAAATTGAAGATTTTGAGTAAGCAAAACTCTGTAAAAATGGCAATTTTGGTCACTGTGAGGGTTTAAAAAGTGGTTATTCAACATGAGGCCCGATCCAAATGACATTTTGAATCATTTTTGGTAGAGTCCAAAAAATCAATTTTCTGATGAAAAACGATGACCCCGGACCAGTCGAACGTTGAAAAAATGGTCAATATTGATGAAATTTTAACATTTAATCTTTTGACTTTAAATGACGGTTGGATGTGAGTTATTACTTTTTCAACTAAAATAAGTGTGTTTAAAGTCATTTCTGTGCCTGAAATTGGTCAAAATTGAAGATTTTGAGTAAGCAAAACTCTGTAAAAATGGCAATTTTGGTCACTGTGAGGGTTTAAAAAGTGGTTATTCAACATGAGGCCCGATCCAAATGACATTTTGAATCATTTTTGGTAGAGTCCAAAAAATCAATTTTCTGATGAAAAACGATGACCCCGAACCAGTCGAACGTTGAAAAAATGGTCAATATTGATGAAATTTTAACATTTAATCTTTTGACTTTAAATGACGGTTGGATGTGAGTTATTACTTTTTCAACTAAAATAAGTGTGTTTAAAGTCATTTCTGTGCTTGAAATTGGTCAAAATTGAAGATTTTGAGTAAGCAAAACTCTGTAAAAATGGCAATTTTGGTCACTGTGAGGGTTTAAAAAGTGGTTATTCAACATGAGGCCCGATCCAAATGACATTTTGAATCATTTTTGGTAGAGTCCAAAAAATCCATTTTCTGATGAAAAACGATGACCCCGGACCAGTCGAACGTTGAAAAAATGGTCAATATTGATGAAATTTTAACATTTAATCATTTGACTTTAAATGACGGTTGGATGTGAGTTATTACTTTTTCAACTAAAATAAGTGTGTTTAAAGTCATTTCTGTGCCTGAAATTGGTCAAAATTTAAGATTTTGAGTAAGCAAAACTCTGTAAAAATGGCAATTTTGGTCACTGTGAGGGTTTAAAAAGTGGTTATTCAACATGAGGCCCGATCCAAATGACATTTTGAATCATTTTTGGTAGAGTCCAAAAAATCAATTTTCTGATGAAAAACGATGACCCCGGACCAGTCGAACGTTGAAAAAATGGTCAATATTGATGAAATTTTAACATTTAATCTTTTGACTTTAAATGACGGTTGGATGTGAGTTATTACTTTTTCAACTAAAATAAGTGTGTTTAAAGTCATTTCTGTGCCTGAAATTGGTCAAAATTGAAGATTTTGAGTAAGCAAAACTCTGTAAAAATGGCAATTTTGGTCACTGTGAGGGTTTATAAAGTGGTTATTCAACATGAGGCCCGATCCAAATGACATTTTGAATCATTTTTGGTAGAGTCCAAAAAATCCATTTTCTGATGAAAAACGATGACCCCGGACCAGTCGAATGTTGAAAAAATGGTCAATATTGATGAAATTTTAACATTTAATCTTTTGACTTTAAATGACGGTTGGATGTGAGTTATTACTTTTTCAACTAAAATAAGTGTGTTTAAAGTCATTTCTGTGCCTGAAATTGGTCAAAATTGAAGATTTTGAGTAAGCAAAACTCTGTAAAAATGGCAATTTTGGTCACTGTGAGGGTTTAAAAAGTGGTTATTCAACATGAGGCCCGATCCAAATGACATTTTGATTCATTTTTGGTAGAGTCCAAAAAATCAATTTTCTGATGGAAAACGATGACCCCGGACCAGTCGAACGTTGAAAAAATGGTCAATATTGATGAAATTTTAACATTTAATCTTTTGACTTTAAATGACGGTTGGATGTGAGTTATTACTTTTTCAACTAAAATAAGTGTGTTTAAAGTCATTTCTGTGCCTGAAATTGGTCAAAATTGAAGATTTTGAGTAAGCAAAACTCTGTAAAAATGGCAATTTTGGTCACTGTGAGGGTTTAAAAAGTAGTTATTCAACATGAGGCCCGATCCAAATGACATTTTGAATCATTTTTGGTAGAGTCCAAAAAATCAATTTTCTGATGAAAAACGATGACCCCGGACCAGTCGAACGTTGAAAAAATGGTCAATATTGATAAAATTTTAACATTTAATCTTTTGACTTTAAATGACGGTTGGATGTGAGTTATTACTTTTTCAACTAAAATAAGTGTGTTTAAAGTCATTTCTGTGCCTGAAATTGGTCAAAATTGAAGATTTTGAGTAAGCAAAACTCTGTAAAAATGGCAGTTTTGGTCACTGTGAGGGTTTAAAAAGTGGTTATTCAACATGAGGCCCGATCCAAATGACATTTTGAATCATTTTTGGTAGAGTCCAAAAAATCAATTTTCTGATGAAAAACGATAACCCCGGACCAGTCGAACGTTGAAAAAATGGTCAATATTGATGAAATTTTAACATTTAATCTTTTGACTTTAAATGACGGTTGGATGTCAGTTATTACTTTTTCAACTAAAATAAGTGTGTTTAAAGTCATTTCTGTGCCTGAAATTGGTCAAAATTGAAGATTTTGAGTAAGCAAAACTCTGTAAAAATGGCAGTTTTGGTCACTGTGAGGGTTTAAAAAGTGGTTATTCAACATGAGGCCCGATCCAAATGACATTTTGAATCATTTTTGGTAGAGTCCAAAAAATCAATTTTCTGATGAAAAACGATGACCCCGGACCAGTCGAACGTTGAAAAAATGGTCAATATTGATGAAATTTTAATATTTAATCTTTTCACTTTAAATGACGGTTGGATGTGAGTTATTACTTTTTCAACTAAAATAAGTGTGTTTAAAGTCATTTCTGTGCCTGAAATTGGTCAAAATTGAAGATTTTGAGTAAGCAAAACTCTGTAAAAATGGCAATTTTGGTCACTGTGAGGGTTTAAAAAGTGGTTATTCAACATGAGGCCCGATCCAAATGACATTTTGAATCATTTTTGGTAGAGTCCAAAAAATCAATTTTCTGATGAAAAACGATGACCCCGGACCAGTCGAACGTTCAAAAAATGGTCAATATTGATGAAATTTTAACATTTAATCTTTTGACTTTAAATGACGGTTGGATGTGAGTTATTACTTTTTCAACTAAAATAAGTGTGTTTAAAGTCATTTCTGTGCCTGAAATTGGTCAAAATTGAAGATTTTGAGTAAGCAAAACTCTGTAAAAATGGCAATTTTGGTCACTGTGAGGGTTTAAAAAGTGGTTATTCAACATGAGGCCCGATCCAAATGACATTTTGAATCATTTTTGGTAGAGTCCAAAAAATCAATTTTCTGATGAAAAACGATGACCCCGGACCAGTCGAACGTTGAAAAAATGGTCAATATTGATGAAATTTTAACATTTAATCTTTTGACTTTAAATGACGGTTGGATGTGAGTTATTACTTTTTCAACTAAAATAAGTGTGTTTAAAGTCATTTCTGTGCCTGAAATTGGTCAAAATTGAAGATTTTGAGTAAGCAAAACTCTGTAAAAATGGCAATTTTGGTCACTGTGAGGGTTTAAAAAGTGGTTATTCAACATGAGGCCCGATCCAAATGACATTTTGATTCATTTTTGGTAGAGTCCAAAAAATCAATTTTCTGATGGAAAACGATGACCCCGGACCAGTCGAACGTTGAAAAAATGGTCAATATTGATGAAATTTTAACATTTAATCTTTTGACTTTAAATGACGGTTGGATGTGAGTTATTACTTTTTCAACTAAAATAAGTGTGTTTAAAGTCATTTCTGTGCCTGAAATTGGTCAAAATTGAAGATTTTGAGTAAGCAAAACTCTGTAAAAATGGCAATTTTGGTCACAGTGAGGGTTTAAAAAGTGGTTATTCAACATGAGGCCCGATCCAAATGACATTTTGATTCATTTTTGGTAGAGTCCAAAAAATCAATTTTCTGATGGAAAACGATGACCCCGGACCAGTCGAACGTTGAAAAAATGGTCAATATTGATGAAATTTTAACATTTAATCTTTTGACTTTAAATGACGGTTGGATGTGAGTTATTACTTTTTCAACTAAAATAAGTGTGTTTAAAGTCATTTCTGTGCCTGAAATTGGTCAAAATTGAAGATTTTGAGTAAGCAAAACTCTGTAAAAATGGCAATTTTGGTCACTGTGAGGGTTTAAAAAGTGGTTATTCAACATGAGGCCCGATCCAAATGACATTTTGAATCATTTTTGGTAGAGTCCAAAAAATCAATTTTCTGATGAAAAACGATGACCCCGAACCAGTCGAACGTTGAAAAAATGGTCAATATTGATGAAATTTTAACATTTAATCTTTTGACTTTAAATGACGGTTGGATGTGAGTTATTACTTTTTCAACTAAAATAAGTGTGTTTAAAGTCATTTCTGTGCTTGAAATTGGTCAAAATTGAAGATTTTGAGTAAGCAAAACTCTGTAAAAATGGCAATTTTGGTCACTGTGAGGGTTTAAAAAGTGGTTATTCAACATGAGGCCCGATCCAAATGACATTTTGAATCATTTTTGGTAGAGTCCAAAAAATCCATTTTCTGATGAAAAACGATGACCCCGGACCAGTCGAACGTTGAAAAAATGGTCAATATTGATGAAATTTTAACATTTAATCATTTGACTTTAAATGACGGTTGGATGTGAGTTATTACTTTTTCAACTAAAATAAGTGTGTTTAAAGTCATTTCTGTGCCTGAAATTGGTCAAAATTTAAGATTTTGAGTAAGCAAAACTCTGTAAAAATGGCAATTTTGGTCACTGTGAGGGTTTAAAAAGTGGTTATTCAACATGAGGCCCGATCCAAATGACATTTTGAATCATTTTTGGTAGAGTCCAAAAAATCAATTTTCTGATGAAAAACGATGACCCCGGACCAGTCGAACGTTGAAAAAATGGTCAATATTGATGAAATTTTAACATTTAATCTTTTGACTTTAAATGACGGTTGGATGTGAGTTATTACTTTTTCAACTAAAATAAGTGTGTTTAAAGTCATTTCTGTGCCTGAAATTGGTCAAAATTGAAGATTTTGAGTAAGCAAAACTCTGTAAAAATGGCAATTTTGGTCACTGTGAGGGTTTATAAAGTGGTTATTCAACATGAGGCCCGATCCAAATGACATTTTGAATCATTTTTGGTAGAGTCCAAAAAATCCATTTTCTGATGAAAAACGATGACCCCGGACCAGTCGAATGTTGAAAAAATGGTCAATATTGATGAAATTTTAACATTTAATCTTTTGACTTTAAATGACGGTTGGATGTGAGTTATTACTTTTTCAACTAAAATAAGTGTGTTTAAAGTCATTTCTGTGCCTGAAATTGGTCAAAATTGAAGATTTTGAGTAAGCAAAACTCTGTAAAAATGGCAATTTTGGTCACTGTGAGGGTTTAAAAAGTGGTTATTCAACATGAGGCCCGATCCAAATGACATTTTGATTCATTTTTGGTAGAGTCCAAAAAATCAATTTTCTGATGGAAAACGATGACCCCGGACCAGTCGAACGTTGAAAAAATGGTCAATATTGATGACATTTTAACATTTAATCTTTTGACTTTAAATGACGGTTGGATGTGAGTTATTACTTTTTCAACTAAAATAAGTGTGTTTAAAGTCATTTCTGTGCCTGAAATTGGTCAAAATTGAAGATTTTGAGTAAGCAAAACTCTGTAAAAATGGCAATTTTGGTCACTGTGAGGGTTTAAAAAGTAGTTATTCAACATGAGGCCCGATCCAAATGACATTTTGAATCATTTTTGGTAGAGTCCAAAAAATCAATTTTCTGATGAAAAACGATGACCCCGGACCAGTCGAACGTTGAAAAAATGGTCAATATTGATGAAATTTTAACATTTAATCTTTTGACTTTAAATGACGGTTGGATGTGAGTTATTACTTTTTCAACTAAAATAAGTGTGTTTAAAGTCATTTCTGTGCCTGAAATTGGTCAAAATTGAAGATTTTGAGTAAGCAAAACTCTGTAAAAATGGCAATTTTGGTCACTGTGAGGGTTTAAAAAGTGGTTATTCAACATGAGGCCCGATCCAAATGACATTTTGAATCATTTTTGGTAGAGTCCAAAAAATCAATTTTCTGATGAAAAACGATAACCCCGGACCAGTCGAACGTTGAAAAAATGGTCAATATTGATGAAATTTTAACATTTAATCTTTTGACTTTAAATGACGGTTGGATGTCAGTTATTACTTTTTCAACTAAAATAAGTGTGTTTAAAGTCATTTCTGTGCCTGAAATTGGTCAAAATTGAAGATTTTGAGTAAGCAAAACTCTGTAAAAATGGCAGTTTTGGTCACTGTGAGGGTTTAAAAAGTGGTTATTCAACATGAGGCCCGATCCAAATGACATTTTGAATCATTTTTGGTAGAGTCCAAAAAATCAATTTTCTGATGAAAAACGATGACCCCGGACCAGTCGAACGTTGAAAAAATGGTCAATATTGATGAAATTTTAATATTTAATCTTTTCACTTTAAATGACGGTTGGATGTGAGTTATTACTTTTTCAACTAAAATAAGTGTGTTTAAAGTCATTTCTGTGCCTGAAATTGGTCAAAATTGAAGATTTTGAGTAAGCAAAACTCTGTAAAAATGGCAATTTTGGTCACTGTGAGGGTTTAAAAAGTGGTTATTCAACATGAGGCCCGATCCAAATGACATTTTGAATCATTTTTGGTAGAGTCCAAAAAATCAATTTTCTGATGAAAAACGATGACCCCGGACCAGTCGAACGTTGAAAAAATGGTCAATATTGATGAAATTTTAACATTTAATCTTTTGACTTTAAATGACGGTTGGATGTGAGTTATTACTTTTTCAACTAAAATAAGTGTGTTTAAAGTCATTTCTGTGCCTGAAATTGGTCAAAATTGAAGATTTTGAGTAAGCAAAACTCTGTAAAAATGGCAATTTTGGTCACTGTGAGGGTTTAAAAAGTGGTTATTCAACATGAGGCCCGATCCAAATGACATTTTGAATCATTTTTGGTAGAGTCCAAAAAATCAATTTTCTGATGAAAAACGATGACCCCGGACCAGTCGAACGTTGAAAAATGGTCAATATTGATGAAATTTTAACATTTAATCTTTTGACTTTAAATGACGGTTCGATGTGAGTTATTACTTTTTCAACTAAAATAAGTGTGTTTAAAGTCATTTCTGTGCCTGAAATTGGTCAAAATTGAAGATTTTGAGTAAGCAAAACTCTGTAAAAATGGCAGTTTTGGTCACTGTGAGGGTTTAAAAAGTGGTTATTCAACATGAGGCCCGATCCAAATGACATTTTGAATCATTTTTGGTAGAGTCCAAAAAATCAATTTTCTGATGAAAAACGATGACCCCGGACCAGTCGAACGTTGAAAAAATGGTCAATATTGATGAAATTTTAATATTTAATCTTTTCACTTTAAATGACGGTTGGATGTGAGTTATTACTTTTTCAACTAAAATAAGTGTGTTTAAAGTCATTTCTGTGCCTGAAATTGGTCAAAATTGAAGATTTTGAGTAAGCAAAACTCTGTAAAAATGGCAATTTTGGTCACTGTGAGGGTTTAAAAAGTGGTTATTCAACATGAGGCCCGATCCAAATGACATTTTGAATCATTTTTGGTAGAGTCCAAAAAATCAATTTTCTGATGAAAAACGATGACCCCGGACCAGTCGAACGTTCAAAAAATGGTCAATATTGATGAAATTTTAACATTTAATCTTTTGACTTTAAATGACGGTTGGATGTGAGTTATTACTTTTTCAACTAAAATAAGTGTGTTTAAAGTCATTTCTGTGCCTGAAATTGGTCAAAATTGAAGATTTTGAGTAAGCAAAACTCTGTAAAAATGGCAATTTTGGTCACTGTGAGGGTTTAAAAAGTGGTTATTCAACATGAGGCCCGATCCAAATGACATTTTGAATCATTTTTGGTAGAGTCCAAAAAATCAATTTTCTGATGAAAAACGATGACCCCGGACCAGTCGAACGTTGAAAAAATGGTCAATATTGATGAAATTTTAACATTTAATCTTTTGACTTTAAATGACGGTTGGATGTGAGTTATTACTTTTTCAACTAAAATAAGTGTGTTTAAAGTCATTTCTGTGCCTGAAATTGGTCAAAATTGAAGATTTTGAGTAAGCAAAACTCTGTAAAAATGGCAATTTTGGTCACTGTGAGGGTTTAAAAAGTGGTTATTCAACATGAGGCCCGATCCAAATGACATTTTGATTCATTTTTGGTAGAGTCCAAAAAATCAATTTTCTGATGGAAAACGATGACCCCGGACCAGTCGAACGTTGAAAAAATGGTCAATATTGATGAAATTTTAACATTTAATCTTTTGACTTTAAATGACGGTTGGATGTGAGTTATTACTTTTTCAACTAAAATAAGTGTGTTTAAAGTCATTTCTGTGCCTGAAATTGGTCAAAATTGAAGATTTTGAGTAAGCAAAACTCTGTAAAAATGGCAGTTTTGGTCACTGTGAGGGTTTAAAAAGTGGTTATTCAACATGAGGCCCGATCCAAATGACATTTTGAATCATTTTTGGTAGAGTCCAAAAAATCAATTTTCTGATGAAAAACGATGACCCCGGACCAGTCGAACGTTGAAAAAATGGTCAATATTGATGAAATTTTAACATTTAATCTTTTGACTTTAAATGACGGTTGGATGTGAGTTATTACTTTTTCAACTAAAATAAGTGTGTTTAAAGTCATTTCTGTGCCTGAAATTGGTCAAAATTGAAGATTTTGAGTAAGCAAAACTCTGTAAAAATGGCAATTTTGGTCACTGTGAGGGTTTAAAAGTGGTTATTCAACATGAGGCCCGATCCAAATGACATTTTGAATCATTTTTGGTAGAGTCCAAAAAATCAATTTTCTGATGAAAAACGATGACCCCGGACCAGTCGAACGTTGAAAAAATGGTCAATATTGATGAAATTTTAACATTTAATCTTTTGACTTTAAATGACGGTTCGATGTGAGTTATTACTTTTTCAACTAAAATAAGTGTGTTTAAAGTCATTTCTGTGCCTGAAATTGGTCAAAATTGAAGATTTTGAGTAAGCAAAACTCTGTAAAAATGGCAGTTTTGGTCACTGTGAGGGTTTAAAAAGTGGTTATTCAACATGAGGCCCGATCCAAATGACATTTTGAATCATTTTTGGTAGAGTCCAAAAAATCAATTTTCTGATGAAAAACGATGACCCCGGACCAGTCGAACGTTGAAAAAATGGTCAATATTGATAAAATTTTAACATTTAATCTTTTGACTTTAAATGACGGTTGGATGTGAGTTATTACTTTTTCAACTAAAATAAGTGTGTTTAAAGTCATTTCTGTGCCTGAAATTGGTCAAAATTGAAGATTTTGAGTAAGCAAAACTCTGTAAAAATGGCAGTTTTGGTCACTGTGAGGGTTTAAAAAGTGGTTATTCAACATGAGGCCCGATCCAAATGACATTTTGAATCATTTTTGGTAGAGTCCAAAAAATCAATTTTCTGATGAAAAACGATAACCCCGGACCAGTCGAACGTTGAAAAAATGGTCAATATTGATGAAATTTTAACATTTAATCTTTTGACTTTAAATGACGGTTGGATGTCAGTTATTACTTTTTCAACTAAAATAAGTGTGTTTAAAGTCATTTCTGTGCCTGAAATTGGTCAAAATTGAAGATTTTGAGTAAGCAAAACTCTGTAAAAATGGCAGTTTTGGTCACTGTGAGGGTTTAAAAAGTGGTTATTCAACATGAGGCCCGATCCAAATGACATTTTGAATCATTTTTGGTAGAGTCCAAAAAATCAATTTTCTGATGAAAAACGATGACCCCGGACCAGTCGAACGTTGAAAAAATGGTCAATATTGATGAAATTTTAATATTTAATCTTTTCACTTTAAATGACGGTTGGATGTGAGTTATTACTTTTTCAACTAAAATAAGTGTGTTTAAAGTCATTTCTGTGCCTGAAATTGGTCAAAATTGAAGATTTTGAGTAAGCAAAACTCTGTAAAAATGGCAATTTTGGTCACTGTGAGGGTTTAAAAAGTGGTTATTCAACATGAGGCCCGATCCAAATGACATTTTGAATCATTTTTGGTAGAGTCCAAAAAATCAATTTTCTGATGAAAAACGATGACCCCGGACCAGTCGAACGTTCAAAAAATGGTCAATATTGATGAAATTTTAACATTTAATCTTTTGACTTTAAATGACGGTTGGATGTGAGTTATTACTTTTTCAACTAAAATAAGTGTGTTTAAAGTCATTTCTGTGCCTGAAATTGGTCAAAATTGAAGATTTTGAGTAAGCAAAACTCTGTAAAAATGGCAATTTTGGTCACTGTGAGGGTTTAAAAAGTGGTTATTCAACATGAGGCCCGATCCAAATGACATTTTGAATCATTTTTGGTAGAGTCCAAAAAATCAATTTTCTGATGAAAAACGATGACCCCGGACCAGTCGAACGTTGAAAAAATGGTCAATATTGATGAAATTTTAACATTTAATCTTTTGACTTTAAATGACGGTTGGATGTGAGTTATTACTTTTTCAACTAAAATAAGTGTGTTTAAAGTCATTTCTGTGCCTGAAATTGGTCAAAATTGAAGATTTTGAGTAAGCAAAACTCTGTAAAAATGGCAATTTTGGTCACTGTGAGGGTTTAAAAAGTGGTTATTCAACATGAGGCCCGATCCAAATGACATTTTGATTCATTTTTGGTAGAGTCCAAAAAATCAATTTTCTGATGGAAAACGATGACCCCGGACCAGTCGAACGTTGAAAAAATGGTCAATATTGATGAAATTTTAACATTTAATCTTTTGACTTTAAATGACGGTTGGATGTGAGTTATTACTTTTTCAACTAAAATAAGTGTGTTTAAAGTCATTTCTGTGCCTGAAATTGGTCAAAATTGAAGATTTTGAGTAAGCAAAACTCTGTAAAAATGGCAATTTTGGTCACAGTGAGGGTTTAAAAAGTGGTTATTCAACATGAGGCCCGATCCAAATGACATTTTGATTCATTTTTGGTAGAGTCCAAAAAATCAATTTTCTGATGGAAAACGATGACCCCGGACCAGTCGAACGTTGAAAAAATGGTCAATATTGATGAAATTTTAACATTTAATCTTTTGACTTTAAATGACGGTTGGATGTGAGTTATTACTTTTTCAACTAAAATAAGTGTGTTTAAAGTCATTTCTGTGCCTGAAATTGGTCAAAATTGAAGATTTTGAGTAAGCAAAACTCTGTAAAAATGGCAATTTTGGTCACTGTGAGGGTTTAAAAAGTGGTTATTCAACATGAGGCCCGATCCAAATGACATTTTGAATCATTTTTGGTAGAGTCCAAAAAATCAATTTTCTGATGAAAAACGATGACCCCGAACCAGTCGAACGTTGAAAAAATGGTCAATATTGATGAAATTTTAACATTTAATCTTTTGACTTTAAATGACGGTTGGATGTGAGTTATTACTTTTTCAACTAAAATAAGTGTGTTTAAAGTCATTTCTGTGCTTGAAATTGGTCAAAATTGAAGATTTTGAGTAAGCAAAACTCTGTAAAAATGGCAATTTTGGTCACTGTGAGGGTTTAAAAAGTGGTTATTCAACATGAGGCCCGATCCAAATGACATTTTGAATCATTTTTGGTAGAGTCCAAAAAATCCATTTTCTGATGAAAAACGATGACCCCGGACCAGTCGAACGTTGAAAAAATGGTCAATATTGATGAAATTTTAACATTTAATCATTTGACTTTAAATGACGGTTGGATGTGAGTTATTACTTTTTCAACTAAAATAAGTGTGTTTAAAGTCATTTCTGTGCCTGAAATTGGTCAAAATTTAAGATTTTGAGTAAGCAAAACTCTGTAAAAATGGCAATTTTGGTCACTGTGAGGGTTTAAAAAGTGGTTATTCAACATGAGGCCCGATCCAAATGACATTTTGAATCATTTTTGGTAGAGTCCAAAAAATCAATTTTCTGATGAAAAACGATGACCCCGGACCAGTCGAACGTTGAAAAAATGGTCAATATTGATGAAATTTTAACATTTAATCTTTTGACTTTAAATGACGGTTGGATGTGAGTTATTACTTTTTCAACTAAAATAAGTGTGTTTAAAGTCATTTCTGTGCCTGAAATTGGTCAAAATTGAAGATTTTGAGTAAGCAAAACTCTGTAAAAATGGCAATTTTGGTCACTGTGAGGGTTTATAAAGTGGTTATTCAACATGAGGCCCGATCCAAATGACATTTTGAATCATTTTTGGTAGAGTCCAAAAAATCCATTTTCTGATGAAAAACGATGACCCCGGACCAGTCGAATGTTGAAAAAATGGTCAATATTGATGAAATTTTAACATTTAATCTTTTGACTTTAAATGACGGTTGGATGTGAGTTATTACTTTTTCAACTAAAATAAGTGTGTTTAAAGTCATTTCTGTGCCTGAAATTGGTCAAAATTGAAGATTTTGAGTAAGCAAAACTCTGTAAAAATGGCAATTTTGGTCACTGTGAGGGTTTAAAAAGTGGTTATTCAACATGAGGCCCGATCCAAATGACATTTTGATTCATTTTTGGTAGAGTCCAAAAAATCAATTTTCTGATGGAAACCGATGACCCCGGACCAGTCGAACGTTGAAAAAATGGTCAATATTGATGACATTTTAACATTTAATCTTTTGACTTTAAATGACGGTTGGATGTGAGTTATTACTTTTTCAACTAAAATAAGTGTGTTTAAAGTCATTTCTGTGCCTGAAATTGGTCAAAATTGAAGATTTTGAGTAAGCAAAACTCTGTAAAAATGGCAATTTTGGTCACTGTGAGGGTTTAAAAAGTAGTTATTCAACATGAGGCCCGATCCAAATGACATTTTGAATCATTTTTGGTAGAGTCCAAAAAATCAATTTTCTGATGAAAAACGATGACCCCGGACCAGTCGAACGTTGAAAAAATGGTCAATATTGATGAAATTTTAACATTTAATCTTTTGACTTTAAATGACGGTTGGATGTGAGTTATTACTTTTTCAACTAAAATAAGTGTGTTTAAAGTCATTTCTGTGCCTGAAATTGGTCAAAATTGAAGATTTTGAGTAAGCAAAACTCTGTAAAAATGGCAGTTTTGGTCACTGTGAGGGTTTAAAAAGTGGTTATTCAACATGAGGCCCGATCCAAATGACATTTTGAATCATTTTTGGTAGAGTCCAAAAAATCAATTTTCTGATGAAAAACGATAACCCCGGACCAGTCGAACGTTGAAAAAATGGTCAATATTGATGAAATTTTAACATTTAATCTTTTGACTTTAAATGACGGTTGGATGTCAGTTATTACTTTTTCAACTAAAATAAGTGTGTTTAAAGTCATTTCTGTGCCTGAAATTGGTCAAAATTGAAGATTTTGAGTAAGCAAAACTCTGTAAAAATGGCAGTTTTGGTCACTGTGAGGGTTTAAAAAGTGGTTATTCAACATGAGGCCCGATCCAAATGACATTTTGAATCATTTTTGGTAGAGTCCAAAAAATCAATTTTCTGATGAAAAACGATGACCCCGGACCAGTCGAACGTTGAAAAAATGGTCAATATTGATGAAATTTTAATATTTAATCTTTTCACTTTAAATGACGGTTGGATGTGAGTTATTACTTTTTCAACTAAAATAAGTGTGTTTAAAGTCATTTCTGTGCCTGAAATTGGTCAAAATTGAAGATTTTGAGTAAGCAAAACTCTGTAAAAATGGCAATTTTGGTCACTGTGAGGGTTTAAAAAGTGGTTATTCAACATGAGGCCCGATCCAAATGACATTTTGAATCATTTTTGGTAGAGTCCAAAAAATCAATTTTCTGATGAAAAACGATGACCCCGGACCAGTCGAACGTTCAAAAAATGGTCAATATTGATGAAATTTTAACATTTAATCTTTTGACTTTAAATGACGGTTGGATGTGAGTTATTACTTTTTCAACTAAAATAAGTGTGTTTAAAGTCATTTCTGTGCCTGAAATTGGTCAAAATTGAAGATTTTGAGTAAGCAAAACTCTGTAAAAATGGCAATTTTGGTCACTGTGAGGGTTTAAAAAGTGGTTATTCAACATGAGGCCCGATCCAAATGACATTTTGAATCATTTTTGGTAGAGTCCAAAAAATCAATTTTCTGATGAAAAACGATGACCCCGGACCAGTCGAACGTTGAAAAAATGGTCAATATTGATGAAATTTTAACATTTAATCTTTTGACTTTAAATGACGGTTGGATGTGAGTTATTACTTTTTCAACTAAAATAAGTGTGTTTAAAGTCATTTCTGTGCCTGAAATTGGTCAAAATTGAAGATTTTGAGTAAGCAAAACTCTGTAAAAATGGCAATTTTGGTCACTGTGAGGGTTTAAAAAGTGGTTATTCAACATGAGGCCCGATCCAAATGACATTTTGATTCATTTTTGGTAGAGTCCAAAAAATCAATTTTCTGATGGAAAACGATGACCCCGGACCAGTCGAACGTTGAAAAAATGGTCAATATTGATGAAATTTTAACATTTAATCTTTTGACTTTAAATGACGGTTGGATGTGAGTTATTACTTTTTCAACTAAAATAAGTGTGTTTAAAGTCATTTCTGTGCCTGAAATTGGTCAAAATTGAAGATTTTGAGTAAGCAAAACTCTGTAAAAATGGCAGTTTTGGTCACTGTGAGGGTTTAAAAAGTGGTTATTCAACATGAGGCCCGATCCAAATGACATTTTGAATCATTTTTGGTAGAGTCCAAAAAATCAATTTTCTGATGAAAAACGATGACCCCGGACCAGTCGAACGTTGAAAAAATGGTCAATATTGATGAAATTTTAACATTTAATCTTTTGACTTTAAATGACGGTTGGATGTGAGTTATTACTTTTTCAACTAAAATAAGTGTGTTTAAAGTCATTTCTGTGCCTGAAATTGGTCAAAATTGAAGATTTTGAGTAAGCAAAACTCTGTAAAAATGGCAATTTTGGTCACTGTGAGGGTTTAAAAAGTGGTTATTCAACATGAGGCCCGATCCAAATGACATTTTGAATCATTTTTGGTAGAGTCCAAAAAATCAATTTTCTGATGAAAAACGATGACCCCGGACCAGTCGAACGTTGAAAAATGGTCAATATTGATGAAATTTTAACATTTAATCTTTTGACTTTAAATGACGGTTCGATGTGAGTTATTACTTTTTCAACTAAAATAAGTGTGTTTAAAGTCATTTCTGTGCCTGAAATTGGTCAAAATTGAAGATTTTGAGTAAGCAAAACTCTGTAAAAATGGCAGTTTTGGTCACTGTGAGGGTTTAAAAAGTGGTTATTCAACATGAGGCCCGATCCAAATGACATTTTGAATCATTTTTGGTAGAGTCCAAAAAATCAATTTTCTGATGAAAAACGATGACCCCGGACCAGTCGAACGTTGAAAAAATGGTCAATATTGATGAAATTTTAATATTTAATCTTTTCACTTTAAATGACGGTTGGATGTGAGTTATTACTTTTTCAACTAAAATAAGTGTGTTTAAAGTCATTTCTGTGCCTGAAATTGGTCAAAATTGAAGATTTTGAGTAAGCAAAACTCTGTAAAAATGGCAATTTTGGTCACTGTGAGGGTTTAAAAAGTGGTTATTCAACATGAGGCCCGATCCAAATGACATTTTGAATCATTTTTGGTAGAGTCCAAAAAATCAATTTTCTGATGAAAAACGATGACCCCGGACCAGTCGAACGTTCAAAAAATGGTCAATATTGATGAAATTTTAACATTTAATCTTTTGACTTTAAATGACGGTTGGATGTGAGTTATTACTTTTTCAACTAAAATAAGTGTGTTTAAAGTCATTTCTGTGCCTGAAATTGGTCAAAATTGAAGATTTTGAGTAAGCAAAACTCTGTAAAAATGGCAATTTTGGTCACTGTGAGGGTTTAAAAAGTGGTTATTCAACATGAGGCCCGATCCAAATGACATTTTGAATCATTTTTGGTAGAGTCCAAAAAATCAATTTTCTGATGAAAAACGATGACCCCGGACCAGTCGAACGTTGAAAAAATGGTCAATATTGATGAAATTTTAACATTTAATCTTTTGACTTTAAATGACGGTTGGATGTGAGTTATTACTTTTTCAACTAAAATAAGTGTGTTTAAAGTCATTTCTGTGCCTGAAATTGGTCAAAATTGAAGATTTTGAGTAAGCAAAACTCTGTAAAAATGGCAATTTTGGTCACTGTGAGGGTTTAAAAAGTGGTTATTCAACATGAGGCCCGATCCAAATGACATTTTGATTCATTTTTGGTAGAGTCCAAAAAATCAATTTTCTGATGGAAAACGATGACCCCGGACCAGTCGAACGTTGAAAAAATGGTCAATATTGATGAAATTTTAACATTTAATCTTTTGACTTTAAATGACGGTTGGATGTGAGTTATTACTTTTTCAACTAAAATAAGTGTGTTTAAAGTCATTTCTGTGCCTGAAATTGGTCAAAATTGAAGATTTTGAGTAAGCAAAACTCTGTAAAAATGGCAGTTTTGGTCACTGTGAGGGTTTAAAAAGTGGTTATTCAACATGAGGCCCGATCCAAATGACATTTTGAATCATTTTTGGTAGAGTCCAAAAAATCAATTTTCTGATGAAAAACGATGACCCCGGACCAGTCGAACGTTGAAAAAATGGTCAATATTGATGAAATTTTAACATTTAATCTTTTGACTTTAAATGACGGTTGGATGTGAGTTATTACTTTTTCAACTAAAATAAGTGTGTTTAAAGTCATTTCTGTGCCTGAAATTGGTCAAAATTGAAGATTTTGAGTAAGCAAAACTCTGTAAAAATGGCAATTTTGGTCACTGTGAGGGTTTAAAAGTGGTTATTCAACATGAGGCCCGATCCAAATGACATTTTGAATCATTTTTGGTAGAGTCCAAAAAATCAATTTTCTGATGAAAAACGATGACCCCGGACCAGTCGAACGTTGAAAAAATGGTCAATATTGATGAAATTTTAACATTTAATCTTTTGACTTTAAATGACGGTTCGATGTGAGTTATTACTTTTTCAACTAAAATAAGTGTGTTTAAAGTCATTTCTGTGCCTGAAATTGGTCAAAATTGAAGATTTTGAGTAAGCAAAACTCTGTAAAAATGGCAGTTTTGGTCACTGTGAGGGTTTAAAAAGTGGTTATTCAACATGAGGCCCGATCCAAATGACATTTTGAATCATTTTTGGTAGAGTCCAAAAAATCAATTTTCTGATGAAAAACGATGACCCCGGACCAGTCGAACGTTGAAAAAATGGTCAATATTGATGAAATTATAATATTTAATCTTTTCACTTTAAATGACGGTTGGATGTGAGTTATTACTTTTTCAACTAAAATAAGTGTGTTTAAAGTCATTTCTGTGCCTGAAATTGGTCAAAATTGAAGATTTTGAGTAAGCAAAACTCTGTAAAAATGGCAATTTTGGTCACTGTGAGGGTTTAAAAAGTGGTTATTCAACATGAGGCCCGATCCAAATGACATTTTGAATCATTTTTGGTAGAGTCCAAAAAATCAATTTTCTGATGAAAAACGATGACCCCGGACCAGTCGAACGTTCAAAAAATGGTCAATATTGATGAAATTTTAACATTTAATCTTTTGACTTTAAATGACGGTTGGATGTGAGTTATTACTTTTTCAACTAAAATAAGTGTGTTTAAAGTCATTTCTGTGCCTGAAATTGGTCAAAATTGAAGATTTTGAGTAAGCAAAACTCTGTAAAAATGGCAATTTTGGTCACTGTGAGGGTTTAAAAAGTGGTTATTCAACATGAGGCCCGATCCAAATGACATTTTGAATCATTTTTGGTAGAGTCCAAAAAATCAATTTTCTGATGAAAAACGATGACCCCGGACCAGTCGAACGTTGAAAAAATGGTCAATATTGATGAAATTTTAACATTTAATCTTTTGACTTTAAATGACGGTTGGATGTGAGTTATTACTTTTTCAACTAAAATAGGTGTATTTAAAGTCATTTCTGTGCCTGAAATTGGTCAAAATTGAAGATTTTGAGTAAGCAAAACTCTGTAAAAATTGCAGTTTTGGTCACTGTGAGGGTTTAAAAAGTGGTTATTCAACATGAGGCCCGATCCAAATGACATTTTGAATCATTTTTGGTAGAGTCCAAAAAATCAATTTTCTGATGAAAAACGATGACCCCGGACCAGTCGAACGTTGAAAAAATGGTCAATATTGATGAAATTTTAACATTTAATCTTTTGACTTTAAATGACGGTTGGATGTGAGTTATTACTTTTTCAACTAAAATAAGTGTGTTTAAAGTCATTTCTGTGCCTGAAATTGGTCAAAATTGAAGATTTTGAGTAAGCAAAACTCTGTAAAAATGGCAATTTTGGTCACTGTGAGGGTTTAAAAAGTGGTTATTCAACATGAGGCCCGATCCAAATGACATTTTGAATCATTTTTGGTAGAGTCCAAAAAATCAATTTTCTGATGAAAAACGATGACCCCGGACCAGTCGAACGTTGAAAAAATGGTCAATATTGATGACATTTTAATATTTAATCTTTTGACTTTAAATGACGGTTGGATGTGAGTTATTACTTTTTCAACTAAAATAAGTGTGTTTAAAGTCATTTCTGTGCCTGAAATTGGTCAAAATTGAAGATTTTGACTAAGCAAAACTCTGTAAAAATGGCAATTTTGGTCACTGTGAGGGTTTAAAAAGTGGTTATTCAACATGAGGCCCGATCCAAATGACATTTTGAATCATTTTTGGTAGAGTCCAAAAAATCAATTTTCTGATGAAAAATGATGACCCCGGACCAGTCGAACGTTCAAAAAATGGTCAATATTGATGAAATTTTAACATTTAATCTTTTGACTTTAAATGACGGTTGGATGTGAGTTATTACTTTTTCAACTAAAATAGGTGTATTTAAAGTCATTTCTGTGCCTGAAATTGGTCAAAATTGAAGATTTTGAGTAAGCAAAACTCTGTAAAAATTGCAGTTTTGGTCACTGTGAGGGTTTAAAAAGTGGTTATTCAACATGAGGCCCGATCCAAATGACATTTTGAATCATTTTTGGTAGAGTCCAAAAAATCAATTTTCTGATGAAAAACGATGACCCCGGACCAGTCGAACGTTGAAAAAATGGTCAATATTGATGAAATTTTAACATTTAATCTTTTGACTTTAAATGACGGTTGGATGTGAGTTATTACTTTTTCAACTAAAATAAGTGTGTTTAAAGTCATTTCTGTGCCTGAAATTGGTCAAAATTGAAGATTTTGAGTAAGCAAAACTCTGTAAAAATGGCAATTTTGGTCACTGTGAGGGTTTAAAAAGTGGTTATTCAACATGAGGCCCGATCCAAATGACATTTTGAATCATTTTTGGTAGAGTCCAAAAAATCAATTTTCTGATGAAAAACGATGACCCCGGACCAGTCGAACGTTGAAAAAATGGTCAATATTGATGACATTTTAATATTTAATCTTTTGACTTTAAATGACGGTTGGATGTGAGTTATTACTTTTTCAACTAAAATAAGTGTGTTTAAAGTCATTTCTGTGCCTGAAATTGGTCAAAATTGAAGATTTTGAGTAAGCAAAACTCTGTAAAAATGGCAATTTTGGTCACTGTGAGGGTTTAAAAAGTGGTTATTAAACATGAGGCCCGATCCAAATGACATTTTGAATCATTTTTGGTAGAGTCCAAAAAATCCATTTTCTGATGAAAAACGATGACCCCGGACCAGTCGAACGTTGAAAAAATTGTCAATATTGATGAAATTTTAACATTTAATCTTTTGACTTTAAATGACGGTTGGATGTGAGTTATTACTTTTTCAACTAAAATAAGTGTATTTAAAGTCATTTCTGTGCCTGAAATTGGTCAAAATTGAAGATTTTGAGTAAGCAAAACTCTGTAAAAATGGCAATTTTGGTCACTGTGAGGGTTTAAAAAGTGGTTATTCAACATGAGGCCCGATCCAAATGACATTTTGAATCATTTTTGGTAGAGTCCAAAAAATCAATTTTCTGATGAAAAACGATGACCCCGGACCAGTCGAACGTTGAAAAAATGGTCAATATTGATGAAATTTTAACATTTAATCTTTTGACTTTAAATGACGGTTCGATGTGAGTTATTACTTTTTCAACTAAAATAAGTGTGTTTAAAGTCATTTCTGTGCCTGAAATTGGTCAAAATTGAAGATTTTGAGTAAGCAAAACTCTGTAAAAATGGCAGTTTTGGTCACTGTGAGGGTTTAAAAAGTGGTTATTCAACATGAGGCCCGATCCAAATGACATTTTGAATCATTTTTGGTAGAGTCCAAAAAATCCATTTTCTGATGAAAAACGATAACCCCGGACCAGTCGAACGTTGAAAAAATGGTCAATATTGATGAAATTTTAACATTTAATCTTTTGACTTTAAATGACGGTTGGATGTCAGTTATTACTTTTTCAACTAAAATAAGTGTGTTTAAAGTCATTTCTGTGCCTGAAATTGGTCAAAATTGAAGATTTTGAGTAAGCAAAACTCTGTAAAAATGGCAGTTTTGGTCACTGTGAGGGTTTAAAAAGTGGTTATTCAACATGAGGCCCGATCCAAATGACATTTTGAATCATTTTTGGTAGAGTCCAAAAAATCAATTTTCTGATGAAAAACGATTACCCCGGACCAGTCGAACGTTGAAAAAATGGTCAATATTGATGAAATTTTAATATTTAATCTTTTCACTTTAAATAACATAACATAACATAACATGTGTATTTGTAAAGCGCACGTTCACCCTTGGGTATCTTGGCGCTGAATAACAGATGTTTATTGTTACCCAACTCAATGGTACTCATTTTATCGACCTCAGTTGGATGAAAGGCTGAGTGAACCCCCGGGATTTGAACCTGTGACCATGAGGTCGAACACAGGCCCCTGCAATGGACGCATTAGTCCACTGAGCCACCAGACCCGGATCATGACGGTTGGATGTGAGTTATTACTTTTTCAACTAAAATAAGTGTGTTTAAAGTCATTTCTGTGCCTGAAATTGGTCAAAATTGAAGATTTTGAGTAAGCAAAACTCTGTAAAAATGGCAATTTTGGTCACTGTGAGGGTTTAAAAAGTGGTTATTCAACATGAGGCCCGATCCAAATGACATTTTGAATCATTTTTGGTAGAGTCCAAAAAATCAATTTTCTGATGAAAAACGATGACCCCGGACCAGTCGAACGTTGAAAAAATGGTCAATATTGATGAAATTTTAATATTTAATCTTTTCACTTTAAATGACGGTTGGATGTGAGTTATTACTTTTTCAACTAAAATAAGTGTGTTTAAAGTCATTTCTGTGCCTGAAATTGGTCAAAATTGAAGATTTTGAGTAAGCAAAACTCTGTAAAAATGGCAATTTTGGTCACTGTGAGGGTTTAAAAAGTGGTTATTCAACATGAGGCCCGATCCAAATGACATTTTGAATCATTTTTGGTAGAGTCCAAAAAATCAATTTTCTGATGAAAAACGATGACCCCGGACCAGTCGAACGTTCAAAAAATGGTCAATATTGATGAAATTTTAACATTTAATCTTTTGACTTTAAATGACGGTTGGATGTGAGTTATTACTTTTTCAACTAAAATAAGTGTGTTTAAAGTCATTTCTGTGCCTGAAATTGGTCAAAATTGAAGATTTTGAGTAAGCAAAACTCTGTAAAAATGGCAATTTTGGTCACTGTGAGGGTTTAAAAAGTGGTTATTCAACATGAGGCCCGATCCAAATGACATTTTGAATCATTTTTGGTAGAGTCCAAAAAATCAATTTTCTGATGAAAAACGATGACCCCGGACCAGTCGAACGTTGAAAAAATGGTCAATATTGATGAAATTTTAACATTTAATCTTTTGACTTTAAATGACGGTTGGATGTGAGTTATTACTTTTTCAACTAAAATAAGTGTGTTTAAAGTCATTTCTGTGCCTGAAATTGGTCAAAATTGAAGATTTTGAGTAAGCAAAACTCTGTAAAAATGGCAATTTTGGTCACTGTGAGGGTTTAAAAAGTGGTTATTCAACATGAGGCCCGATCCAAATGACATTTTGATTCATTTTTGGTAGAGTCCAAAAAATCAATTTTCTGATGGAAAACGATGACCCCGGACCAGTCGAACGTTGAAAAAATGGTCAATATTGATGAAATTTTAACATTTAATCTTTTGACTTTAAATGACGGTTGGATGTGAGTTATTACTTTTTCAACTAAAATAAGTGTGTTTAAAGTCATTTCTGTGCCTGAAATTGGTCAAAATTGAAGATTTTGAGTAAGCAAAACTCTGTAAAAATGGCAGTTTTGGTCACTGTGAGGGTTTAAAAAGTGGTTATTCAACATGAGGCCCGATCCAAATGACATTTTGAATCATTTTTGGTAGAGTCCAAAAAATCAATTTTCTGATGAAAAACGATGACCCCGGACCAGTCGAACGTTGAAAAAATGGTCAATATTGATGAAATTTTAACATTTAATCTTTTGACTTTAAATGACGGTTGGATGTGAGTTATTACTTTTTCAACTAAAATAAGTGTGTTTAAAGTCATTTCTGTGCCTGAAATTGGTCAAAATTGAAGATTTTGAGTAAGCAAAACTCTGTAAAAATGGCAATTTTGGTCACTGTGAGGGTTTAAAAAGTGGTTATTCAACATGAGGCCCGATCCAAATGACATTTTGAATCATTTTTGGTAGAGTCCAAAAAATCAATTTTCTGATGAAAAACGATGACCCCGGACCAGTCGAACGTTGAAAAAATGGTCAATATTGATGAAATTTTAACATTTAATCTTTTGACTTTAAATGACGGTTCGATGTGAGTTATTACTTTTTCAACTAAAATAAGTGTGTTTAAAGTCATTTCTGTGCCTGAAATTGGTCAAAATTGAAGATTTTGAGTAAGCAAAACTCTGTAAAAATGGCAGTTTTGGTCACTGTGAGGGTTTAAAAAGTGGTTATTCAACATGAGGCCCGATCCAAATGACATTTTGAATCATTTTTGGTAGAGTCCAAAAAATCAATTTTCTGATGAAAAACGATGACCCCGGACCAGTCGAACGTTGAAAAAATGGTCAATATTGATGAAATTGTAATATTTAATCTTTTCACTTTAAATGACGGTTGGATGTGAGTTATTACTTTTTCAACTAAAATAAGTGTGTTTAAAGTCATTTCTGTGCCTGAAATTGGTCAAAATTGAAGATTTTGAGTAAGCAAAACTCTGTAAAAATGGCAATTTTGGTCACTGTGAGGGTTTAAAAAGTGGTTATTCAACATGAGGCCCGATCCAAATGACATTTTGAATCATTTTTGGTAGAGTCCAAAAAATCAATTTTCTGATGAAAAACGATGACCCCGGACCAGTCGAACGTTCAAAAAATGGTCAATATTGATGAAATTTTAACATTTAATCTTTTGACTTTAAATGACGGTTGGATGTGAGTTATTACTTTTTCAACTAAAATAAGTGTGTTTAAAGTCATTTCTGTGCCTGAAATTGGTCAAAATTGAAGATTTTGAGTAAGCAAAACTCTGTAAAAATGGCAATTTTGGTCACTGTGAGGGTTTAAAAAGTGGTTATTCAACATGAGGCCCGATCCAAATGACATTTTGAATCATTTTTGGTAGAGTCCAAAAAATCAATTTTCTGATGAAAAACGATGACCCCGGACCAGTCGAACGTTGAAAAAATGGTCAATATTGATGAAATTTTAACATTTAATCTTTTGACTTTAAATGACGGTTGGATGTGAGTTATTACTTTTTCAACTAAAATAGGTGTATTTAAAGTCATTTCTGTGCCTGAAATTGGTCAAAATTGAAGATTTTGAGTAAGCAAAACTCTGTAAAAATTGCAGTTTTGGTCACTGTGAGGGTTTAAAAAGTGGTTATTCAACATGAGGCCCGATCCAAATGACATTTTGAATCATTTTTGGTAGAGTCCAAAAAATCAATTTTCTGATGAAAAACGATGACCCCGGACCAGTCGAACGTTGAAAAAATGGTCAATATTGATGAAATTTTAACATTTAATCTTTTGACTTTAAATGACGGTTGGATGTCAGTTATTACTTTTTCAACTAAAATAAGTGTGTTTAAAGTCATTTCTGTGCCTGAAATTGGTCAAAATTGAAGATTTTGAGTAAGCAAAACTCTGTAAAAATGGCAATTTTGGTCACTGTGAGGGTTTAAAAAGTGGTTATTCAACATGAGGCCCGATCCAAATGACATTTTGAATCATTTTTGGTAGAGTCCAAAAAATCAATTTTCTGATGAAAAACGATGACCCCGGACCAGTCGAACGTTGAAAAAATGGTCAATATTGATGACATTTTAATATTTAATCTTTTGACTTTAAATGACGGTTGGATGTGAGTTATTACTTTTTCAACTAAAATAAGTGTGTTTAAAGTCATTTCTGTGCCTGAAATTGGTCAAAATTGAAGATTTTGACTAAGCAAAACTCTGTAAAAATGGCAATTTTGGTCACTGTGAGGGTTTAAAAAGTGGTTATTCAACATGAGGCCCGATCCAAATGACATTTTGAATCATTTTTGGTAGAGTCCAAAAAATCAATTTTCTGATGAAAAATGATGACCCCGGACCAGTCGAACGTTCAAAAAATGGTCAATATTGATGAAATTTTAACATTTAATCTTTTGACTTTAAATGACGGTTGGATGTGAGTTATTACTTTTTCAACTAAAATAAGTGTGTTTAAAGTCATTTCTGTGCCTGAAATTGGTCAAAATTGAAGATTTTGAGTAAGCAAAACTCTGTAAAAATGGCAATTTTGGTCACTGTGAGGGTTTAAAAAGTGGTTATTCAACATGAGGCCCGATCCAAATGACATTTTGAATCATTTTTGGTAGAGTCCAAAAAATCCATTTTCTGATGAAAAACGATGACCCCGGACCAGTCGAACGTTGAAAAAATTGTCAATATTGATGAAATTTTAACATTTAATCTTTTGACTTTAAATGACGGTTGGATGTGAGTTATTACTTTTTCAACTAAAATAAGTGTATTTAAAGTCATTTCTGTGCCTGAAATTGGTCAAAATTGAAGATTTTGAGTAAGCAAAACTCTGTAAAAATGGCAATTTTGGTCACTGTGAGGGTTTAAAAAGTGGTTATTCAACATGAGGCCCGATCCAAATGACATTTTGAATCATTTTTGGTAGAGTCCAAAAAATCAATTTTCTGATGAAAAACGATGACCCCGGACCAGTCGAACGTTGAAAAAATGGTCAATATTGATGAAATTTTAACATTTAATCTTTTGACTTTAAATGACGGTTCGATGTGAGTTATTACTTTTTCAACTAAAATAAGTGTGTTTAAAGTCATTTCTGTGCCTGAAATTGGTCAAAATTGAAGATTTTGAGTAAGCAAAACTCTGTAAAAATGGCAGTTTTGGTCACTGTGAGGGTTTAAAAAGTGGTTATTCAACATGAGGCCCGATCCAAATGACATTTTGAATCATTTTTGGTAGAGTCCAAAAAATCCATTTTCTGATGAAAAACGATAACCCCGGACCAGTCGAACGTTGAAAAAATGGTCAATATTGATGAAATTTTAACATTTAATCTTTTGACTTTAAATGACGGTTGGATGTCAGTTATTACTTTTTCAACTAAAATAAGTGTGTTTAAAGTCATTTCTGTGCCTGAAATTGGTCAAAATTGAAGATTTTGAGTAAGCAAAACTCTGTAAAAATGGCAGTTTTGGTCACTGTGAGGGTTTAAAAAGTGGTTATTCAACATGAGGCCCGATCCAAATGACATTTTGAATCATTTTTGGTAGAGTCCAAAAAATCAATTTTCTGATGAAAAACGATTACCCCGGACCAGTCGAACGTTGAAAAAATGGTCAATATTGATGAAATTTTAATATTTAATCTTTTCACTTTAAATAACATAACATAACATAACATGTGTATTTGTAAAGCGCACGTTCACCCTTGGGTATCTTGGCGCTGAATAACAGATGTTTATTGTTACCCAACTCAATGGTACTCATTTTATCGACCTCAGTTGGATGAAAGGCTGAGTGAACCCCCGGGATTTGAACCTGTGACCATGAGGTCGAACACAGGCCCCTGCAATGGACGCATTAGTCCACTGAGCCACCAGACCCGGATCATGACGGTTGGATGTGAGTTATTACTTTTTCAACTAAAATAAGTGTGTTTAAAGTCATTTCTGTGCCTGAAATTGGTCAAAATTGAAGATTTTGAGTAAGCAAAACTCTGTAAAAATGGCAATTTTGGTCACTGTGAGGGTTTAAAAAGTGGTTATTCAACATGAGGCCCGATCCAAATGACATTTTGAATCATTTTTGGTAGAGTCCAAAAAATCAATTTTCTGATGAAAAACGATGACCCCGGACCAGTCGAACGTTCAAAAAATGGTCAATATTGATGAAATTTTAACATTTAATCTTTTGACTTTAAATGACGGTTGGATGTGAGTTATTACTTTTTCAACTAAAATAAGTGTGTTTAAAGTCATTTCTGTGCCTGAAATTGGTCAAAATTGAAGATTTTGAGTAAGCAAAACTCTGTAAAAATGGCAATTTTGGTCACTGTGAGAGTTTAAAAAGTGGTTATTCAACATGAGGCCCGATCCAAATGTCATTTTGAATCATTTTTGGTAGAGTCCAAAAAATCAATTTTCTGATGAAAAACGATGACCCCGGACCAGTCGAACGTTGAAAAAATGGTCAATATTGATGAAATTTTAACATTTAATCTTTTGACTTTAAATGACGGTTGGATGTGAGTTATTACTTTTTCAACTAAAATAGGTGTATTTAAAGTCATTTCTGTGCCTGAAATTGGTCAAAATTGAAGATTTTGAGTAAGCAAAACTCTGTAAAAATTGCAGTTTGGGTCACTGTGAGGGTTTAAAAAGTGGTTATTCAACATGAGGCCCGATCCAAATGACATTTTGAATCATTTTTGGTAGAGTCCAAAAAATCAATTTTCTGATGAAAAACGATGACCCCGGACCAGTCGAACGTTCAAAAAATGGTCAATATTGATGAAATTTTAACATTTAATCTTTTGACTTTAAATGACGGTTGGATGTGAGTTATTACTTTTTCAACTAAAATAAGTGTGTTTAAAGTCATTTCTGTGCCTGAAATTGGTCAAAATTGAAGATTTTGAGTAAGCAAAACTCTGTAAAAATGGCAATTTTGGTCACTGTGAGGGTTTAAAAAGTGGTTATTCAACATGAGGCCCGATCCAAATGACATTTTGAATCATTTTTGGTAGAGTCCAAAAAATCAATTTTCTGATGAAAAACGATGACCCCGGACCAGTCGAACGTTGAAAAAATGGTCAATATTGATGAAATTTTAACATTTAATCTTTTGACTTTAAATGACGGTTGGATGTGAGTTATTACTTTTTCAACTAAAATAAGTGTGTTTAAAGTCATTTCTGTGCCTGAAATTGGTCAAAATTGAAGATTTTGAGTAAGCAAAACTCTGTAAAAATGGCAATTTTGGTCACTGTGAGGGTTTAAAAAGTGGTTATTCAACATGAGGCCCGATCCAAATGACATTTTGATTCATTTTTGGTAGAGTCCAAAAAATCAATTTTCTGATGGAAAACGATGACCCCGGACCAGTCGAACGTTGAAAAAATGGTCAATATTGATGAAATTTTAACATTTAATCTTTTGACTTTAAATGACGGTTGGATGTGAGTTATTACTTTTTCAACTAAAATAAGTGTGTTTAAAGTCATTTCTGTGCCTGAAATTGGTCAAAATTGAAGATTTTGAGTAAGCAAAACTCTGTAAAAATGGCAGTTTTGGTCACTGTGAGGGTTTAAAAAGTGGTTATTCAACATGAGGCCCGATCCAAATGACATTTTGAATCATTTTTGGTAGAGTCCAAAAAATCAATTTTCTGATGAAAAACGATGACCCCGGACCAGTCGAACGTTCAAAAAATGGTCAATATTGATGAAATTTTAACATTTAATCTTTTGACTTTAAATGACGGTTGGATGTGAGTTATTACTTTTTCAACTAAAATAAGTGTGTTTAAAGTCATTTCTGTGCCTGAAATTGGTCAAAATTGAAGATTTTGAGTAAGCAAAACTCTGTAAAAATGGCAATTTTGGTCACTGTGAGGGTTTAAAAAGTGGTTATTCAACATGAGGCCCGATCCAAATGACATTTTGAATCATTTTTGGTAGAGTCCAAAAAATCAATTTTCTGATGAAAAACGATGACCCCGGACCAGTCGAACGTTGAAAAAATGGTCAATATTGATGAAATTTTAACATTTAATCTTTTGACTTTAAATGACGGTTCGATGTGAGTTATTACTTTTTCAACTAAAATAAGTGTGTTTAAAGTCATTTCTGTGCCTGAAATTGGTCAAAATTGAAGATTTTGAGTAAGCAAAACTCTGTAAAAATGGCAGTTTTGGTCACTGTGAGGGTTTAAAAAGTGGTTATTCAACATGAGGCCCGATCCAAATGACATTTTGAATCATTTTTGGTAGAGTCCAAAAAATCAATTTTCTGATGAAAAACGATGACCCCGGACCAGTCGAACGTTGAAAAAATGGTCAATATTGATGAAATTGTAATATTTAATCTTTTCACTTTAAATGACGGTTGGATGTGAGTTATTACTTTTTCAACTAAAATAAGTGTGTTTAAAGTCATTTCTGTGCCTGAAATTGGTCAAAATTGAAGATTTTGAGTAAGCAAAACTCTGTAAAAATGGCAATTTTGGTCACTGTGAGGGTTTAAAAAGTGGTTATTCAACATGAGGCCCGATCCAAATGACATTTTGAATCATTTTTGGTAGAGTCCAAAAAATCAATTTTCTGATGAAAAACGATGACCCCGGACCAGTCGAACGTTCAAAAAATGGTCAATATTGATGAAATTTTAACATTTAATCTTTTGACTTTAAATGACGGTTGGATGTGAGTTATTACTTTTTCAACTAAAATAAGTGTGTTTAAAGTCATTTCTGTGCCTGAAATTGGTCAAAATTGAAGATTTTGAGTAAGCAAAACTCTGTAAAAATGGCAATTTTGGTCACTGTGAGGGTTTAAAAAGTGGTTATTCAACATGAGGCCCGATCCAAATGACATTTTGAATCATTTTTGGTAGAGTCCAAAAAATCAATTTTCTGATGAAAAACGATGACCCCGGACCAGTCGAACGTTGAAAAAATGGTCAATATTGATGAAATTTTAACATTTAATCTTTTGACTTTAAATGACGGTTGGATGTGAGTTATTACTTTTTCAACTAAAATAGGTGTATTTAAAGTCATTTCTGTGCCTGAAATTGGTCAAAATTGACGATTTTGAGTAAGCAAAACTCTGTAAAAATTGCAGTTTTGGTCACTGTGAGGGTTTAAAAAGTGGTTATTCAACATGAGGCCCGATCCAAATGACATTTTGAATCATTTTTGGTAGAGTCCAAAAAATCAATTTTCTGATGAAAAACGATGACCCCGGACCAGTCGAACGTTGAAAAAATGGTCAATATTGATGAAATTTTAACATTTAATCTTTTGACTTTAAATGACGGTTGGATGTCAGTTATTACTTTTTCAACTAAAATAAGTGTGTTTAAAGTCATTTCTGTGCCTGAAATTGGTCAAAATTGAAGATTTTGAGTAAGCAAAACTCTGTAAAAATGGCAATTTTGGTCACTGTGAGGGTTTAAAAAGTGGTTATTCAACATGAGGCCCGATCCAAATGACATTTTGAATCATTTTTGGTAGAGTCCAAAAAATCAATTTTCTGATGAAAAACGATGACCCCGGACCAGTCGAACGTTGAAAAAATGGTCAATATTGATGACATTTTAATATTTAATCTTTTGACTTTAAATGACGGTTGGATGTGAGTTATTACTTTTTCAACTAAAATAAGTGTGTTTAAAGTCATTTCTGTGCCTGAAATTGGTCAAAATTGAAGATTTTGACTAAGCAAAACTCTGTAAAAATGGCAATTTTGGTCACTGTGAGGGTTTAAAAAGTGGTTATTCAACATGAGGCCCGATCCAAATGACATTTTGAATCATTTTTGGTAGAGTCCAAAAAATCAATTTTCTGATGAAAAATGATGACCCCGGACCAGTCGAACGTTCAAAAAATGGTCAATATTGATGAAATTTTAACATTTAATCTTTTGACTTTAAATGACGGTTGGATGTGAGTTATTACTTTTTCAACTAAAATAAGTGTGTTTAAAGTCATTTCTGTGCCTGAAATTGGTCAAAATTGAAGATTTTGAGTAAGCAAAACTCTGTAAAAATGGCAATTTTGGTCACTGTGAGGGTTTAAAAAGTGGTTATTCAACATGAGGCCCGATCCAAATGACATTTTGAATCATTTTTGGTAGAGTCCAAAAAATCCATTTTCTGATGAAAAACGATGACCCCGGACCAGTCGAACGTTGAAAAAATTGTCAATATTGATGAAATTTTAACATTTAATCTTTTGACTTTAAATGACGGTTGGATGTGAGTTATTACTTTTTCAACTAAAATAAGTGTATTTAAAGTCATTTCTGTGCCTGAAATTGGTCAAAATTGAAGATTTTGAGTAAGCAAAACTCTGTAAAAATGGCAATTTTGGTCACTGTGAGGGTTTAAAAAGTGGTTATTCAACATGAGGCCCGATCCAAATGACATTTTGAATCATTTTTGGTAGAGTCCAAAAAATCAATTTTCTGATGAAAAACGATGACCCCGGACCAGTCGAACGTTGAAAAAATGGTCAATATTGATGAAATTTTAACATTTAATCTTTTGACTTTAAATGACGGTTCGATGTGAGTTATTACTTTTTCAACTAAAATAAGTGTGTTTAAAGTCATTTCTGTGCCTGAAATTGGTCAAAATTGAAGATTTTGAGTAAGCAAAACTCTGTAAAAATGGCAGTTTTGGTCACTGTGAGGGTTTAAAAAGTGGTTATTCAACATGAGGCCCGATCCAAATGACATTTTGAATCATTTTTGGTAGAGTCCAAAAAATCCATTTTCTGATGAAAAACGATAACCCCGGACCAGTCGAACGTTGAAAAAATGGTCAATATTGATGAAATTTTAACATTTAATCTTTTGACTTTAAATGACGGTTGGATGTCAGTTATTACTTTTTCAACTAAAATAAGTGTGTTTAAAGTCATTTCTGTGCCTGAAATTGGTCAAAATTGAAGATTTTGAGTAAGCAAAACTCTGTAAAAATGGCAGTTTTGGTCACTGTGAGGGTTTAAAAAGTGGTTATTCAACATGAGGCCCGATCCAAATGACATTTTGAATCATTTTTGGTAGAGTCCAAAAAATCAATTTTCTGATGAAAAACGATTACCCCGGACCAGTCGAACGTTGAAAAAATGGTCAATATTGATGAAATTTTAATATTTAATCTTTTCACTTTAAATAACATAACATAACATAACATGTGTATTTGTAAAGCGCACGTTCACCCTTGGGTATCTTGGCGCTGAATAACAGATGTTTATTGTTACCCAACTCAATGGTACTCATTTTATCGACCTCAGTTGGATGAAAGGCTGAGTGAACCCCCGGGATTTGAACCTGTGACCATGAGGTCGAACACAGGCCCCTGCAATGGACGCATTAGTCCACTGAGCCACCAGACCCGGATCATGACGGTTGGATGTGAGTTATTACTTTTTCAACTAAAATAAGTGTGTTTAAAGTAATTTCTGTGCCTGAAATTGGTCAAAATTGAAGATTTTGAGTAAGCAAAACTCTGTAAAAATGGCAATTTTGGTCACTGTGAGGGTTTAAAAAGTGGTTATTCAACATGAGGCCCGATCCAAATGACATTTTGAATCATTTTTGGTAGAGTCCAAAAAATCAATTTTCTGATGAAAAACGATGACCCCGGACCAGTCGAACGTTCAAAAAATGGTCAATATTGATGAAATTTTAACATTTAATCTTTTGACTTTAAATGACGGTTGGATGTGAGTTATTACTTTTTCAACTAAAATAAGTGTGTTTAAAGTCATTTCTGTGCCTGAAATTGGTCAAAATTGAAGATTTTGAGTAAGCAAAACTCTGTAAAAATGGCAATTTTGGTCACTGTGAGAGTTTAAAAAGTGGTTATTCAACATGAGGCCCGATCCAAATGTCATTTTGAATCATTTTTGGTAGAGTCCAAAAAATCAATTTTCTGATGAAAAACGATGACCCCGGACCAGTCGAACGTTGAAAAAATGGTCAATATTGATGAAATTTTAACATTTAATCTTTTGACTTTAAATGACGGTTGGATGTGAGTTATTACTTTTTCAACTAAAATAGGTGTATTTAAAGTCATTTCTGTGCCTGAAATTGGTCAAAATTGAAGATTTTGAGTAAGCAAAACTCTGTAAAAATTTGCAGTTTGGGTCACTGTGAGGGTTTAAAAAGTGGTTATTCAACATGAGGCCCGATCCAAATGACATTTTGAATCATTTTTGGTAGAGTCCAAAAAATCAATTTTCTGATGAAAAACGATGACCCCGGACCAGTCGAACGTTGAAAAAATGGTCAATATTGATGAAATTTTAACATTTAATCTTTTGACTTTAAATGACGGTTGGATGTGAGTTATTACTTTTTCAACTAAAATAAGTGTGTTTAAAGTCATTTCTGTGCCTGAAATTGGTCAAAATTGAAGATTTTGAGTAAGCAAAACTCTGTAAAAATGGGAATTTTGGTCACTGTGAGGGTTTAAAAAGTGGTTATTCAACATGAGGCCCGATCCAAATGACATTTTGAATCATTTTTGGTAGAGTCCAAAAAATCAATTTTCTGATGAAAAACGATGACCCCGGACCAGTCGAACGTTGAAAAAATGGTCAATATTGATGACATTTTAATATTTAATCTTTTGACTTTAAATGACGGTTGGATGTGAGTTATTACTTTTTCAACTAAAATAAGTGTGTTTAAAGTCATTTCTGTGCCTGAAATTGGTCAAAATTGAAGATTTTGAGTAAGCAAAACTCTGTAAAAATGGCAATTTTGGTCACTGTGAGGGTTTAAAAAGTGGTTATTCAACATGAGGCCCGATCCAAATGACATTTTGAATCATTTTTGGTAGAGTCCAAAAAATCAATTTTCTGATGAAAAACGATGACCCCGGACCAGTCGAACGTTCAAAAAATGGTCAATATTGATGAAATTTTAACATTTAATCTTTTGACTTCAAATGACGGTTGGATGTGAGTTATTACTTTTTCAACTAAAATAAGTGTGTTTAAAGTCATTTCTGTGCCTGAAATTGGTCAAAATTGAAGATTTTGAGTAAGCAAAACTCTGTAAAAATGGCAATTTTGGTCACTGTGAGGGTTTAAAAAGTGGTTATTCAACATGAGGCCCGATCCAAATGACATTTTGAATCATTTTTGGTAGAGTCCAAAAAATCCATTTTCTGATGAAAAACGATGACCCCGGACCAGTCGAACGTTGAAAAAATTGTCAATATTGATGAAATTTTAACATTTAATCTTTTGACTTTAAATGACGGTTGGATGTGAGTTATTACTTTTTCAACTAAAATAAGTGTATTTAAAGTCATTTCTGTGCCTGAAATTGGTCAAAATTGAAGATTTTGAGTAAGCAAAACTCTGTAAAAATGGCAATTTTGGTCACTGTGAGGGTTTAAAAAGTGGTTATTCAACATGAGGCCCGATCCAAATGACATTTTGAATCATTTTTGGTAGAGTCCAAAAAATCAATTTTCTGATGAAAAACGATGACCCCGGACCAGTCGAACGTTGAAAAAATGGTCAATATTGATGAAATTTTAACATTTAATCTTTTGACTTTAAATGACGGTTGGATGTGAGTTATTACTTTTTCAACTAAAATAAGTGTGTTTAAAGTCATTTCTGTGCCTGAAATTGGTCAAAATTGAAGATTTTGAGTAAGCAAAACTCTGTAAAAATGGCAGTTTTGGTCACTGTGAGGGTTTAAAAAGTGGTTATTCAACATGAGGCCCGATCCAAATGACATTTTGAATCATTTTTGGTAGAGTCCAAAAAATCAATTTTCTGATGAAAAATGATGACCCCGGACCAGTCGAACGTTCAAAAAATGGTCAATATTGATGAAATTTTAACATTTAATCTTTTGACTTTAAATGACGGTTGGATGTGAGTTATTACTTTTTCAACTAAAATAGGTGTATTTAAAGTCATTTCTGTGCCTGAAATTGGTCAAAATTGAAGATTTTGAGTAAGCAAAACTCTGTAAAAATTGCAGTTTTGGTCACTGTGAGGGTTTAAAAAGTGGTTATTCAACATGAGGCCCGATCCAAATGACATTTTGAATCATTTTTGGTAGAGTCCAAAAAATCAATTTTCTGATGAAAAACGATGACCCCGGACCAGTCGAACGTTGAAAAAATGGTCAATATTGATGAAATTTTAACATTTAATCTTTTGACTTTAAATGACGGTTGGATGTGAGTTATTACTTTTTCAACTAAAATAAGTGTGTTTAAAGTCATTTCTGTGCCTGAAATTGGTCAAAATTGAAGATTTTGAGTAAGCAAAACTCTGTAAAAATGGCAATTTTGGTCACTGTGAGGGTTTAAAAAGTGGTTATTCAACATGAGGCCCGATCCAAATGACATTTTGAATCATTTTTGGTAGAGTCCAAAAAATCAATTTTCTGATGAAAAACGATGACCCCGGACCAGTCGAACGTTGAAAAAATGGTCAATATTGATGACATTTTAATATTTAATCTTTTGACTTTAAATGACGGTTGGATGTGAGTTATTACTTTTTCAACTAAAATAAGTGTGTTTAAAGTCATTTCTGTGCCTGAAATTGGTCAAAATTGAAGATTTTGAGTAAGCAAAACTCTGTAAAAATGGCAATTTTGGTCACTGTGAGGGTTTAAAAAGTGGTTATTAAACATGAGGCCCGATCCAAATGACATTTTGAATCATTTTTGGTAGAGTCCAAAAAATCCATTTTCTGATGAAAAACGATGACCCCGGACCAGTCGAACGTTGAAAAAATTGTCAATATTGATGAAATTTTAACATTTAATCTTTTGACTTTAAATGACGGTTGGATGTGAGTTATTACTTTTTCAACTAAAATAAGTGTATTTAAAGTCATTTCTGTGCCTGAAATTGGTCAAAATTGAAGATTTTGAGTAAGCAAAACTCTGTAAAAATGGCAATTTTGGTCACTGTGAGGGTTTAAAAAGTGGTTATTCAACATGAGGCCCGATCCAAATGACATTTTGAATCATTTTTGGTAGAGTCCAAAAAATCAATTTTCTGATGAAAAACGATGACCCCGGACCAGTCGAACGTTGAAAAAATGGTCAATATTGATGAAATTTTAACATTTAATCTTTTGACTTTAAATGACGGTTCGATGTGAGTTATTACTTTTTCAACTAAAATAAGTGTGTTTAAAGTCATTTCTGTGCCTGAAATTGGTCAAAATTGAAGATTTTGAGTAAGCAAAACTCTGTAAAAATGGCAGTTTTGGTCACTGTGAGGGTTTAAAAAGTGGTTATTCAACATGAGGCCCGATCCAAATGACATTTTGAATCATTTTTGGTAGAGTCCAAAAAATCCATTTTCTGATGAAAAACGATAACCCCGGACCAGTCGAACGTTGAAAAAATGGTCAATATTGATGAAATTTTAACATTTAATCTTTTGACTTTAAATGACGGTTGGATGTCAGTTATTACTTTTTCAACTAAAATAAGTGTGTTTAAAGTCATTTCTGTGCCTGAAATTGGTCAAAATTGAAGATTTTGAGTAAGCAAAACTCTGTAAAAATGGCAGTTTTGGTCACTGTGAGGGTTTAAAAAGTGGTTATTCAACATGAGGCCCGATCCAAATGACATTTTGAATCATTTTTGGTAGAGTCCAAAAAATCAATTTTCTGATGAAAAACGATTACCCCGGACCAGTCGAACGTTGAAAAAATGGTCAATATTGATGAAATTTTAATATTTAATCTTTTCACTTTAAATAACATAACATAACATAACATGTGTATTTGTAAAGCGCACGTTCACCCTTGGGTATCTTGGCGCTGAATAACAGATGTTTATTGTTACCCAACTCAATGGTACTCATTTTATCGACCTCAGTTGGATGAAAGGCTGAGTGAACCCCCGGGATTTGAACCTGTGACCATGAGGTCGAACACAGGCCCCTGCAATGGACGCATTAGTCCACTGAGCCACCAGACCCGGATCATGACGGTTGGATGTGAGTTATTACTTTTTCAACTAAAATAAGTGTGTTTAAAGTCATTTCTGTGCCTGAAATTGGTCAAAATTGAAGATTTTGAGTAAGCAAAACTCTGTAAAAATGGCAATTTTGGTCACTGTGAGGGTTTAAAAAGTGGTTATTCAACATGAGGCCCGATCCAAATGACATTTTGAATCATTTTTGGTAGAGTCCAAAAAATCAATTTTCTGATGAAAAACGATGACCCCGGACCAGTCGAACGTTGAAAAAATGGTCAATATTGATGAAATTTTAATATTTAATCTTTTCACTTTAAATGACGGTTGGATGTGAGTTATTACTTTTTCAACTAAAATAAGTGTGTTTAAAGTCATTTCTGTGCCTGAAATTGGTCAAAATTGAAGATTTTGAGTAAGCAAAACTCTGTAAAAATGGCAATTTTGGTCACTGTGAGGGTTTAAAAAGTGGTTATTCAACATGAGGCCCGATCCAAATGACATTTTGAATCATTTTTGGTAGAGTCCAAAAAATCAATTTTCTGATGAAAAACGATGACCCCGGACCAGTCGAACGTTCAAAAAATGGTCAATATTGATGAAATTTTAACATTTAATCTTTTGACTTTAAATGACGGTTGGATGTGAGTTATTACTTTTTCAACTAAAATAAGTGTGTTTAAAGTCATTTCTGTGCCTGAAATTGGTCAAAATTGAAGATTTTGAGTAAGCAAAACTCTGTAAAAATGGCAATTTTGGTCACTGTGAGGGTTTAAAAAGTGGTTATTCAACATGAGGCCCGATCCAAATGACATTTTGAATCATTTTTGGTAGAGTCCAAAAAATCAATTTTCTGATGAAAAACGATGACCCCGGACCAGTCGAACGTTGAAAAAATGGTCAATATTGATGAAATTTTAACATTTAATCTTTTGACTTTAAATGACGGTTGGATGTGAGTTATTACTTTTTCAACTAAAATAAGTGTGTTTAAAGTCATTTCTGTGCCTGAAATTGGTCAAAATTGAAGATTTTGAGTAAGCAAAACTCTGTAAAAATGGCAATTTTGGTCACTGTGAGGGTTTAAAAAGTGGTTATTCAACATGAGGCCCGATCCAAATGACATTTTGATTCATTTTTGGTAGAGTCCAAAAAATCAATTTTCTGATGGAAAACGATGACCCCGGACCAGTCGAACGTTGAAAAAATGGTCAATATTGATGAAATTTTAACATTTAATCTTTTGACTTTAAATGACGGTTGGATGTGAGTTATTACTTTTTCAACTAAAATAAGTGTGTTTAAAGTCATTTCTGTGCCTGAAATTGGTCAAAATTGAAGATTTTGAGTAAGCAAAACTCTGTAAAAATGGCAATTTTGGTCACTGTGAGGGTTTAAAAAGTGGTTATTCAACATGAGGCCCGATCCAAATGACATTTTGAATCATTTTTGGTAGAGTCCAAAAAATCAATTTTCTGATGAAAAACGATGACCCCGGACCAGTCGAACGTTGAAAAAATGGTCAATATTGATGAAATTTTAACATTTAATCTTTTGACTTTAAATGACGGTTGGATGTGAGTTATTACTTTTTCAACTAAAATAAGTGTGTTTAAAGTCATTTCTGTGCCTGAAATTGGTCAAAATTGAAGATTTTGAGTAAGCAAAACTCTGTAAAAATGGCAATTTTGGTCACTGTGAGGGTTTAAAAAGTGGTTATTCAACATGAGGCCCGATCCAAATGACATTTTGATTCATTTTTGGTAGAGTCCAAAAAATCAATTTTCTGATGGAAAACGATGACCCCGGACCAGTCGAACGTTGAAAAAATGGTCAATATTGATGAAATTTTAACATTTAATCTTTTGACTTTAAATGACGGTTGGATGTGAGTTATTACTTTTTCAACTAAAATAAGTGTGTTTAAAGTCATTTCTGTGCCTGAAATTGGTCAAAATTGAAGATTTTGAGTAAGCAAAACTCTGTAAAAATGGCAGTTTTGGTCACTGTGAGGGTTTAAAAAGTGGTTATTCAACATGAGGCCCGATCCAAATGACATTTTGAATCATTTTTGGTAGAGTCCAAAAAATCAATTTTCTGATGAAAAACGATGACCCCGGACCAGTCGAACGTTGAAAAAATGGTCAATATTGATGAAATTTTAACATTTAATCTTTTGACTTTAAATGACGGTTGGATGTGAGTTATTACTTTTTCAACTAAAATAAGTGTGTTTAAAGTCATTTCTGTGCCTGAAATTGGTCAAAATTGAAGATTTTGAGTAAGCAAAACTCTGTAAAAATGGCAATTTTGGTCACTGTGAGGGTTTAAAAAGTGGTTATTCAACATGAGGCCCGATCCAAATGACATTTTGAATCATTTTTGGTAGAGTCCAAAAAATCAATTTTCTGATGAAAAACGATGACCCCGGACCAGTCGAACGTTGAAAAAATGGTCAATATTGATGAAATTTTAACATTTAATCTTTTGACTTTAAATGACGGTTCGATGTGAGTTATTACTTTTTCAACTAAAATAAGTGTGTTTAAAGTCATTTCTGTGCCTGAAATTGGTCAAAATTGAAGATTTTGAGTAAGCAAAACTCTGTAAAAATGGCAGTTTTGGTCACTGTGAGGGTTTAAAAAGTGGTTATTCAACATGAGGCCCGATCCAAATGACATTTTGAATCATTTTTGGTAGAGTCCAAAAAATCAATTTTCTGATGAAAAACGATGACCCCGGACCAGTCGAACGTTGAAAAAATGGTCAATATTGATGAAATTGTAATATTTAATCTTTTCACTTTAAATGACGGTTGGATGTGAGTTATTACTTTTTCAACTAAAATAAGTGTGTTTAAAGTCATTTCTGTGCCTGAAATTGGTCAAAATTGAAGATTTTGAGTAAGCAAAACTCTGTAAAAATGGCAATTTTGGTCACTGTGAGGGTTTAAAAAGTGGTTATTCAACATGAGGCCCGATCCAAATGACATTTTGAATCATTTTTGGTAGAGTCCAAAAAATCAATTTTCTGATGAAAAACGATGACCCCGGACCAGTCGAACGTTCAAAAAATGGTCAATATTGATGAAATTTTAACATTTAATCTTTTGACTTTAAATGACGGTTGGATGTGAGTTATTACTTTTTCAACTAAAATAAGTGTGTTTAAAGTCATTTCTGTGCCTGAAATTGGTCAAAATTGAAGATTTTGAGTAAGCAAAACTCTGTAAAAATGGCAATTTTGGTCACTGTGAGGGTTTAAAAAGTGGTTATTCAACATGAGGCCCGATCCAAATGACATTTTGAATCATTTTTGGTAGAGTCCAAAAAATCAATTTTCTGATGAAAAACGATGACCCCGGACCAGTCGAACGTTGAAAAAATGGTCAATATTGATGAAATTTTAACATTTAATCTTTTGACTTTAAATGACGGTTGGATGTGAGTTATTACTTTTTCAACTAAAATAGGTGTATTTAAAGTCATTTCTGTGCCTGAAATTGGTCAAAATTGAAGATTTTGAGTAAGCAAAACTCTGTAAAAATTGCAGTTTTGGTCACTGTGAGGGTTTAAAAAGTGGTTATTCAACATGAGGCCCGATCCAAATGACATTTTGAATCATTTTTGGTAGAGTCCAAAAAATCAATTTTCTGATGAAAAACGATGACCCCGGACCAGTCGAACGTTGAAAAAATGGTCAATATTGATGAAATTTTAACATTTAATCTTTTGACTTTAAATGACGGTTGGATGTCAGTTATTACTTTTTCAACTAAAATAAGTGTGTTTAAAGTCATTTCTGTGCCTGAAATTGGTCAAAATTGAAGATTTTGAGTAAGCAAAACTCTGTAAAAATGGCAATTTTGGTCACTGTGAGGGTTTAAAAAGTGGTTATTCAACATGAGGCCCGATCCAAATGACATTTTGAATCATTTTTGGTAGAGTCCAAAAAATCAATTTTCTGATGAAAAACGATGACCCCGGACCAGTCGAACGTTGAAAAAATGGTCAATATTGATGACATTTTAATATTTAATCTTTTGACTTTAAATGACGGTTGGATGTGAGTTATTACTTTTTCAACTAAAATAAGTGTGTTTAAAGTCATTTCTGTGCCTGAAATTGGTCAAAATTGAAGATTTTGACTAAGCAAAACTCTGTAAAAATGGCAATTTTGGTCACTGTGAGGGTTTAAAAAGTGGTTATTCAACATGAGGCCCGATCCAAATGACATTTTGAATCATTTTTGGTAGAGTCCAAAAAATCAATTTTCTGATGAAAAATGATGACCCCGGACCAGTCGAACGTTCAAAAAATGGTCAATATTGATGAAATTTTAACATTTAATCTTTTGACTTTAAATGACGGTTGGATGTGAGTTATTACTTTTTCAACTAAAATAAGTGTGTTTAAAGTCATTTCTGTGCCTGAAATTGGTCAAAATTGAAGATTTTGAGTAAGCAAAACTCTGTAAAAATGGCAATTTTGGTCACTGTGAGGGTTTAAAAAGTGGTTATTCAACATGAGGCCCGATCCAAATGACATTTTGAATCATTTTTGGTAGAGTCCAAAAAATCCATTTTCTGATGAAAAACGATGACCCCGGACCAGTCGAACGTTGAAAAAATTGTCAATATTGATGAAATTTTAACATTTAATCTTTTGACTTTAAATGACGGTTGGATGTGAGTTATTACTTTTTCAACTAAAATAAGTGTATTTAAAGTCATTTCTGTGCCTGAAATTGGTCAAAATTGAAGATTTTGAGTAAGCAAAACTCTGTAAAAATGGCAATTTTGGTCACTGTGAGGGTTTAAAAAGTGGTTATTCAACATGAGGCCCGATCCAAATGACATTTTGAATCATTTTTGGTAGAGTCCAAAAAATCAATTTTCTGATGAAAAACGATGACCCCGGACCAGTCGAACGTTGAAAAAATGGTCAATATTGATGAAATTTTAACATTTAATCTTTTGACTTTAAATGACGGTTCGATGTGAGTTATTACTTTTTCAACTAAAATAAGTGTGTTTAAAGTCATTTCTGTGCCTGAAATTGGTCAAAATTGAAGATTTTGAGTAAGCAAAACTCTGTAAAAATGGCAGTTTTGGTCACTGTGAGGGTTTAAAAAGTGGTTATTCAACATGAGGCCCGATCCAAATGACATTTTGAATCATTTTTGGTAGAGTCCAAAAAATCCATTTTCTGATGAAAAACGATAACCCCGGACCAGTCGAACGTTGAAAAAATGGTCAATATTGATGAAATTTTAACATTTAATCTTTTGACTTTAAATGACGGTTGGATGTCAGTTATTACTTTTTCAACTAAAATAAGTGTGTTTAAAGTCATTTCTGTGCCTGAAATTGGTCAAAATTGAAGATTTTGAGTAAGCAAAACTCTGTAAAAATGGCAGTTTTGGTCACTGTGAGGGTTTAAAAAGTGGTTATTCAACATGAGGCCCGATCCAAATGACATTTTGAATCATTTTTGGTAGAGTCCAAAAAATCAATTTTCTGATGAAAAACGATTACCCCGGACCAGTCGAACGTTGAAAAAATGGTCAATATTGATGAAATTTTAATATTTAATCTTTTCACTTTAAATAACATAACATAACATAACATGTGTATTTGTAAAGCGCACGTTCACCCTTGGGTATCTTGGCGCTGAATAACAGATGTTTATTGTTACCCAACTCAATGGTACTCATTTTATCGACCTCAGTTGGATGAAAGGCTGAGTGAACCCCCGGGATTTGAACCTGTGACCATGAGGTCGAACACAGGCCCCTGCAATGGACGCATTAGTCCACTGAGCCACCAGACCCGGATCATGACGGTTGGATGTGAGTTATTACTTTTTCAACTAAAATAAGTGTGTTTAAAGTCATTTCTGTGCCTGAAATTGGTCAAAATTGAAGATTTTGAGTAAGCAAAACTCTGTAAAAATGGCAATTTTGGTCACTGTGAGGGTTTAAAAAGTGGTTATTCAACATGAGGCCCGATCCAAATGACATTTTGAATCATTTTTGGTAGAGTCCAAAAAATCAATTTTCTGATGAAAAACGATGACCCCGGACCAGTCGAACGTTCAAAAAATGGTCAATATTGATGAAATTTTAACATTTAATCTTTTGACTTTAAATGACGGTTGGATGTGAGTTATTACTTTTTCAACTAAAATAAGTGTGTTTAAAGTCATTTCTGTGCCTGAAATTGGTCAAAATTGAAGATTTTGAGTAAGCAAAACTCTGTAAAAATGGCAATTTTGGTCACTGTGAGAGTTTAAAAAGTGGTTATTCAACATGAGGCCCGATCCAAATGTCATTTTGAATCATTTTTGGTAGAGTCCAAAAAATCAATTTTCTGATGAAAAACGATGACCCCGGACCAGTCGAACGTTGAAAAAATGGTCAATATTGATGAAATTTTAACATTTAATCTTTTGACTTTAAATGACGGTTGGATGTGAGTTATTACTTTTTCAACTAAAATAGGTGTATTTAAAGTCATTTCTGTGCCTGAAATTGGTCAAAATTGAAGATTTTGAGTAAGCAAAACTCTGTAAAAATTGCAGTTTGGGTCACTGTGAGGGTTTAAAAAGTGGTTATTCAACATGAGGCCCGATCCAAATGACATTTTGAATCATTTTTGGTAGAGTCCAAAAAATCAATTTTCTGATGAAAAACGATGACCCCGGACCAGTCGAACGTTCAAAAAATGGTCAATATTGATGAAATTTTAACATTTAATCTTTTGACTTTAAATGACGGTTGGATGTGAGTTATTACTTTTTCAACTAAAATAAGTGTGTTTAAAGTCATTTCTGTGCCTGAAATTGGTCAAAATTGAAGATTTTGAGTAAGCAAAACTCTGTAAAAATGGCAATTTTGGTCACTGTGAGGGTTTAAAAAGTGGTTATTCAACATGAGGCCCGATCCAAATGACATTTTGAATCATTTTTGGTAGAGTCCAAAAAATCAATTTTCTGATGAAAAACGATGACCCCGGACCAGTCGAACGTTGAAAAAATGGTCAATATTGATGAAATTTTAACATTTAATCTTTTGACTTTAAATGACGGTTGGATGTGAGTTATTACTTTTTCAACTAAAATAAGTGTGTTTAAAGTCATTTCTGTGCCTGAAATTGGTCAAAATTGAAGATTTTGAGTAAGCAAAACTCTGTAAAAATGGCAATTTTGGTCACTGTGAGGGTTTAAAAAGTGGTTATTCAACATGAGGCCCGATCCAAATGACATTTTGATTCATTTTTGGTAGAGTCCAAAAAATCAATTTTCTGATGGAAAACGATGACCCCGGACCAGTCGAACGTTGAAAAAATGGTCAATATTGATGAAATTTTAACATTTAATCTTTTGACTTTAAATGACGGTTGGATGTGAGTTATTACTTTTTCAACTAAAATAAGTGTGTTTAAAGTCATTTCTGTGCCTGAAATTGGTCAAAATTGAAGATTTTGAGTAAGCAAAACTCTGTAAAAATGGCAGTTTTGGTCACTGTGAGGGTTTAAAAAGTGGTTATTCAACATGAGGCCCGATCCAAATGACATTTTGAATCATTTTTGGTAGAGTCCAAAAAATCAATTTTCTGATGAAAAACGATGACCCCGGACCAGTCGAACGTTCAAAAAATGGTCAATATTGATGAAATTTTAACATTTAATCTTTTGACTTTAAATGACGGTTGGATGTGAGTTATTACTTTTTCAACTAAAATAAGTGTGTTTAAAGTCATTTCTGTGCCTGAAATTGGTCAAAATTGAAGATTTTGAGTAAGCAAAACTCTGTAAAAATGGCAATTTTGGTCACTGTGAGGGTTTAAAAAGTGGTTATTCAACATGAGGCCCGATCCAAATGACATTTTGAATCATTTTTGGTAGAGTCCAAAAAATCAATTTTCTGATGAAAAACGATGACCCCGGACCAGTCGAACGTTGAAAAAATGGTCAATATTGATGAAATTTTAACATTTAATCTTTTGACTTTAAATGACGGTTCGATGTGAGTTATTACTTTTTCAACTAAAATAAGTGTGTTTAAAGTCATTTCTGTGCCTGAAATTGGTCAAAATTGAAGATTTTGAGTAAGCAAAACTCTGTAAAAATGGCAGTTTTGGTCACTGTGAGGGTTTAAAAAGTGGTTATTCAACATGAGGCCCGATCCAAATGACATTTTGAATCATTTTTGGTAGAGTCCAAAAAATCAATTTTCTGATGAAAAACGATGACCCCGGACCAGTCGAACGTTGAAAAAATGGTCAATATTGATGAAATTGTAATATTTAATCTTTTCACTTTAAATGACGGTTGGATGTGAGTTATTACTTTTTCAACTAAAATAAGTGTGTTTAAAGTCATTTCTGTGCCTGAAATTGGTCAAAATTGAAGATTTTGAGTAAGCAAAACTCTGTAAAAATGGCAATTTTGGTCACTGTGAGGGTTTAAAAAGTGGTTATTCAACATGAGGCCCGATCCAAATGACATTTTGAATCATTTTTGGTAGAGTCCAAAAAATCAATTTTCTGATGAAAAACGATGACCCCGGACCAGTCGAACGTTCAAAAAATGGTCAATATTGATGAAATTTTAACATTTAATCTTTTGACTTTAAATGACGGTTGGATGTGAGTTATTACTTTTTCAACTAAAATAAGTGTGTTTAAAGTCATTTCTGTGCCTGAAATTGGTCAAAATTGAAGATTTTGAGTAAGCAAAACTCTGTAAAAATGGCAATTTTGGTCACTGTGAGGGTTTAAAAAGTGGTTATTCAACATGAGGCCCGATCCAAATGACATTTTGAATCATTTTTGGTAGAGTCCAAAAAATCAATTTTCTGATGAAAAACGATGACCCCGGACCAGTCGAACGTTGAAAAAATGGTCAATATTGATGAAATTTTAACATTTAATCTTTTGACTTTAAATGACGGTTGGATGTGAGTTATTACTTTTTCAACTAAAATAGGTGTATTTAAAGTCATTTCTGTGCCTGAAATTGGTCAAAATTGACGATTTTGAGTAAGCAAAACTCTGTAAAAATTGCAGTTTTGGTCACTGTGAGGGTTTAAAAAGTGGTTATTCAACATGAGGCCCGATCCAAATGACATTTTGAATCATTTTTGGTAGAGTCCAAAAAATCAATTTTCTGATGAAAAACGATGACCCCGGACCAGTCGAACGTTGAAAAAATGGTCAATATTGATGAAATTTTAACATTTAATCTTTTGACTTTAAATGACGGTTGGATGTCAGTTATTACTTTTTCAACTAAAATAAGTGTGTTTAAAGTCATTTCTGTGCCTGAAATTGGTCAAAATTGAAGATTTTGAGTAAGCAAAACTCTGTAAAAATGGCAATTTTGGTCACTGTGAGGGTTTAAAAAGTGGTTATTCAACATGAGGCCCGATCCAAATGACATTTTGAATCATTTTTGGTAGAGTCCAAAAAATCAATTTTCTGATGAAAAACGATGACCCCGGACCAGTCGAACGTTGAAAAAATGGTCAATATTGATGACATTTTAATATTTAATCTTTTGACTTTAAATGACGGTTGGATGTGAGTTATTACTTTTTCAACTAAAATAAGTGTGTTTAAAGTCATTTCTGTGCCTGAAATTGGTCAAAATTGAAGATTTTGACTAAGCAAAACTCTGTAAAAATGGCAATTTTGGTCACTGTGAGGGTTTAAAAAGTGGTTATTCAACATGAGGCCCGATCCAAATGACATTTTGAATCATTTTTGGTAGAGTCCAAAAAATCAATTTTCTGATGAAAAATGATGACCCCGGACCAGTCGAACGTTCAAAAAATGGTCAATATTGATGAAATTTTAACATTTAATCTTTTGACTTTAAATGACGGTTGGATGTGAGTTATTACTTTTTCAACTAAAATAAGTGTGTTTAAAGTCATTTCTGTGCCTGAAATTGGTCAAAATTGAAGATTTTGAGTAAGCAAAACTCTGTAAAAATGGCAATTTTGGTCACTGTGAGGGTTTAAAAAGTGGTTATTCAACATGAGGCCCGATCCAAATGACATTTTGAATCATTTTTGGTAGAGTCCAAAAAATCCATTTTCTGATGAAAAACGATGACCCCGGACCAGTCGAACGTTGAAAAAATTGTCAATATTGATGAAATTTTAACATTTAATCTTTTGACTTTAAATGACGGTTGGATGTGAGTTATTACTTTTTCAACTAAAATAAGTGTATTTAAAGTCATTTCTGTGCCTGAAATTGGTCAAAATTGAAGATTTTGAGTAAGCAAAACTCTGTAAAAATGGCAATTTTGGTCACTGTGAGGGTTTAAAAAGTGGTTATTCAACATGAGGCCCGATCCAAATGACATTTTGAATCATTTTTGGTAGAGTCCAAAAAATCAATTTTCTGATGAAAAACGATGACCCCGGACCAGTCGAACGTTGAAAAAATGGTCAATATTGATGAAATTTTAACATTTAATCTTTTGACTTTAAATGACGGTTCGATGTGAGTTATTACTTTTTCAACTAAAATAAGTGTGTTTAAAGTCATTTCTGTGCCTGAAATTGGTCAAAATTGAAGATTTTGAGTAAGCAAAACTCTGTAAAAATGGCAGTTTTGGTCACTGTGAGGGTTTAAAAAGTGGTTATTCAACATGAGGCCCGATCCAAATGACATTTTGAATCATTTTTGGTAGAGTCCAAAAAATCCATTTTCTGATGAAAAACGATAACCCCGGACCAGTCGAACGTTGAAAAAATGGTCAATATTGATGAAATTTTAACATTTAATCTTTTGACTTTAAATGACGGTTGGATGTCAGTTATTACTTTTTCAACTAAAATAAGTGTGTTTAAAGTCATTTCTGTGCCTGAAATTGGTCAAAATTGAAGATTTTGAGTAAGCAAAACTCTGTAAAAATGGCAGTTTTGGTCACTGTGAGGGTTTAAAAAGTGGTTATTCAACATGAGGCCCGATCCAAATGACATTTTGAATCATTTTTGGTAGAGTCCAAAAAATCAATTTTCTGATGAAAAACGATTACCCCGGACCAGTCGAACGTTGAAAAAATGGTCAATATTGATGAAATTTTAATATTTAATCTTTTCACTTTAAATAACATAACATAACATAACATGTGTATTTGTAAAGCGCACGTTCACCCTTGGGTATCTTGGCGCTGAATAACAGATGTTTATTGTTACCCAACTCAATGGTACTCATTTTATCGACCTCAGTTGGATGAAAGGCTGAGTGAACCCCCGGGATTTGAACCTGTGACCATGAGGTCGAACACAGGCCCCTGCAATGGACGCATTAGTCCACTGAGCCACCAGACCCGGATCATGACGGTTGGATGTGAGTTATTACTTTTTCAACTAAAATAAGTGTGTTTAAAGTAATTTCTGTGCCTGAAATTGGTCAAAATTGAAGATTTTGAGTAAGCAAAACTCTGTAAAAATGGCAATTTTGGTCACTGTGAGGGTTTAAAAAGTGGTTATTCAACATGAGGCCCGATCCAAATGACATTTTGAATCATTTTTGGTAGAGTCCAAAAAATCAATTTTCTGATGAAAAACGATGACCCCGGACCAGTCGAACGTTCAAAAAATGGTCAATATTGATGAAATTTTAACATTTAATCTTTTGACTTTAAATGACGGTTGGATGTGAGTTATTACTTTTTCAACTAAAATAAGTGTGTTTAAAGTCATTTCTGTGCCTGAAATTGGTCAAAATTGAAGATTTTGAGTAAGCAAAACTCTGTAAAAATGGCAATTTTGGTCACTGTGAGAGTTTAAAAAGTGGTTATTCAACATGAGGCCCGATCCAAATGTCATTTTGAATCATTTTTGGTAGAGTCCAAAAAATCAATTTTCTGATGAAAAACGATGACCCCGGACCAGTCGAACGTTGAAAAAATGGTCAATATTGATGAAATTTTAACATTTAATCTTTTGACTTTAAATGACGGTTGGATGTGAGTTATTACTTTTTCAACTAAAATAGGTGTATTTAAAGTCATTTCTGTGCCTGAAATTGGTCAAAATTGAAGATTTTGAGTAAGCAAAACTCTGTAAAAATTTGCAGTTTGGGTCACTGTGAGGGTTTAAAAAGTGGTTATTCAACATGAGGCCCGATCCAAATGACATTTTGAATCATTTTTGGTAGAGTCCAAAAAATCAATTTTCTGATGAAAAACGATGACCCCGGACCAGTCGAACGTTGAAAAAATGGTCAATATTGATGAAATTTTAACATTTAATCTTTTGACTTTAAATGACGGTTGGATGTGAGTTATTACTTTTTCAACTAAAATAAGTGTGTTTAAAGTCATTTCTGTGCCTGAAATTGGTCAAAATTGAAGATTTTGAGTAAGCAAAACTCTGTAAAAATGGGAATTTTGGTCACTGTGAGGGTTTAAAAAGTGGTTATTCAACATGAGGCCCGATCCAAATGACATTTTGAATCATTTTTGGTAGAGTCCAAAAAATCAATTTTCTGATGAAAAACGATGACCCCGGACCAGTCGAACGTTGAAAAAATGGTCAATATTGATGACATTTTAATATTTAATCTTTTGACTTTAAATGACGGTTGGATGTGAGTTATTACTTTTTCAACTAAAATAAGTGTGTTTAAAGTCATTTCTGTGCCTGAAATTGGTCAAAATTGAAGATTTTGAGTAAGCAAAACTCTGTAAAAATGGCAATTTTGGTCACTGTGAGGGTTTAAAAAGTGGTTATTCAACATGAGGCCCGATCCAAATGACATTTTGAATCATTTTTGGTAGAGTCCAAAAAATCAATTTTCTGATGAAAAACGATGACCCCGGACCAGTCGAACGTTGAAAAAATGGTCAATATTGATGAAATTTTAACATATAATCTTTTGACTTTACATGATGGTTGGATGTGAGTTATTACTTTTTCAACTAAAATAAGTGTGTTTAAAGTCATTTCTGTGCCTGAAATTGGTCAAAATTGAAGATTTTGAGTAAGCAAAACTCTGTAAAAATGGCAGTTTTGGTCAATGTGAGGGTTTAAAAAGTGGTTATTCAACATGAGGCCTGATCCAAATGACATTTTGAATCATTTTTGGTAGAGTCCAAAAAATCCATTTTCTGATGAAAAACGATGACCCCGGACCAGTCGAACATTGAAAAAATGGTCAATATTGATGAAATTTTAACATTTAATCTTTTGACTTTAAATGACGGTTGGATGTGAGTTATTACTTTTTCAACTAAAATAAGTGTGTTTAAAGTCATTTCTGTGCCTGAAATTGGTCAAAATTGAAGATTTTGAGTAAGCAAAACTCTGTAAAAATGGCAATTTTGGTCACTGTGAGGGTTTAAAAAGTGGTTATTCAACATGAGGCCCGATCCAAATGACATTTTGAATCATTTTTGGTAGAGTCCAAAAAATCAATTTTCTGATGAAAAACGATGACCCCGGACCAGTCGAACGTTGAAAAAATGGTCAATATTGATGAAATTTTAACATTTAATCTTTTGACTTTAAATGGCGGTTGGATGTGAGTTATTACTTTTTCAACTAAAATAAGTGTGTTTAAAGTCATTTCTGTGCCTGAAATTGGTCAAAATTGAAGATTTTGAGTAAGCAAAACTCTGTAAAAATGGCAATTTTGGTCACTGTGAGGGTTTAAAAAGTGGTTATTCAACATGAGGCCCGATCCAAATGACATTTTGAATCATTTTTGGTAGAGTCCAAAAAATCAATTTTCTGATGAAAAACGATGACCCCGGACCAGTCGAACGTTGAAAAAATGGTCAATATTGATGAAATTTTAACATTTAATCTTTTGACTTTAAATGGCGGTTGGATGTGAGTTATTACTTTTTCAACTAAAATAAGTGTATTTAAAGTCATTTCTGTGCCTGAAATTGGTCAAAATTGAAGATTTTGAGTAAGCAAAACTCTGTAAAAATGGCAATTTTGGTCACTGTGAGGGTTTAAAAAGTGGTTATTCAACATGAGGCCCGATCCAAATGACATTTTGAATCATTTTTGGTAGAGTCCAAAAAATCAATTTTCTGATGAAAAACGATGACCCCGGACCAGTCGAACGTTGAAAAAATGGTCAATATTGATGAAATTTTAACATTTAATCTTTTGACTTTAAATGACGGTTGGATGTGAGTTATTACTTTTTCAACTAAAATAAGTGTATTTAAAGTCATTTCTGTGCCTGAAATTGGTCAAAATTGAAGATTTTGAGTAAGCAAAACTCTGTAAAAATTGCAGTTTTGGTCACTGTGAGGGTTTAAAAAGTGGTTATTCAACATGAGGCCTGATCCAAATGACATTTTGAATCATTTTTGGTAGAGTCCAAAAAATCAATTTTCTGATGAAAAACGATGACCCCGGACCAGTCGAACGTTGAAAAAATGGTCAATATTGATGAAATTTTAACATTTAATCTTTTGACTTTAAATGACGGTTGGATGTGAGTTATTACTTTTTCAACTAAAATAAGTGTGTTTAAAGTCATTTCTGTGCCTGAAATTGGTCAAAATTGAAGATTTTGAGTAAGCAAAACTGTAAAAATGGCAATTTTGGTCACTGTGAGGGTTTAAAAAGTGGTTATTCAACATGAGGCCCGATCCAAATGACATTTTGAATTATTTTTGGTAGAGTCCAAAAAATCAATTTTCTGATGAAAAACGATGACCCCGGACCAGTCGAACGTTGAAAAAATGGTCAATATTGATGAAATTTTACCATTTAATCTTTTGACTTTAAATGACGGTTGGATGTGAGTTATTACTTTTTCAACTAAAATAAGTGTGTTTAAAGTCATTTCTGTGCCTGAAATTGGTCAAAATTGAAGATTTTGAGTAAGCAAAACTCTGTAAAAAGTGGCAATTTTGGTCACTGTGAGGGTTTAAAAAGTGGTTATTCAACATGAGGCCCGATCCAAATGACATTTTGAATCATTTTTGGTAGAGTCCAAAAAATCAATTTTCTGATCAAAAACGATGACCCCGGACCAGTCGAACGTTGAAAAAATGGTCAATATTGATGAAATTTTAACATATAATCTTTTGACTTTACATGATGGTTGGATGTGAGTTATTACTTTTTCAACTAAAATAAGTGTGTTTAAAGTCATTTCTGTGCCTGAAATTGGTCAAAATTGAAGATTTTGAGTAAGCAAAACTCTGTAAAAATGGCAGTTTTGGTCAATGTGAGGGTTTAAAAAGTGGTTATTCAACATGAGGCCTGATCCAAATGACATTTTGAATCATTTTTGGTAGAGTCCAAAAAATCCATTTTCTGATGAAAAACGATGACCCCGGACCAGTCGAACATTGAAAAAATGGTCAATATTGATGAAATTTTAACATTTAATCTTTTGACTTTAAATGACGGTTGGATGTGAGTTATTACTTTTTCAACTAAAATAAGTGTGTTTAAAGTCATTTCTGTGCCTGAAATTGGTCAAAATTGAAGATTTTGAGTAAGCAAAACTCTGTAAAAATGGCAATTTTGGTCACTGTGAGGGTTTAAAAAGTGGTTATTCAACATGAGGCCCGATCCAAATGACATTTTGAATCATTTTTGGTAGAGTCCAAAAAATCAATTTTCTGATGAAAAACGATGACCCCGGACCAGTCGAACGTTGAAAAAATGGTCAATATTGATGAAATTTTAACATTTAATCTTTTGACTTTAAATGGCGGTTGGATGTGAGTTATTACTTTTTCAACTAAAATAAGTGTGTTTAAAGTCATTTCTGTGCCTGAAATTGGTCAAAATTGAAGATTTTGAGTAAGCAAAACTCTGTAAAAATGGCAATTTTGGTCACTGTGAGGGTTTAAAAAGTGGTTATTCAACATGAGGCCCGATCCAAATGACATTTTGAATCATTTTTGGTAGAGTCCAAAAAATCAATTTTCTGATGAAAAACGATGACCCCGGACCAGTCGAACGTTGAAAAAATGGTCAATATTGATGAAATTTTAACATTTAATCTTTTGACTTTAAATGGCGGTTGGATGTGAGTTATTACTTTTTCAACTAAAATAAGTGTGTTTAAAGTCATTTCTGTGCCTGAAATTGGTCAAAATTGAAGATTTTGAGTAAGCAAAACTCTGTAAAAATGGCAGTTTTGGTCACTGTGAGGGTTTAAAAAGTGGTTATTCAACATGAGGCCTGATCCAAATGACATTTTGAATCATTTTTGGTAGAGTCCAAAAAATCAATTTTCTGATGAAAAACGATGACCCCGGACCAGTCGAACGTTGAAAAAATGGTCAATATTGATGAAATTTTAACATTTAATCTTTTGACTTTAAATGACGGTTGGATGTGAGTTATTACTTTTTCAACTAAAATAAGTGTGTTTAAAGTCATTTCTGTGCCTGAAATTGGTCAAAATTGAAGATTTTGAGTAAGCAAAACTCTGTAAAAATGGCAATTTTGGTCACTGTGAGGGTTTAAAAAGTGGTTATTCAACATGAGGCCCGATCCAAATGACATTTTGAATTATTTTTGGTAGAGTCCAAAAAATCAATTTTCTGATGAAAAACGATGACCCCGGACCAGTCGAACGTTGAAAAAATGGTCAATATTGATGAAATTTTACCATTTAATCTTTTGACTTTAAATGACGGTTGGATGTGAGTTATTACTTTTTCAACTAAAATAAGTGTATTTAAAGTCATTTCTGTGCCTGAAATTGGTCAAAATTGAAGATTTTGAGTAAGCAAAACTCTGTAAAAATTGCAGTTTTGGTCACTGTGAGGGTTTAAAAAGTGGTTATTCAACATGAGGCCTGATCCAAATGACATTTTGAATCATTTTTGGTAGAGTCCAAAAAATCAATTTTCTGATGAAAAACGATGACCCCGGACCAGTCGAACGTTGAAAAAATGGTCAATATTGATGAAATTTTAACATTTAATCTTTTGACTTTAAATGACGGTTGGATGTGAGTTATTACTTTTTCAACTAAAATAAGTGTGTTTAAAGTCATTTCTGTGCCTGAAATTGGTCAAAATTGAAGATTTTGAGTAAGCAAAACTCTGTACAAATGGCAATTTTGGTCACTGTGAGGGTTTAAAAAGTGGTTATTCAACATGAGGCCCGATCCAAATGACATTTTGAATTATTTTTGGTAGAGTCCAAAAAATCAATTTTCTGATGAAAAACGATGACCCCGGACCAGTCGAACGTTGAAAAAATGGTCAATATTGATGAAATTTTACCATTTAATCTTTTGACTTTAAATGACGGTTGGATGTGAGTTATTACTTTTTCAACTAAAATAAGTGTGTTTAAAGTCATTTCTGTGCCTGAAATTGGTCAAAATTGAAGATTTTGAGTAAGCAAAACTCTGTAAAAATGGCAATTTTGGTCACTGTGAGGGTTTAAAAAGTGGTTATTCAACATGAGGCCCGATCCAAATGACATTTTGAATCATTTTTGGTAGAGTCCAAAAAATCAATTTTCTGATCAAAAACGATGACCCCGGACCAGTCGAACGTTGAAAAAATGGTCAATATTGATGAAATTTTAACATATAATCTTTTGACTTTACATGATGGTTGGATGTGAGTTATTACTTTTTCAACTAAAATAAGTGTGTTTAAAGTCATTTCTGTGCCTGAAATTGGTCAAAATTGAAGATTTTGAGTAAGCAAAACTCTGTAAAAATGGCAGTTTTGGTCAATGTGAGGGTTTAAAAAGTGGTTATTCAACATGAGGCCTGATCCAAATGACATTTTGAATCATTTTTGGTAGAGTCCAAAAAATCCATTTTCTGATGAAAAACGATGACCCCGGACCAGTCGAACATTGAAAAAATGGTCAATATTGATGAAATTTTAACATTTAATCTTTTGACTTTAAATGACGGTTGGATGTGAGTTATTACTTTTTCAACTAAAATAAGTGTGTTTAAAGTCATTTCTGTGCCTGAAATTGGTCAAAATTGAAGATTTTGAGTAAGCAAAACTCTGTAAAAATGGCAATTTTGGTCACTGTGAGGGTTTAAAAAGTGGTTATTCAACATGAGGCCCGATCCAAATGACATTTTGAATCATTTTTGGTAGAGTCCAAAAAATCAATTTTCTGATGAAAAACGATGACCCCGGACCAGTCGAACGTTGAAAAAATGGTCAATATTGATGAAATTTTAACATTTAATCTTTTGACTTTAAATGGCGGTTGGATGTGAGTTATTACTTTTTCAACTAAAATAAGTGTGTTTAAAGTCATTTCTGTGCCTGAAATTGGTCAAAATTGAAGATTTTGAGTAAGCAAAACTCTGTAAAAATGGCAATTTTGGTCACTGTGAGGGTTTAAAAAGTGGTTATTCAACATGAGGCCCGATCCAAATGACATTTTGAATCATTTTTGGTAGAGTCCAAAAAATCAATTTTCTGATGAAAAACGATGACCCCGGACCAGTCGAACGTTGAAAAAATGGTCAATATTGATGAAATTTTAACATATAATCTTTTGACTTTACATGATGGTTGGATGTGAGTTATTACTTTTTCAACTAAAATAAGTGTGTTTAAAGTCATTTCTGTGCCTGAAATTGGTCAAAATTGAAGATTTTGAGTAAGCAAAACTCTGTAAAAATGGCAGTTTTGGTCAATGTGAGGGTTTAAAAAGTGGTTATTCAACATGAGGCCTGATCCAAATGACATTTTGAATCATTTTTGGTAGAGTCCAAAAAATCCATTTTCTGATGAAAAACGATGACCCCGGACCAGTCGAACATTGAAAAAATGGTCAATATTGATGAAATTTTAACATTTAATCTTTTGACTTTAAATGACGGTTGGATGTGAGTTATTACTTTTTCAACTAAAATAAGTGTGTTTAAAGTCATTTCTGTGCCTGAAATTGGTCAAAATTGAAGATTTTGAGTAAGCAAAACTCTGTAAAAATGGCAATTTTGGTCACTGTGAGGGTTTAAAAAGTGGTTATTCAACATGAGGCCCGATCCAAATGACATTTTGAATCATTTTTGGTAGAGTCCAAAAAATCAATTTTCTGATGAAAAACGATGACCCCGGACCAGTCGAACGTTGAAAAAATGGTCAATATTGATGAAATTTTAACATTTAATCTTTTGACTTTAAATGGCGGTTGGATGTGAGTTATTACTTTTTCAACTAAAATAAGTGTGTTTAAAGTCATTTCTGTGCCTGAAATTGGTCAAAATTGAAGATTTTGAGTAAGCAAAACTCTGTAAAAATGGCAATTTTGGTCACTGTGAGGGTTTAAAAAGTGGTTATTCAACATGAGGCCCGATCCAAATGACATTTTGAATCATTTTTGGTAGAGTCCAAAAAATCAATTTTCTGATGAAAAACGATGACCCCGGACCAGTCGAACGTTGAAAAAATGGTCAATATTGATGAAATTTTAACATTTAATCTTTTGACTTTAAATGGCGGTTGGATGTGAGTTATTACTTTTTCAACTAAAATAAGTGTATTTAAAGTCATTTCTGTGCCTGAAATTGGTCAAAATTGAAGATTTTGAGTAAGCAAAACTCTGTAAAAATGGCAATTTTGGTCACTGTGAGGGTTTAAAAAGTGGTTATTCAACATGAGGCCCGATCCAAATGACATTTTGAATCATTTTTGGTAGAGTCCAAAAAATCAATTTTCTGATGAAAAACGATGACCCCGGACCAGTCGAACGTTGAAAAAATGGTCAATATTGATGAAATTTTAACATTTAATCTTTTGACTTTAAATGACGGTTGGATGTGAGTTATTACTTTTTCAACTAAAATAAGTGTATTTAAAGTCATTTCTGTGCCTGAAATTGGTCAAAATTGAAGATTTTGAGTAAGCAAAACTCTGTAAAAATTGCAGTTTTGGTCACTGTGAGGGTTTAAAAAGTGGTTATTCAACATGAGGCCTGATCCAAATGACATTTTGAATCATTTTTGGTAGAGTCCAAAAAATCAATTTTCTGATGAAAAACGATGACCCCGGACCAGTCGAACGTTGAAAAAATGGTCAATATTGATGAAATTTTAACATTTAATCTTTTGACTTTAAATGACGGTTGGATGTGAGTTATTACTTTTTCAACTAAAATAAGTGTGTTTAAAGTCATTTCTGTGCCTGAAATTGGTCAAAATTGAAGATTTTGAGTAAGCAAAACTGTAAAAATGGCAATTTTGGTCACTGTGAGGGTTTAAAAAGTGGTTATTCAACATGAGGCCCGATCCAAATGACATTTTGAATTATTTTTGGTAGAGTCCAAAAAATCAATTTTCTGATGAAAAACGATGACCCCGGACCAGTCGAACGTTGAAAAAATGGTCAATATTGATGAAATTTTACCATTTAATCTTTTGACTTTAAATGACGGTTGGATGTGAGTTATTACTTTTTCAACTAAAATAAGTGTGTTTAAAGTCATTTCTGTGCCTGAAATTGGTCAAAATTGAAGATTTTGAGTAAGCAAAACTCTGTAAAAAGTGGCAATTTTGGTCACTGTGAGGGTTTAAAAAGTGGTTATTCAACATGAGGCCCGATCCAAATGACATTTTGAATCATTTTTGGTAGAGTCCAAAAAATCAATTTTCTGATCAAAAACGATGACCCCGGACCAGTCGAACGTTGAAAAAATGGTCAATATTGATGAAATTTTAACATATAATCTTTTGACTTTACATGATGGTTGGATGTGAGTTATTACTTTTTCAACTAAAATAAGTGTGTTTAAAGTCATTTCTGTGCCTGAAATTGGTCAAAATTGAAGATTTTGAGTAAGCAAAACTCTGTAAAAATGGCAGTTTTGGTCAATGTGAGGGTTTAAAAAGTGGTTATTCAACATGAGGCCTGATCCAAATGACATTTTGAATCATTTTTGGTAGAGTCCAAAAAATCCATTTTCTGATGAAAAACGATGACCCCGGACCAGTCGAACATTGAAAAAATGGTCAATATTGATGAAATTTTAACATTTAATCTTTTGACTTTAAATGACGGTTGGATGTGAGTTATTACTTTTTCAACTAAAATAAGTGTGTTTAAAGTCATTTCTGTGCCTGAAATTGGTCAAAATTGAAGATTTTGAGTAAGCAAAACTCTGTAAAAATGGCAATTTTGGTCACTGTGAGGGTTTAAAAAGTGGTTATTCAACATGAGGCCCGATCCAAATGACATTTTGAATCATTTTTGGTAGAGTCCAAAAAATCAATTTTCTGATGAAAAACGATGACCCCGGACCAGTCGAACGTTGAAAAAATGGTCAATATTGATGAAATTTTAACATTTAATCTTTTGACTTTAAATGGCGGTTGGATGTGAGTTATTACTTTTTCAACTAAAATAAGTGTGTTTAAAGTCATTTCTGTGCCTGAAATTGGTCAAAATTGAAGATTTTGAGTAAGCAAAACTCTGTAAAAATGGCAATTTTGGTCACTGTGAGGGTTTAAAAAGTGGTTATTCAACATGAGGCCCGATCCAAATGACATTTTGAATCATTTTTGGTAGAGTCCAAAAAATCAATTTTCTGATGAAAAACGATGACCCCGGACCAGTCGAACGTTGAAAAAATGGTCAATATTGATGAAATTTTAACATTTAATCTTTTGACTTTAAATGGCGGTTGGATGTGAGTTATTACTTTTTCAACTAAAATAAGTGTGTTTAAAGTCATTTCTGTGCCTGAAATTGGTCAAAATTGAAGATTTTGAGTAAGCAAAACTCTGTAAAAATGGCAGTTTTGGTCACTGTGAGGGTTTAAAAAGTGGTTATTCAACATGAGGCCTGATCCAAATGACATTTTGAATCATTTTTGGTAGAGTCCAAAAAATCAATTTTCTGATGAAAAACGATGACCCCGGACCAGTCGAACGTTGAAAAAATGGTCAATATTGATGAAATTTTAACATTTAATCTTTTGACTTTAAATGACGGTTGGATGTGAGTTATTACTTTTTCAACTAAAATAAGTGTGTTTAAAGTCATTTCTGTGCCTGAAATTGGTCAAAATTGAAGATTTTGAGTAAGCAAAACTCTGTAAAAATGGCAATTTTGGTCACTGTGAGGGTTTAAAAAGTGGTTATTCAACATGAGGCCCGATCCAAATGACATTTTGAATTATTTTTGGTAGAGTCCAAAAAATCAATTTTCTGATGAAAAACGATGACCCCGGACCAGTCGAACGTTGAAAAAATGGTCAATATTGATGAAATTTTACCATTTAATCTTTTGACTTTAAATGACGGTTGGATGTGAGTTATTACTTTTTCAACTAAAATAAGTGTATTTAAAGTCATTTCTGTGCCTGAAATTGGTCAAAATTGAAGATTTTGAGTAAGCAAAACTCTGTAAAAATTGCAGTTTTGGTCACTGTGAGGGTTTAAAAAGTGGTTATTCAACATGAGGCCTGATCCAAATGACATTTTGAATCATTTTTGGTAGAGTCCAAAAAATCAATTTTCTGATGAAAAACGATGACCCCGGACCAGTCGAACGTTGAAAAAATGGTCAATATTGATGAAATTTTAACATTTAATCTTTTGACTTTAAATGACGGTTGGATGTGAGTTATTACTTTTTCAACTAAAATAAGTGTGTTTAAAGTCATTTCTGTGCCTGAAATTGGTCAAAATTGAAGATTTTGAGTAAGCAAAACTCTGTACAAATGGCAATTTTGGTCACTGTGAGGGTTTAAAAAGTGGTTATTCAACATGAGGCCCGATCCAAATGACATTTTGAATTATTTTTGGTAGAGTCCAAAAAATCAATTTTCTGATGAAAAACGATGACCCCGGACCAGTCGAACGTTGAAAAAATGGTCAATATTGATGAAATTTTACCATTTAATCTTTTGACTTTAAATGACGGTTGGATGTGAGTTATTACTTTTTCAACTAAAATAAGTGTGTTTAAAGTCATTTCTGTGCCTGAAATTGGTCAAAATTGAAGATTTTGAGTAAGCAAAACTCTGTAAAAATGGCAATTTTGGTCACTGTGAGGGTTTAAAAAGTGGTTATTCAACATGAGGCCCGATCCAAATGACATTTTGAATCATTTTTGGTAGAGTCCAAAAAATCAATTTTCTGATCAAAAACGATGACCCCGGACCAGTCGAACGTTGAAAAAATGGTCAATATTGATGAAATTTTAACATATAATCTTTTGACTTTACATGATGGTTGGATGTGAGTTATTACTTTTTCAACTAAAATAAGTGTGTTTAAAGTCATTTCTGTGCCTGAAATTGGTCAAAATTGAAGATTTTGAGTAAGCAAAACTCTGTAAAAATGGCAGTTTTGGTCAATGTGAGGGTTTAAAAAGTGGTTATTCAACATGAGGCCTGATCCAAATGACATTTTGAATCATTTTTGGTAGAGTCCAAAAAATCCATTTTCTGATGAAAAACGATGACCCCGGACCAGTCGAACATTGAAAAAATGGTCAATATTGATGAAATTTTAACATTTAATCTTTTGACTTTAAATGACGGTTGGATGTGAGTTATTACTTTTTCAACTAAAATAAGTGTGTTTAAAGTCATTTCTGTGCCTGAAATTGGTCAAAATTGAAGATTTTGAGTAAGCAAAACTCTGTAAAAATGGCAATTTTGGTCACTGTGAGGGTTTAAAAAGTGGTTATTCAACATGAGGCCCGATCCAAATGACATTTTGAATCATTTTTGGTAGAGTCCAAAAAATCAATTTTCTGATGAAAAACGATGACCCCGGACCAGTCGAACGTTGAAAAAATGGTCAATATTGATGAAATTTTAACATTTAATCTTTTGACTTTAAATGGCGGTTGGATGTGAGTTATTACTTTTTCAACTAAAATAAGTGTGTTTAAAGTCATTTCTGTGCCTGAAATTGGTCAAAATTGAAGATTTTGAGTAAGCAAAACTCTGTAAAAATGGCAATTTTGGTCACTGTGAGGGTTTAAAAAGTGGTTATTCAACATGAGGCCCGATCCAAATGACATTTTGAATCATTTTTGGTAGAGTCCAAAAAATCAATTTTCTGATGAAAAACGATGACCCCGGACCAGTCGAACGTTGAAAAAATGGTCAATATTGATGAAATTTTAACATTTAATCTTTTGACTTTAAATGACGGTTGGATGTGAGTTATTACTTTTTCAACTAAAATAAGTGTGTTTAAAGTCATTTCTGTGCCTGAAATTGGTCAAAATTGAAGATTTTGAGTAAGCAAAACTCTGTAAAAATGGCAGTTTTGGTCACTGTGAGGGTTTAAAAAGTGGTTATTCAACATGAGGCCTGATCCAAATGACATTTTGAATCATTTTTGGTAGAGTCCAAAAAATCAATTTTCTGATGAAAAACAATGACCCCGGACCAGTCGAACGTTGAAAAAATGGTCAATATTGATGAAATTTTAACATTTAATCTTTTGACTTTAAATGACGGTTGGATGTGAGTTATTACTTTTTCAACTAAAATAAGTGTGTTTAAAGTCATTTCTGTGCCTGAAATTGGTCAAAATTGAAGATTTTGAGTAAGCAAAATTCTGTAAAAATGGCAATTTTGGTCACTGTGAGGGTTTAAAAAGTGGTTATTCAACATGAGGCCCGATCCAAATGACATTTTGAATCATTTTTGGTAGAGTCCAAAAAATCAATTTTCTGATGAAAAACGATGACCCCGGACCAGTCGAACGTTGAAAAAATGGTCAATATTGATGACATTTTAATATTTAATCTTTTGACTTTAAATGACGGTTGGATGTGAGTTATTACTTTTTCAACTAAAATAAGTGTGTTTAAAGTCATTTCTGTGCCTGAAATTGGTCAAAATTGAAGATTTTGAGTAAGCAAAACTCTGTAAAAATGGCAATTTTGGTCACTGTGAGGGTTTAAAAAGTGGTTATTCAACATGAGGCCCGATCCAAATGACATTTTGAATAATTTTTGGTAGAGTCCAAAAAATCAATTTTCTGATGAAAAACGATGACCCCGGACCAGTCGAACGTTCAAAAAATGGTCAATATTGATGAAATTTTAACATTTAATCTTTTGACTTTAAATGACGGTTGGATGTGAGTTATTACTTTTTCAACTAAAATAAGTGTGTTTAAAGTCATTTCTGTGCCTGAAATTGGTCAAAATTGAAGATTTTGAGTAAGCAAAACTCTGTAAAAATGGCAATTTTGGTCACTGTGAGGGTTTAAAAAGTGGTTATTCAACATGAGGCCCGATCCAAATGACATTTTGAATCATTTTTGGTAGAGTCCAAAAAATCCATTTTCTGATGAAAAACGATGACCCCGGACCAGTCGAACGTTGAAAAAATTGTCAATATTGATGAAATTTTAACATTTAATCTTTTGACTTTAAATGACGGTTGGATGTGAGTTATTACTTTTTCAACTAAAATAAGTGTATTTAAAGTCATTTCTGTGCCTGAAATTGGTCAAAATTGAAGATTTTGAGTAAGCAAAACTCTGTAAAAATGGCAATTTTGGTCACTGTGAGGGTTTAAAAAGTGGTTATTCAACATGAGGCCCGATCCAAATGACATTTTGAATCATTTTTGGTAGAGTCCAAAAAATCAATTTTCTGATGAAAAACGATGACCCCGGACCAGTCGAACGTTGAAAAAATGGTCAATATTGATGAAATTTTAACATTTAATCTTTTGACTTTAAATGACGGTTGGATGTGAGTTATTACTTTTTCAACTAAAATAAGTGTATTTAAAGTCATTTCTGTGCCTGAAATTGGTCAAAATTGAAGATTTTGAGTAAGCAAAACTCTGTAAAAATTGCAGTTTTGGTCACTGTGAGGGTTTAAAAAGTGGTTATTCAACATGAGGCCTGATCCAAATGACATTTTGAATCATTTTTGGTAGAGTCCAAAAAATCAATTTTCTGATGAAAAACGATGACCCCGGACCAGTCGAACGTTGAAAAAATGGTCAATATTGATGAAATTTTAACATTTAATCTTTTGACTTTAAATGACGGTTGGATGTGAGTTATTACTTTTTCAACTAAAATAAGTGTGTTTAAAGTCATTTCTGTGCCTGAAATTGGTCAAAATTGAAGATTTTGAGTAAGCAAAACTGTAAAAATGGCAATTTTGGTCACTGTGAGGGTTTAAAAAGTGGTTATTCAACATGAGGCCCGATCCAAATGACATTTTGAATTATTTTTGGTAGAGTCCAAAAAATCAATTTTCTGATGAAAAACGATGACCCCGGACCAGTCGAACGTTGAAAAAATGGTCAATATTGATGAAATTTTACCATTTAATCTTTTGACTTTAAATGACGGTTGGATGTGAGTTATTACTTTTTCAACTAAAATAAGTGTGTTTAAAGTCATTTCTGTGCCTGAAATTGGTCAAAATTGAAGATTTTGAGTAAGCAAAACTCTGTAAAAAGTGGCAATTTTGGTCACTGTGAGGGTTTAAAAAGTGGTTATTCAACATGAGGCCCGATCCAAATGACATTTTGAATCATTTTTGGTAGAGTCCAAAAAATCAATTTTCTGATCAAAAACGATGACCCCGGACCAGTCGAACGTTGAAAAAATGGTCAATATTGATGAAATTTTAACATATAATCTTTTGACTTTACATGATGGTTGGATGTGAGTTATTACTTTTTCAACTAAAATAAGTGTGTTTAAAGTCATTTCTGTGCCTGAAATTGGTCAAAATTGAAGATTTTGAGTAAGCAAAACTCTGTAAAAATGGCAGTTTTGGTCAATGTGAGGGTTTAAAAAGTGGTTATTCAACATGAGGCCTGATCCAAATGACATTTTGAATCATTTTTGGTAGAGTCCAAAAAATCCATTTTCTGATGAAAAACGATGACCCCGGACCAGTCGAACATTGAAAAAATGGTCAATATTGATGAAATTTTAACATTTAATCTTTTGACTTTAAATGACGGTTGGATGTGAGTTATTACTTTTTCAACTAAAATAAGTGTGTTTAAAGTCATTTCTGTGCCTGAAATTGGTCAAAATTGAAGATTTTGAGTAAGCAAAACTCTGTAAAAATGGCAATTTTGGTCACTGTGAGGGTTTAAAAAGTGGTTATTCAACATGAGGCCCGATCCAAATGACATTTTGAATCATTTTTGGTAGAGTCCAAAAAATCAATTTTCTGATGAAAAACGATGACCCCGGACCAGTCGAACGTTGAAAAAATGGTCAATATTGATGAAATTTTAACATTTAATCTTTTGACTTTAAATGGCGGTTGGATGTGAGTTATTACTTTTTCAACTAAAATAAGTGTGTTTAAAGTCATTTCTGTGCCTGAAATTGGTCAAAATTGAAGATTTTGAGTAAGCAAAACTCTGTAAAAATGGCAATTTTGGTCACTGTGAGGGTTTAAAAAGTGGTTATTCAACATGAGGCCCGATCCAAATGACATTTTGAATCATTTTTGGTAGAGTCCAAAAAATCAATTTTCTGATGAAAAACGATGACCCCGGACCAGTCGAACGTTGAAAAAATGGTCAATATTGATGAAATTTTAACATTTAATCTTTTGACTTTAAATGGCGGTTGGATGTGAGTTATTACTTTTTCAACTAAAATAAGTGTGTTTAAAGTCATTTCTGTGCCTGAAATTGGTCAAAATTGAAGATTTTGAGTAAGCAAAACTCTGTAAAAATGGCAGTTTTGGTCACTGTGAGGGTTTAAAAAGTGGTTATTCAACATGAGGCCTGATCCAAATGACATTTTGAATCATTTTTGGTAGAGTCCAAAAAATCAATTTTCTGATGAAAAACGATGACCCCGGACCAGTCGAACGTTGAAAAAATGGTCAATATTGATGAAATTTTAACATTTAATCTTTTGACTTTAAATGACGGTTGGATGTGAGTTATTACTTTTTCAACTAAAATAAGTGTGTTTAAAGTCATTTCTGTGCCTGAAATTGGTCAAAATTGAAGATTTTGAGTAAGCAAAACTCTGTAAAAATGGCAATTTTGGTCACTGTGAGGGTTTAAAAAGTGGTTATTCAACATGAGGCCCGATCCAAATGACATTTTGAATTATTTTTGGTAGAGTCCAAAAAATCAATTTTCTGATGAAAAACGATGACCCCGGACCAGTCGAACGTTGAAAAAATGGTCAATATTGATGAAATTTTACCATTTAATCTTTTGACTTTAAATGACGGTTGGATGTGAGTTATTACTTTTTCAACTAAAATAAGTGTATTTAAAGTCATTTCTGTGCCTGAAATTGGTCAAAATTGAAGATTTTGAGTAAGCAAAACTCTGTAAAAATTGCAGTTTTGGTCACTGTGAGGGTTTAAAAAGTGGTTATTCAACATGAGGCCTGATCCAAATGACATTTTGAATCATTTTTGGTAGAGTCCAAAAAATCAATTTTCTGATGAAAAACGATGACCCCGGACCAGTCGAACGTTGAAAAAATGGTCAATATTGATGAAATTTTAACATTTAATCTTTTGACTTTAAATGACGGTTGGATGTGAGTTATTACTTTTTCAACTAAAATAAGTGTGTTTAAAGTCATTTCTGTGCCTGAAATTGGTCAAAATTGAAGATTTTGAGTAAGCAAAACTCTGTACAAATGGCAATTTTGGTCACTGTGAGGGTTTAAAAAGTGGTTATTCAACATGAGGCCTGATCCAAATGACATTTTGAATTATTTTTGGTAGAGTCCAAAAAATCAATTTTCTGATGAAAAACGATGACCCCGGACCAGTCGAACGTTGAAAAAATGGTCAATATTGATGAAATTTTACCATTTAATCTTTTGACTTTAAATGACGGTTGGATGTGAGTTATTACTTTTTCAACTAAAATAAGTGTGTTTAAAGTCATTTCTGTGCCTGAAATTGGTCAAAATTGAAGATTTTGAGTAAGCAAAACTCTGTAAAAATGGCAATTTTGGTCACTGTGAGGGTTTAAAAAGTGGTTATTCAACATGAGGCCCGATCCAAATGACATTTTGAATCATTTTTGGTAGAGTCCAAAAAATCAATTTTCTGATCAAAAACGATGACCCCGGACCAGTCGAACGTTGAAAAAATGGTCAATATTGATGAAATTTTAACATATAATCTTTTGACTTTACATGATGGTTGGATGTGAGTTATTACTTTTTCAACTAAAATAAGTGTGTTTAAAGTCATTTCTGTGCCTGAAATTGGTCAAAATTGAAGATTTTGAGTAAGCAAAACTCTGTAAAAATGGCAGTTTTGGTCAATGTGAGGGTTTAAAAAGTGGTTATTCAACATGAGGCCTGATCCAAATGACATTTTGAATCATTTTTGGTAGAGTCCAAAAAATCCATTTTCTGATGAAAAACGATGACCCCGGACCAGTCGAACATTGAAAAAATGGTCAATATTGATGAAATTTTAACATTTAATCTTTTGACTTTAAATGACGGTTGGATGTGAGTTATTACTTTTTCAACTAAAATAAGTGTGTTTAAAGTCATTTCTGTGCCTGAAATTGGTCAAAATTGAAGATTTTGAGTAAGCAAAACTCTGTAAAAATGGCAATTTTGGTCACTGTGAGGGTTTAAAAAGTGGTTATTCAACATGAGGCCCGATCCAAATGACATTTTGAATCATTTTTGGTAGAGTCCAAAAAATCAATTTTCTGATGAAAAACGATGACCCCGGACCAGTCGAACGTTGAAAAAATGGTCAATATTGATGAAATTTTAACATTTAATCTTTTGACTTTAAATGGCGGTTGGATGTGAGTTATTACTTTTTCAACTAAAATAAGTGTGTTTAAAGTCATTTCTGTGCCTGAAATTGGTCAAAATTGAAGATTTTGAGTAAGCAAAACTCTGTAAAAATGGCAATTTTGGTCACTGTGAGGGTTTAAAAAGTGGTTATTCAACATGAGGCCCGATCCAAATGACATTTTGAATCATTTTTGGTAGAGTCCAAAAAATCAATTTTCTGATGAAAAACGATGACCCCGGACCAGTCGAACGTTGAAAAAATGGTCAATATTGATGAAATTTTAACATTTAATCTTTTGACTTTAAATGGCGGTTGGATGTGAGTTATTACTTTTTCAACTAAAATAAGTGTGTTTAAAGTCATTTCTGTGCCTGAAATTGGTCAAAATTGAAGATTTTGAGTAAGCAAAACTCTGTAAAAATGGCAGTTTTGGTCACTGTGAGGGTTTAAAAAGTGGTTATTCAACATGAGGCCTGATCCAAATGACATTTTGAATCATTTTTGGTAGAGTCCAAAAAATCAATTTTCTGATGAAAAACGATGACCCCGGACCAGTCGAACGTTGAAAAAATGGTCAATATTGATGAAATTTTAACATTTAATCTTTTGACTTTAAATGACGGTTGGATGTGAGTTATTACTTTTTCAACTAAAATAAGTGTGTTTAAAGTCATTTCTGTGCCTGAAATTGGTCAAAATTGAAGATTTTGAGTAAGCAAAACTCTGTAAAAATGGCAATTTTGGTCACTGTGAGGGTTTAAAAAGTGGTTATTCAACATGAGGCCCGATCCAAATGACATTTTGAATTATTTTTGGTAGAGTCCAAAAAATCAATTTTCTGATGAAAAACGATGACCCCGGACCAGTCGAACGTTGAAAAAATGGTCAATATTGATGAAATTTTACCATTTAATCTTTTGACTTTAAATGACGGTTGGATGTGAGTTATTACTTTTTCAACTAAAATAAGTGTGTTTAAAGTCATTTCTGTGCCTGAAATTGGTCAAAATTGAAGATTTTGAGTAAGCAAAACTCTGTAAAAATGGCAATTTTGGTCACTGTGAGGGTTTAAAAAGTGGTTATTCAACATGAGGCCCGATCCAAATGACATTTTGAATCATTTTTGGTAGAGCCCAAAAAATCAATTTTCTGATGAAAAACGATGACCCCGGACCAGTCGAACGTTGAAAAAATGGTCAATATTGATGAAATTTTAACATATAATCTTTTGACTTTACATGATGGTTGGATGTGAGTTATTACTTTTTCAACTAAAATAAGTGTGTTTAAAGTCATTTCTGTGCCTGAAATTGGTCAAAATTGAAGATTTTGAGTAAGCAAAACTCTGTAAAAATGGCAGTTTTGGTCACTGTGAGGGTTTAAAACGTGGTTATTCAACATGAGGCCCGATCCAAATGACATTTTGAATCATTTTTGGTAGAGTCCAAAAAATCAATTTTCTGATGAAAAACGATGACCCCGGACCAGTCAAACGTTGAAAAAATGGTCAATATTGATGAAATTTTAACATTCAATCTTTTGACTTTAAATGGCGGTTGGATGTGAGTTATTACTTTTTCAACTAAAATAAGTGTGTTTAAAGTCATTTCTGTGCCTGAAATTGGTCAAAATTGAAGATTTTGAGTAAGCAAAACTCTGTAAAAATGGCAGTTTTGGTCACTGTGAGGGTTTAAAAAGTGGTTATTCAACATGAGGCCTGATCCAAATGACATTTTGAATCATTTTTGGTAGAGTCCAAAAAATCCATTTTCTGATGAAAAACGATGACCCCGGACCAGTCGAACGTTGAAAAAATGGTCAATATTGATGAAATTTTAACATTTAATCTTTTGACTTTAAATGACGGTTGGATGTGAGTTATTACTTTTTCAACTAAAATAAGTGTGTTTAAAGTCATTTCTGTGCCTGAAATAGGTCAAAATTGAAGATTTTGAGTAAGCAAAACTCTGTAAAAATGGCAGTTTTGGTCACTGTGAGGGTTTAAAAAGTGGTTATTCAACATGAGGCCTGATCCAAATGACATTTTGAATCATTTTTGGTAGAGTCCAAAAAATCAATTTTCTGATGAAAAACGATAACCCCGGACCAGTCGAACGTTGAAAAAATGGTCAATATTGATGAAATTTTAACATTTAATCTTTTGACTTTAAATGACGGTTGGATGTCAGTTATTACTTTTTCAACTAAAATAAGTGTGTTTAAAGTCATTTCTGTGCCTGAAATTGGTCAAAATTGAAGATTTTGAGTAAGCAAAACTCTGTAAAAATGGCAATTTTGGTCACTGTGAGGGTTTAAAAAGTGGTTATTCAACACGAGGCCCGATCCAAATGACATTTTGAATCATTTTTGGTAGAGTCCAAAAAATCAATTTTCTGATGAAAAACGATGACCCCGGACCAGTCGAACGTTGAAAAAATGGTCAATATTGATGAAATTTTAACATTTAATCTTTTGACTTTAAATGACGGTTGGATGTGAGTTATTACTTTTTCAACTAAAATAAGTGTATTTAAAGTCATTTCTGTGCCTGAAATTGGTCAAAATTGAAGATTTTGAGTAAGCAAAACTCTGTAAAAATTGCAGTTTTGGTCACTGTGAGGGTTTAAAAAGTGGTTATTCAACATGAGGCCCGATCCAAATGACATTTTGAATCATTTTTGGTAGAGTCCAAAAAATCAATTTTCTGATGAAAAACGATGACCCCGGACCAGTCGAACGTTGAAAAAATGGTCAATATTGATGAAATTTTAACATTTAATCTTTTGACTTTAAATGACGGTTGGATGTGAGTTATTACTTTTTCAACTAAAATAAGTGTGTTTAAAGTCATTTCTGTGCCTGAAATTGGTCAAAATTGAAGATTTTGAGTAAGCAAAACTCTGTAAAAATGGCAGTTTTGGTCACTGTGAGGGTTTAAAAAGTGGTTATTCAACATGAGGCCTGATCCAAATGACATTTTGAATCATTTTTGGTAGAGTCCAAAAAATCAATTTTCTGATGAAAAACAATGACCCCGGACCAGTCGAACGTTGAAAAAATGGTCAATATTGATGAAATTTTAACATTTAATCTTTTGACTTTAAATGACGGTTGGATGTGAGTTATTACTTTTTCAACTAAAATAAGTGTGTTTAAAGTCATTTCTGTGCCTGAAATTGGTCAAAATTGAAGATTTTGAGTAAGCAAAACTCTGTAAAAATGGCAATTTTGGTCACTGTGAGGGTTTAAAAAGTGGTTATTCAACATGAGGCCCGATCCAAATGACATTTTGAATTATTTTTGGTAGAGTCCAAAAAATCAATTTTCTGATGAAAAACGATGACCCCGGACCAGTCGAACGTTGAAAAAATGGTCAATATTGATGAAATTTTACCATTTAATCTTTTGACTTTAAATGACGGTTGGATGTGAGTTATTACTTTTTCAACTAAAATAAGTGTGTTTAAAGTCATTTCTGTGCCTGAAATTGGTCAAAATTGAAGATTTTGAGTAAGCAAAACTCTGTAAAAATGGCAATTTTGGTCACTGTGAGGGTTTAAAAAGTGGTTATTCAACATGAGGCCCGATCCAAATGACATTTTGAATCATTTTTGGTAGAGTCCAAAAAATCAATTTTCTGATGAAAAACGATGACCCCGGACCAGTCGAACGTTGAAAAAATGGTCAATATTGATGACATTTTAATATTTAATCTTTTGACTTTAAATGACGGTTGGATGTGAGTTATTACTTTTTCAACTAAAATAAGTGTGTTTAAAGTCATTTCTGTGCCTGAAATTGGTCAAAATTGAAGATTTTGAGTAAGCAAAACTCTGTAAAAATGGCAATTTTGGTCACTGTGAGGGTTTAAAAAGTGGTTATTCAACATGAGGCCCGATCCAAATGACATTTTGAATAATTTTTGGTAGAGTCCAAAAAATCAATTTTCTGATGAAAAACGATGACCCCGGACCAGTCGAACGTTCAAAAAATGGTCAATATTGATGAAATTTTAACATTTAATCTTTTGACTTTAAATGACGGTTGGATGTGAGTTATTACTTTTTCAACTAAAATAAGTGTGTTTAAAGTCATTTCTGTGCCTGAAATTGGTCAAAATTGAAGATTTTGAGTAAGCAAAACTCTGTAAAAATGGCAATTTTGGTCACTGTGAGGGTTTAAAAAGTGGTTATTCAACATGAGGCCCGATCCAAATGACATTTTGAATCATTTTTGGTAGAGTCCAAAAAATCAATTTTCTGATGAAAAACGATGACCCCGGACCAGTCGAACGTTGAAAAAATGGTCAATATTGATGAAATTTTAACATTTAATCTTTTGACTTTAAATGACGGTTGGATGTGAGTTATTACTTTTTCAACTAAAATAAGTGTATTTAAAGTCATTTCTGTGCCTGAAATTGGTCAAAATTGAAGATTTTGAGTAAGCAAAACTCTGTAAAAATTGCAGTTTTGGTCACTGTGAGGGTTTAAAAAGTGGTTATTCAACATGAGGCCTGATCCAAATGACATTTTGAATCATTTTTGGTAGAGTCCAAAAAATCAATTTTCTGATGAAAAACGATGACCCCGGACCAGTCGAACGTTGAAAAAATGGTCAATATTGATGAAATTTTAACATTTAATCTTTTGACTTTAAATGACGGTTGGATGTGAGTTATTACTTTTTCAACTAAAATAAGTGTGTTTAAAGTCATTTCTGTGCCTGAAATTGGTCAAAATTGAAGATTTTGAGTAAGCAAAACTCTGTAAAAATGGAAATTTTGGTCACTGTGAGGGTTTAAAAAGTGGTTATTCAACATGAGGCCCGATCCAAATGACATTTTGAATTATTTTTGGTAGAGTCCAAAAAATCAATTTTCTGATGAAAAACGATGACCCCGGACCAGTCGAACGTTGAAAAAATGGTCAATATTGATGAAATTTTACCATTTAATCTTTTGACTTTAAATGACGGTTGGATGTGAGTTATTACTTTTTCAACTAAAATAAGTGTGTTTAAAGTCATTTCTGTGCCTGAAATTGGTCAAAATTGAAGATTTTGAGTAAGCAAAACTCTGTAAAAATGGCAATTTTGGTCACTGTGAGGGTTTAAAAAGTGGTTATTCAACATGAGGCCCGATCCAAATGACATTTTGAATCATTTTTGGTAGAGTCCAAAAAATCAATTTTCTGATCAAAAACGATGACCCCGGACCAGTCGAACGTTGAAAAAATGGTCAATATTGATGAAATTTTAACATATAATCTTTTGACTTTACATGATGGTTGGATGTGAGTTATTACTTTTTCAACTAAAATAAGTGTGTTTAAAGTCATTTCTGTGCCTGAAATTGGTCAAAATTGAAGATTTTGAGTAAGCAAAACTCTGTAAAAATGGCAGTTTTGGTCAATGTGAGGGTTTAAAAAGTGGTTATTCAACATGAGGCCTGATCCAAATGACGTTTTGAATCATTTTTGGTAGAGTCCAAAAAATCCATTTTCTGATGAAAAACGATGACCCCGGACCAGTCGAACATTGAAAAAATGGTCAATATTGATGAAATTTTAACATTTAATCTTTTGACTTTAAATGACGGTTGGATGTGAGTTATTACTTTTTCAACTAAAATAAGTGTGTTTAAAGTCATTTCTGTGCCTGAAATTGGTCAAAATTGAAGATTTTGAGTAAGCAAAACTCTGTAAAAATGGCAATTTTGGTCACTGTGAGGGTTTAAAAAGTGGTTATTCAACATGAGGCCCGATCCAAATGACATTTTGAATCATTTTTGGTAGAGTCCAAAAAATCAATTTTCTGATGAAAAACGATGACCCCGGACCAGTCGAACGTTGAAAAAATGGTCAATATTGATGAAATTTTAACATTTAATCTTTTGACTTTAAATGGCGGTTGGATGTGAGTTATTACTTTTTCAACTAAAATAAGTGTGTTTAAAGTCATTTCTGTGCCTGAAATTGGTCAAAATTGAAGATTTTGAGTAAGCAAAACTCTGTAAAAATGGCAGTTTTGGTCACTGTGAGGGTTTAAAAAGTGGTTATTCAACATGAGGCCTGATCCAAATGACATTTTGAATCATTTTTGGTAGAGTCCAAAAAATCAATTTTCTGATGAAAAACGATGACCCCGGACCAGTCGAACGTTGAAAAAATGGTCAATATTGATGAAATTTTAACATTTAATCTTTTGACTTTAAATGACGGTTGGATGTGAGTTATTACTTTTTCAACTAAAATAAGTGTGTTTAAAGTCATTTCTGTGCCTGAAATTGGTCAAAATCGAAGATTTTGAGTAAGCAAAACTCTGTAAAAATGGCAATTTTGGTCACTGTGAGGGTTTAAAAAGTGGTTATTCAACATGAGGCCCGATCCAAATGACATTTTGAATTATTTTTGGTAGAGTCCAAAAAATCAATTTTCTGATGAAAAACGATGACCCCGGACCAGTCGAACGTTGAAAAAATGGTCAATATTGATGAAATTTTACCATTTAATCTTTTGACTTTAAATGACGGTTGGATGTGAGTTATTACTTTTTCAACTAAAATAAGTGTGTTTAAAGTCATTTCTGTGCCTGAAATTGGTCAAAATTGAAGATTTTGAGTAAGCAAAACTCTGTAAAAATGGCAATTTTGGTCACTGTGAGGGTTTAAAAAGTGGTTATTCAACATGAGGCCCGATCCAAATGACATTTTGAATCATTTTTGGTAGAGCCCAAAAAATCAATTTTCTGATGAAAAACGATGACCCCGGACCAGTCGAACGTTGAAAAAATGGTCAATATTGATGAAATTTTAACATATAATCTTTTGACTTTACATGATGGTTGGATGTGAGTTATTACTTTTTCAACTAAAATAAGTGTGTTTAAAGTCATTTCTGTGCCTGAAATTGGTCAAAATTGAAGATTTTGAGTAAGCAAAACTCTGTAAAAATGGCAGTTTTGGTCACTGTGAGGGTTTAAAACGTGGTTATTCAACATGAGGCCCGATCCAAATGACATTTTGAATCATTTTTGGTAGAGTCCAAAAAATCAATTTTCTGATGAAAAACGATGACCCCGGACCAGTCAAACGTTGAAAAAATGGTCAATATTGATGAAATTTTAACATTCAATCTTTTGACTTTAAATGGCGGTTGGATGTGAGTTATTACTTTTTCAACTAAAATAAGTGTGTTTAAAGTCATTTCTGTGCCTGAAATTGGTCAAAATTGAAGATTTTGAGTAAGCAAAACTCTGTAAAAATGGCAGTTTTGGTCACTGTGAGGGTTTAAAAAGTGGTTATTCAACATGAGGCCTGATCCAAATGACATTTTGAATCATTTTTGGTAGAGTCCAAAAAATCCATTTTCTGATGAAAAACGATGACCCCGGACCAGTCGAACGTTGAAAAAATGGTCAATATTGATGAAATTTTAACATTTAATCTTTTGACTTTAAATGACGGTTGGATGTGAGTTATTACTTTTTCAACTAAAATAAGTGTGTTTAAAGTCATTTCTGTGCCTGAAATAGGTCAAAATTGAAGATTTTGAGTAAGCAAAACTCTGTAAAAATTGCAGTTTTGGTCACTGTGAGGGTTTAAAAAGTGGTTATTCAACATGAGGCCTGATCCAAATGACATTTTGAATCATTTTTGGTAGAGTCCAAAAAATCAATTTTCTGATGAAAAACGATAACCCCGGACCAGTCGAACGTTGAAAAAATGGTCAATATTGATGAAATTTTAACATTTAATCTTTTGACTTTAAATGACGGTTGGATGTCAGTTATTACTTTTTCAACTAAAATAAGTGTGTTTAAAGTCATTTCTGTGCCTGAAATTGGTCAAAATTGAAGATTTTGAGTAAGCAAAACTCTGTAAAAATGGCAATTTTGGTCACTGTGAGGGTTTAAAAAGTGGTTATTCAACATGAGGCCCGATCCAAATGACATTTTGAATCATTGTTGGTAGAGTCCAAAAAATCCATTTTCTGATGAAAAACGATGACCCCGGACCAGTCGAACGTTGAAAAAATGGTCAATATTGATGAAATTTTAACATTTAATCTTTTGACTTTAAATGACGGTTGGATGTGAGTTATTACTTTTTCAACTAAAATAAGTGTGTTTAAAGTCATTTCTGTGCCTGAAATTGGTCAAAATTGAAGATTTTGAGTAAGCAAAACTCTGTAAAAATGGCAATTTTGGTCACTGTGAGGGTTTAAAAAGTGGTTATTCAACATGAGGCCCGATCCAAATGACATTTTGAATCATTTTTGGTAGAGTCCAAAAAATCAATTTTCTGATGAAAAACGATGACCCCGGACCAGTCGAACGTTGAAAAAATGGTCAATATTGATGAAATTTTAATATTTAATCTTTTCACTTTAAATGACGGTTGGATGTGAGTTATTACTTTTTCAACTAAAATAAGTGTGTTTAAAGTCATTTCTGTGCCTGAAATTGGTCAAAATTGAAGATTTTGAGTAAGCAAAACTCTGTAAAAATGGCAATTTTGGTCACTGTGAGGGTTTAAAAAGTGGTTATTCAACATGAGGCCCGATCCAAATGACATTTTGAATCATTTTTGGTAGAGTCCAAAAAATCAATTTTCTGATGAAAAACGATGACCCCGGACCAGTCGAACGTTGAAAAAATGGTCAATATTGATGAAATTTTAACATTTAATCTTTTGACTTTAAATGGCGGTTGGATGTGAGTTATTACTTTTTCAACTAAAATAAGTGTGTTTAAAGTCATTTCTGTGCCTGAAATAGGTCAAAATTGAAGATTTTGAGTAAGCAAAACTCTGTAAAAATTGCAGTTTTGGTCACTGTGAGGGTTTAAAAAGTGGTTATTCAACATGAGGCCTGATCCAAATGACATTTTGAATCATTTTTGGTAGAGCCCAAAAAATCAATTTTCTGATGAAAAACGATAACCCCGGACCAGTCGAACGTTGAAAAAATGGTCAATATTGATGAAATTTTAACATTTAATCTTTTGACTTTAAATGACGGTTGGATGTCAGTTATTACTTTTTCAACTAAAATAAGTGTGTTTAAAGTCATTTCTGTGCCTGAAATTGGTCAAAATTGAAGATTTTGAGTAAGCAAAACTCTGTAAAAATGGCAATTTTGGTCACTGTGAGGGTTTAAAAAGTGGTTATTCAACATGAGGCCCGATCCAAATGACATTTTGAATCATTGTTGGTAGAGTCCAAAAAATCCATTTTCTGATGAAAAACGATGACCCCGGACCAGTCGAACGTTGAAAAAATGGTCAATATTGATGAAATTTTAACATTTAATCTTTTGACTTTAAATGACGGTTGGATGTGAGTTATTACTTTTTCAACTAAAATAAGTGTGTTTAAAGTCATTTCTGTGCCTGAAATTGGTCAAAATTGAAGATTTTGAGTAAGCAAAACTCTGTAAAAATGGCAATTTTGGTCACTGTGAGGGTTTAAAAAGTGGTTATTCAACATGAGGCCCGATCCAAATGACATTTTGAATCATTTTTGGTAGAGTCCAAAAAATCAATTTTCTGATGAAAAACGATGACCCCGGACCAGTCGAACGTTGAAAAAATGGTCAATATTGATGAAATTTTAATATTTAATCTTTTCACTTTAAATGACGGTTGGATGTGAGTTATTACTTTTTCAACTAAAATAAGTGTGTTTAAAGTCATTTCTGTGCCTGAAATTGGTCAAAATTGAAGATTTTGAGTAAGCAAAACTCTGTAAAAATGGCAATTTTGGTCACTGTGAGGGTTTAAAAAGTGGTTATTCAACATGAGGCCCGATCCAAATGACATTTTGAATCATTTTTGGTAGAGTCCAAAAAATCAATTTTCTGATGAAAAACGATGACCCCGGACCAGTCGAACGTTGAAAAAATGGTCAATATTGATGAAATTTTAACATTTAATCTTTTGACTTTAAATGGCGGTTGGATGTGAGTTATTACTTTTTCAACTAAAATAAGTGTGTTTAAAGTCATTTCTGTGCCTGAAATTGGTCAAAATTGAAGATTTTGAGTAAGCAAAACTCTGTAAAAATGGCAGTTTTGGTCACTGTGAGGGTTTAAAAAGTGGTTATTCAACATGAGGCCTGATCCAAATGACATTTTGAATCATTTTTGGTAGAGTCCAAAAAATCAATTTTCTGATGAAAAACGATGATCCCGGACCAGTCGAACGTTGAAAAAATGGTCAATATTGATGAAATTTTAACATTTAATCTTTTGACTTTAAATGGCGGTTGGATGTGAGTTATTACTTTTTCAACTAAAATAAGTGTGTTTAAAGTCATTTCTGTGCCTGAAATTGGTCAAAATTGAAGATTTTGAGTAAGCAAAACTCTGTAAAAATGGCAGTTTTGGTCACTGTGAGGGTTTAAAACGTGGTTATTCAACATGAGGCCCGATCCAAATGACATTTTGAATCATTTTTGGTAGAGTCCAAAAAATCAATTTTCTGATGAAAAACGATGACCCCGGACCAGTCGAACGTTGAAAAAATGGTCAATATTGATGAAATTTTAACATTCAATCTTTTGACTTTAAATGGCGGTTGGATGTGAGTTATTACTTTTTCAACTAAAATAAGTGTGTTTAAAGTCATTTCTGTGCCTGAAATTGGTCAAAATTGAAGATTTTGAGTAAGCAAAACTCTGTAAAAATGGCAGTTTTGGTCACTGTGAGGGTTTAAAAAGTGGTTATTCAACATGAGGCCTGATCCAAATGACATTTTGAATCATTTTTGGTAGAGTCCAAAAAATCCATTTTCTGATGAAAAACGATGACCCCGGACCAGTCGAACGTTGAAAAAATTGTCAATATTGATGAAATTTTAACATTTAATCTTTTGACTTTAAATGACGGTTGGATGTGAGTTATTACTTTTTCAACTAAAATAAGTGTGTTTAAAGTCATTTCTGTGCCTGAAATTGGTCAAAATTGAAGATTTTGAGTAAGCAAAACTCTGTAAAAATGGCAGTTTTGGTCACTGTGAGGGTTTAAAAAGTGGTTATTCAACATGAGGCCTGATCCAAATGACATTTTGAATCATTTTTGGTAGAGTCCAAAAAATCAATTTTCTGATGAAAAACGATGACCCCGGACCAGTCGAACGTTGAAAAAATGGTCAATATTGATGAAATTGTAATATTTAATCTTTTCACTTTAAATGACGGTTGGATGTGAGTTATTACTTTTTCAACTAAAATAAGTGTGTTTAAAGTCATTTCTGTGCCTGAAATTGGTCAAAATTGAAGATTTTGAGTAAGCAAAACTCTGTAAAAATGGCAATTTTGGTCACTGTGAGGGTTTAAAAAGTGGTTATTCAACATGAGGCCCGATCCAAATGACATTTTGAATCATTTTTGGTAGAGTCCAAAAAATCAATTTTCTGATGAAAAACGATGACCCCGGACCAGTCGAACGTTCAAAAAATGGTCAATATTGATGAAATTTTAACATTTAATCTTTTGACTTTAAATGACGGTTGGATGTGAGTTATTACTTTTTCAACTAAAATAAGTGTGTTTAAAGTCATTTCTGTGCCTGAAATTGGTCAAAATTGAAGATTTTGAGTAAGCAAAACTCTGTAAAAATGGCAATTTTGGTCACTGTGAGGGTTTAAAAAGTGGTTATTCAACATGAGGCCCGATCCAAATGACATTTTGAATCATTTTTGGTAGAGTCCAAAAAATCAATTTTCTGATGAAAAACGATGACCCCGGACCAGTCGAACGTTGAAAAAATGGTCAATATTGATGACATTTTAATATTTAATCTTTTGACTTTAAATGACGGTTGGATGTGAGTTATTACTTTTTCAACTAAAATAAGTGTGTTTAAAGTCATTTCTGTGCCTGAAATTGGTCAAAATTGAAGATTTTGAGTAAGCAAAACTCTGTAAAAATGGCAATTTTGGTCACTGTGAGGGTTTAAAAAGTGGTTATTCAACATGAGGCCCGATCCAAATGACATTTTGAATCATTTTTGGTAGAGTCCAAAAAATCAATTTTCTGATGAAAAATGATGACCCCGGACCAGTCGAACGTTCAAAAAATGGTCAATATTGATGAAATTTTAACATTTAATCTTTTGACTTTAAATGACGGTTGGATGTGAGTTATTACTTTTTCAACTAAAATAAGTGTGTTTAAAGTCATTTCTGTGCCTGAAATTGGTCAAAATTTACTCTGTAAAAATGGCAATTTTGGTCACTGTGAGGGTTTAAAAAGTGGTTATTCAACATGAGGCCCGATCCAAATGACATTTTGAATCATTTTTGGTAGAGTCCAAAAAATCCATTTTCTGATGAAAAACGATGACCCCGGACCAGTCGAACGTTGAAAAAATTGTCAATATTGATGAAATTTTAACATTTAATCTTTTGACTTTAAATGACGGTTGGATGTGAGTTATTACTTTTTCAACTAAAATAAGTGTATTTAAAGTCATTTCTGTGCCTGAAATTGGTCAAAATTGAAGATTTTGAGTAAGCAAAACTCTGTAAAAATGGCAATTTTGGTCACTGTGAGGGTTTAAAAAGTGGTTATTCAACATGAGGCCCGATCCAAATGACATTTTGAATCATTTTTGGTAGAGTCCAAAAAATCAATTTTCTGATGAAAAACGATGACCCCGGACCAGTCGAACGTTGAAAAAATGGTCAATATTGATGAAATTTTAACATTTAATCTTTTGACTTTAAATGACGGTTCGATGTGAGTTATTACTTTTTCAACTAAAATAAGTGTGTTTAAAGTCATTTCTGTGCCTGAAATTGGTCAAAATTGAAGATTTTGAGTAAGCAAAACTCTGTAAAAATGGCAGTTTTGGTCACTGTGAGGGTTTAAAAAGTGGTTATTCAACATGAGGCCCGATCCAAATGACATTTTGAATCATTTTTGGTAGAGTCCAAAAAATCCATTTTCTGATGAAAAACGATAACCCCGGACCAGTCGAACGTTGAAAAAATGGTCAATATTGATGAAATTTTAACATTTAATCTTTTGACTTTAAATGACGGTTGGATGTCAGTTATTACTTTTTCAACTAAAATAAGTGTGTTTAAAGTCATTTCTGTGCCTGAAATTGGTCAAAATTGAAGATTTTGAGTAAGCAAAACTCTGTAAAAATGGCAATTTTGGTCACTGTGAGAGTTTAAAAAGTGGTTATTCAACATGAGGCCCGATCCAAATGACATTTTGAATCATTTTTGGTAGAGTCCAAAAAATCAATTTTCTGATGAAAAACAATGACCCCGGACCAGTCGAACGTTGAAAAAATGGTCAATATTGATGAAATTTTAACATTTAATCTTTTGACTTTAAATGACGGTTGGATGTGAGTTATTACTTTTTCAACTAAAATAGGTGTATTTAAAGTCATTTCTGTGCCTGAAATTGGTCAAAATTGAAGATTTTGAGTAAGCAAAACTCTGTAAAAATTGCAGTTTTGGTCACTGTGAGGGTTTAAAAAGTGGTTATTCAACATGAGGCCCGATCCAAATGACATTTTGAATCATTTTTGGTAGAGTCCAAAAAATCAATTTTCTGATGAAAAACGATGACCCCGGACCAGTCGAACGTTGAAAAAATGGTCAATATTGATGAAATTTTAACATTTAATCTTTTGACTTTAAATGACGGTTGGATGTGAGTTATTACTTTTTCAACTAAAATAAGTGTGTTTAAAGTCATTTCTGTGCCTGAAATTGGTCAAAATTGAAGATTTTGAGTAAGCAAAACTCTGTAAAAATGGGAATTTTGGTCACTGTGAGGGTTTAAAAAGTGGTTATTCAACATGAGGCCCGATCCAAATGACATTTTGAATCATTTTTGGTAGAGTCCAAAAAATCAATTTTCTGATGAAAAACGATGACCCCGGACCAGTCGAACGTTGAAAAAATGGTCAATATTGATGACATTTTAATATTTAATCTTTTGACTTTAAATGACGGTTGGATGTGAGTTATTACTTTTTCAACTAAAATAAGTGTGTTTAAAGTCATTTCTGTGCCTGAAATTGGTCAAAATTGAAGATTTTGAGTAAGCAAAACTCTGTAAAAATGGCAATTTTGGTCACTGTGAGGGTTTAAAAAGTGGTTATTCAACATGAGGCCCGATCCAAATGACATTTTGAATCATTTTTGGTAGAGTCCAAAAAATCAATTTTCTGATGAAAAACGATGACCCCGGACCAGTCGAACGTTGAAAAAATGGTCAATATTGATGAAATTTTAACATTTAATCTTTTGACTTTAAATGACGGTTGGATGTGAGTTATTACTTTTTCAACTAAAATAAGTGTGTTTAAAGTCATTTCTGTGCCTGAAATTGGTCAAAATTGAAGATTTTGAGTAAGCAAAACTCTGTAAAAATGGCAATTTTGGTCACTGTGAGGGTTTAAAAAGTGGTTATTCAACATGAGGCCCGATCCAAATGACATTTTGAATCATTTTTGGTAGAGTCCAAAAAATCAATTTTCTGATGAAAAACGATGACCCCGGACCAGTCGAACGTTGAAAAAATGGTCAATATTGATGAAATTTTAACATTTAATCTTTTGACTTTAAATGACGGTTGGATGTGAGTTATTACTTTTTCAACTAAAATAAGTGTATTTAAAGTCATTTCTGTGCCTGAAATTGGTCAAAATTGAAGATTTTGAGTAAGCAAAACTCTGTAAAAATTGCAGTTTTGGTCACTGTGAGGGTTTAAAAAGTGGTTATTCAACATGAGGCCCGATCCAAATGACATTTTGAATCATTTTTGGTAGAGTCCAAAAAATCAATTTTCTGATGAAAAACGATGACCCCGGACCAGTCGAACGTTGAAAAAATGGTCAATATTGATGAAATTTTAACATTTAATCTTTTGACTTTAAATGACGGTTGGATGTGAGTTATTACTTTTTCAACTAAAATAAGTGTGTTTAAAGTCATTTCTGTGCCTGAAATTGGTCAAAATTGAAGATTTTGAGTAAGCAAAACTCTGTAAAAATGGCAGTTTTGGTCACTGTGAGGGTTTAAAAAGTGGTTATTCAACATGAGGCCTGATCCAAATGACATTTTGAATCATTTTTGGTAGAGTCCAAAAAATCAATTTTCTGATGAAAAACAATGACCCCGGACCAGTCGAACGTTGAAAAAATGGTCAATATTGATGAAATTTTAACATTTAATCTTTTGACTTTAAATGACGGTTGGATGTGAGTTATTACTTTTTCAACTAAAATAAGTGTGTTTAAAGTCATTTCTGTGCCTGAAATTGGTCAAAATTGAAGATTTTGAGTAAGCAAAACTCTGTAAAAATGGCAATTTTGGTCACTGTGAGGGTTTAAAAAGTGGTTATTCAACATGAGGCCCGATCCAAATGACATTTTGAATTATTTTTGGTAGAGTCCAAAAAATCAATTTTCTGATGAAAAACGATGACCCCGGACCAGTCGAACGTTGAAAAAATGGTCAATATTGATGAAATTTTACCATTTAATCTTTTGACTTTAAATGACGGTTGGATGTGAGTTATTACTTTTTCAACTAAAATAAGTGTGTTTAAAGTCATTTCTGTGCCTGAAATTGGTCAAAATTGAAGATTTTGAGTAAGCAAAACTCTGTAAAAATGGCAATTTTGGTCACTGTGAGGGTTTAAAAAGTGGTTATTCAACATGAGGCCCGATCCAAATGACATTTTGAATCATTTTTGGTAGAGTCCAAAAAATCAATTTTCTGATGAAAAACGATGACCCCGGACCAGTCGAACGTTGAAAAAATGGTCAATATTGATGACATTTTAATATTTAATCTTTTGACTTTAAATGACGGTTGGATGTGAGTTATTACTTTTTCAACTAAAATAAGTGTGTTTAAAGTCATTTCTGTGCCTGAAATTGGTCAAAATTGAAGATTTTGAGTAAGCAAAACTCTGTAAAAATGGCAATTTTGGTCACTGTGAGGGTTTAAAAAGTGGTTATTCAACATGAGGCCCGATCCAAATGACATTTTGAATAATTTTTGGTAGAGTCCAAAAAATCAATTTTCTGATGAAAAACGATGACCCCGGACCAGTCGAACGTTGAAAAAATGGTCAATATTGATGAAATTTTAACATTTAATCTTTTGACTTTAAATGACGGTTGGATGTGAGTTATTACTTTTTCAACTAAAATAAGTGTGTTTAAAGTCATTTCTGTGCCTGAAATTGGTCAAAATTGAAGATTTTGAGTAAGCAAAACTCTGTAAAAATGGCAGTTTTGGTCACTGTGAGGGTTTAAAACGTGGTTATTCAACATGAGGCCCGATCCAAATGACATTTTGAATCATTTTTGGTAGAGTCCAAAAAATCAATTTTCTGATGAAAAACGATGACCCCGGACCAGTCAAACGTTGAAAAAATGGTCAATATTGATGAAATTTTAACATTCAATCTTTTGACTTTAAATGGCGGTTGGATGTGAGTTATTACTTTTTCAACTAAAATAAGTGTGTTTAAAGTCATTTCTGTGCCTGAAATTGGTCAAAATTGAAGATTTTGAGTAAGCAAAACTCTGTAAAAATGGCAGTTTTGGTCACTGTGAGGGTTTAAAAAGTGGTTATTCAACATGAGGCCTGATCCAAATGACATTTTGAATCATTTTTGGTAGAGTCCAAAAAATCCATTTTCTGATGAAAAACGATGACCCCGGACCAGTCGAACGTTGAAAAAATGGTCAATATTGATGAAATTTTAACATTTAATCTTTTGACTTTAAATGACGGTTGGATGTGAGTTATTACTTTTTCAACTAAAATAAGTGTGTTTAAAGTCATTTCTGTGCCTGAAATAGGTCAAAATTGAAGATTTTGAGTAAGCAAAACTCTGTAAAAATTGCAGTTTTGGTCACTGTGAGGGTTTAAAAAGTGGTTATTCAACATGAGGCCTGATCCAAATGACATTTTGAATCATTTTTGGTAGAGTCCAAAAAATCAATTTTCTGATGAAAAACGATAACCCCGGACCAGTCGAACGTTGAAAAAATGGTCAATATTGATGAAATTTTAACATTTAATCTTTTGACTTTAAATGACGGTTGGATGTCAGTTATTACTTTTTCAACTAAAATAAGTGTGTTTAAAGTCATTTCTGTGCCTGAAATTGGTCAAAATTGAAGATTTTGAGTAAGCAAAACTCTGTAAAAATGGCAATTTTGGTCACTGTGAGGGTTTAAAAAGTGGTTATTCAACATGAGGCCCGATCCAAATGACATTTTGAATCATTGTTGGTAGAGTCCAAAAAATCCATTTTCTGATGAAAAACGATGACCCCGGACCAGTCGAACGTTGAAAAAATGGTCAATATTGATGAAATTTTAACATTTAATCTTTTGACTTTAAATGACGGTTGGATGTGAGTTATTACTTTTTCAACTAAAATAAGTGTGTTTAAAGTCATTTCTGTGCCTGAAATTGGTCAAAATTGAAGATTTTGAGTAAGCAAAACTCTGTAAAAATGGCAATTTTGGTCACTGTGAGGGTTTAAAAAGTGGTTATTCAACATGAGGCCCGATCCAAATGACATTTTGAATCATTTTTGGTAGAGTCCAAAAAATCAATTTTCTGATGAAAAACGATGACCCCGGACCAGTCGAACGTTGAAAAAATGGTCAATATTGATGAAATTTTAATATTTAATCTTTTCACTTTAAATGACGGTTGGATGTGAGTTATTACTTTTTCAACTAAAATAAGTGTGTTTAAAGTCATTTCTGTGCCTGAAATTGGTCAAAATTGAAGATTTTGAGTAAGCAAAACTCTGTAAAAATGGCAATTTTGGTCACTGTGAGGGTTTAAAAAGTGGTTATTCAACATGAGGCCCGATCCAAATGACATTTTGAATCATTTTTGGTAGAGTCCAAAAAATCAATTTTCTGATGAAAAACGATGACCCCGGACCAGTCGAACGTTGAAAAAATGGTCAATATTGATGAAATTTTAACATTTAATCTTTTGACTTTAAATGGCGGTTGGATGTGAGTTATTACTTTTTCAACTAAAATAAGTGTGTTTAAAGTCATTTCTGTGCCTGAAATAGGTCAAAATTGAAGATTTTGAGTAAGCAAAACTCTGTAAAAATTGCAGTTTTGGTCACTGTGAGGGTTTAAAAAGTGGTTATTCAACATGAGGCCTGATCCAAATGACATTTTGAATCATTTTTGGTAGAGCCCAAAAAATCAATTTTCTGATGAAAAACGATAACCCCGGACCAGTCGAACGTTGAAAAAATGGTCAATATTGATGAAATTTTAACATTTAATCTTTTGACTTTAAATGACGGTTGGATGTCAGTTATTACTTTTTCAACTAAAATAAGTGTGTTTAAAGTCATTTCTGTGCCTGAAATTGGTCAAAATTGAAGATTTTGAGTAAGCAAAACTCTGTAAAAATGGCAATTTTGGTCACTGTGAGGGTTTAAAAAGTGGTTATTCAACATGAGGCCCGATCCAAATGACATTTTGAATCATTGTTGGTAGAGTCCAAAAAATCCATTTTCTGATGAAAAACGATGACCCCGGACCAGTCGAACGTTGAAAAAATGGTCAATATTGATGAAATTTTAACATTTAATCTTTTGACTTTAAATGACGGTTGGATGTGAGTTATTACTTTTTCAACTAAAATAAGTGTGTTTAAAGTCATTTCTGTGCCTGAAATTGGTCAAAATTGAAGATTTTGAGTAAGCAAAACTCTGTAAAAATGGCAATTTTGGTCACTGTGAGGGTTTAAAAAGTGGTTATTCAACATGAGGCCCGATCCAAATGACATTTTGAATCATTTTTGGTAGAGTCCAAAAAATCAATTTTCTGATGAAAAACGATGACCCCGGACCAGTCGAACGTTGAAAAAATGGTCAATATTGATGAAATTTTAATATTTAATCTTTTCACTTTAAATGACGGTTGGATGTGAGTTATTACTTTTTCAACTAAAATAAGTGTGTTTAAAGTCATTTCTGTGCCTGAAATTGGTCAAAATTGAAGATTTTGAGTAAGCAAAACTCTGTAAAAATGGCAATTTTGGTCACTGTGAGGGTTTAAAAAGTGGTTATTCAACATGAGGCCCGATCCAAATGACATTTTGAATCATTTTTGGTAGAGTCCAAAAAATCAATTTTCTGATGAAAAACGATGACCCCGGACCAGTCGAACGTTGAAAAAATGGTCAATATTGATGAAATTTTAACATTTAATCTTTTGACTTTAAATGGCGGTTGGATGTGAGTTATTACTTTTTCAACTAAAATAAGTGTGTTTAAAGTCATTTCTGTGCCTGAAATTGGTCAAAATTGAAGATTTTGAGTAAGCAAAACTCTGTAAAAATGGCAGTTTTGGTCACTGTGAGGGTTTAAAAAGTGGTTATTCAACATGAGGCCTGATCCAAATGACATTTTGAATCATTTTTGGTAGAGTCCAAAAAATCAATTTTCTGATGAAAAACGATGATCCCGGACCAGTCGAACGTTGAAAAAATGGTCAATATTGATGAAATTTTAACATTTAATCTTTTGACTTTAAATGGCGGTTGGATGTGAGTTATTACTTTTTCAACTAAAATAAGTGTGTTTAAAGTCATTTCTGTGCCTGAAATTGGTCAAAATTGAAGATTTTGAGTAAGCAAAACTCTGTAAAAATGGCAGTTTTGGTCACTGTGAGGGTTTAAAACGTGGTTATTCAACATGAGGCCCGATCCAAATGACATTTTGAATCATTTTTGGTAGAGTCCAAAAAATCAATTTTCTGATGAAAAACGATGACCCCGGACCAGTCGAACGTTGAAAAAATGGTCAATATTGATGAAATTTTAACATTCAATCTTTTGACTTTAAATGGCGGTTGGATGTGAGTTATTACTTTTTCAACTAAAATAAGTGTGTTTAAAGTCATTTCTGTGCCTGAAATTGGTCAAAATTGAAGATTTTGAGTAAGCAAAACTCTGTAAAAATGGCAGTTTTGGTCACTGTGAGGGTTTAAAAAGTGGTTATTCAACATGAGGCCTGATCCAAATGACATTTTGAATCATTTTTGGTAGAGTCCAAAAAATCCATTTTCTGATGAAAAACGATGACCCCGGACCAGTCGAACGTTGAAAAAATTGTCAATATTGATGAAATTTTAACATTTAATCTTTTGACTTTAAATGACGGTTGGATGTGAGTTATTACTTTTTCAACTAAAATAAGTGTGTTTAAAGTCATTTCTGTGCCTGAAATTGGTCAAAATTGAAGATTTTGAGTAAGCAAAACTCTGTAAAAATGGCAGTTTTGGTCACTGTGAGGGTTTAAAAAGTGGTTATTCAACATGAGGCCTGATCCAAATGACATTTTGAATCATTTTTGGTAGAGTCCAAAAAATCAATTTTCTGATGAAAAACGATGACCCCGGACCAGTCGAACGTTGAAAAAATGGTCAATATTGATGAAATTGTAATATTTAATCTTTTCACTTTAAATGACGGTTGGATGTGAGTTATTACTTTTTCAACTAAAATAAGTGTGTTTAAAGTCATTTCTGTGCCTGAAATTGGTCAAAATTGAAGATTTTGAGTAAGCAAAACTCTGTAAAAATGGCAATTTTGGTCACTGTGAGGGTTTAAAAAGTGGTTATTCAACATGAGGCCCGATCCAAATGACATTTTGAATCATTTTTGGTAGAGTCCAAAAAATCAATTTTCTGATGAAAAACGATGACCCCGGACCAGTCGAACGTTCAAAAAATGGTCAATATTGATGAAATTTTAACATTTAATCTTTTGACTTTAAATGACGGTTGGATGTGAGTTATTACTTTTTCAACTAAAATAAGTGTGTTTAAAGTCATTTCTGTGCCTGAAATTGGTCAAAATTGAAGATTTTGAGTAAGCAAAACTCTGTAAAAATGGCAATTTTGGTCACTGTGAGGGTTTAAAAAGTGGTTATTCAACATGAGGCCCGATCCAAATGACATTTTGAATCATTTTTGGTAGAGTCCAAAAAATCAATTTTCTGATGAAAAACGATGACCCCGGACCAGTCGAACGTTGAAAAAATGGTCAATATTGATGACATTTTAATATTTAATCTTTTGACTTTAAATGACGGTTGGATGTGAGTTATTACTTTTTCAACTAAAATAAGTGTGTTTAAAGTCATTTCTGTGCCTGAAATTGGTCAAAATTGAAGATTTTGAGTAAGCAAAACTCTGTAAAAATGGCAATTTTGGTCACTGTGAGGGTTTAAAAAGTGGTTATTCAACATGAGGCCCGATCCAAATGACATTTTGAATCATTTTTGGTAGAGTCCAAAAAATCAATTTTCTGATGAAAAATGATGACCCCGGACCAGTCGAACGTTCAAAAAATGGTCAATATTGATGAAATTTTAACATTTAATCTTTTGACTTTAAATGACGGTTGGATGTGAGTTATTACTTTTTCAACTAAAATAAGTGTGTTTAAAGTCATTTCTGTGCCTGAAATTGGTCAAAATTTACTCTGTAAAAATGGCAATTTTGGTCACTGTGAGGGTTTAAAAAGTGGTTATTCAACATGAGGCCCGATCCAAATGACATTTTGAATCATTTTTGGTAGAGTCCAAAAAATCCATTTTCTGATGAAAAACGATGACCCCGGACCAGTCGAACGTTGAAAAAATTGTCAATATTGATGAAATTTTAACATTTAATCTTTTGACTTTAAATGACGGTTGGATGTGAGTTATTACTTTTTCAACTAAAATAAGTGTATTTAAAGTCATTTCTGTGCCTGAAATTGGTCAAAATTGAAGATTTTGAGTAAGCAAAACTCTGTAAAAATGGCAATTTTGGTCACTGTGAGGGTTTAAAAAGTGGTTATTCAACATGAGGCCCGATCCAAATGACATTTTGAATCATTTTTGGTAGAGTCCAAAAAATCAATTTTCTGATGAAAAACGATGACCCCGGACCAGTCGAACGTTGAAAAAATGGTCAATATTGATGAAATTTTAACATTTAATCTTTTGACTTTAAATGACGGTTCGATGTGAGTTATTACTTTTTCAACTAAAATAAGTGTGTTTAAAGTCATTTCTGTGCCTGAAATTGGTCAAAATTGAAGATTTTGAGTAAGCAAAACTCTGTAAAAATGGCAGTTTTGGTCACTGTGAGGGTTTAAAAAGTGGTTATTCAACATGAGGCCCGATCCAAATGACATTTTGAATCATTTTTGGTAGAGTCCAAAAAATCCATTTTCTGATGAAAAACGATAACCCCGGACCAGTCGAACGTTGAAAAAATGGTCAATATTGATGAAATTTTAACATTTAATCTTTTGACTTTAAATGACGGTTGGATGTCAGTTATTACTTTTTCAACTAAAATAAGTGTGTTTAAAGTCATTTCTGTGCCTGAAATTGGTCAAAATTGAAGATTTTGAGTAAGCAAAACTCTGTAAAAATGGCAGTTTTGGTCACTGTGAGGGTTTAAAAAGTGGTTATTCAACATGAGGCCCGATCCAAATGACATTTTGAATCATTTTTGGTAGAGTCCAAAAAATCCATTTTCTGATGAAAAACGATTACCCCGGACCAGTCGAACGTTGAAAAAATGGTCAATATTGATGAAATTTTAATATTTAATCTTTTCACTTTAAATAACATAACATAACATAACATGTGTATTTGTAAAGCGCACGTTCACCCTTGGGTATCTTGGCGCTGAATAACAGATGTTTATTGTTACCCAACTCAATGGTACTCATTTTATCGACCTCAGTTGGATGAAAGGCTGAGTGAACCCCCGGGATTTGAACCTGTGACCATGAGGTCGAACACAGGCCCCTGCAATGGACGCATTAGTCCACTGAGCCACCAGACCCGGATCATGACGGTTGGATGTGAGTTATTACTTTTTCAACTAAAATAAGTGTGTTTAAAGTCATTTCTGTGCCTGAAATTGGTCAAAATTGAAGATTTTGAGTAAGCAAAACTCTGTAAAAATGGCAATTTTGGTCACTGTGAGGGTTTAAAAAGTGGTTATTCAACATGAGGCCCGATCCAAATGACATTTTGAATCATTTTTGGTAGAGTCCAAAAAATCAATTTTCTGATGAAAAACGATGACCCCGGACCAGTCGAACGTTCAAAAAATGGTCAATATTGATGAAATTTTAACATTTAATCTTTTGACTTTAAATGACGGTTGGATGTGAGTTATTACTTTTTCAACTAAAATAAGTGTGTTTAAAGTCATTTCTGTGCCTGAAATTGGTCAAAATTGAAGATTTTGAGTAAGCAAAACTCTGTAAAAATGGCAATTTTGGTCACTGTGAGAGTTTAAAAAGTGGTTATTCAACATGAGGCCCGATCCAAATGACATTTTGAATCATTTTTGGTAGAGTCCAAAAAATCAATTTTCTGATGAAAAACAATGACCCCGGACCAGTCGAACGTTGAAAAAATGGTCAATATTGATGAAATTTTAACATTTAATCTTTTGACTTTAAATGACGGTTGGATGTGAGTTATTACTTTTTCAACTAAAATAGGTGTATTTAAAGTCATTTCTGTGCCTGAAATTGGTCAAAATTGAAGATTTTGAGTAAGCAAAACTCTGTAAAAATTGCAGTTTTGGTCACTGTGAGGGTTTAAAAAGTGGTTATTCAACATGAGGCCCGATCCAAATGACATTTTGAATCATTTTTGGTAGAGTCCAAAAAATCAATTTTCTGATGAAAAACGATGACCCCGGACCAGTCGAACGTTGAAAAAATGGTCAATATTGATGAAATTTTAACATTTAATCTTTTGACTTTAAATGACGGTTGGATGTGAGTTATTACTTTTTCAACTAAAATAAGTGTGTTTAAAGTCATTTCTGTGCCTGAAATTGGTCAAAATTGAAGATTTTGAGTAAGCAAAACTCTGTAAAAATGGGAATTTTGGTCACTGTGAGGGTTTAAAAAGTGGTTATTCAACATGAGGCCCGATCCAAATGACATTTTGAATCATTTTTGGTAGAGTCCAAAAAATCAATTTTCTGATGAAAAACGATGACCCCGGACCAGTCGAACGTTGAAAAAATGGTCAATATTGATGACATTTTAATATTTAATCTTTTGACTTTAAATGACGGTTGGATGTGAGTTATTACTTTTTCAACTAAAATAAGTGTGTTTAAAGTCATTTCTGTGCCTGAAATTGGTCAAAATTGAAGATTTTGAGTAAGCAAAACTCTGTAAAAATGGCAATTTTGGTCACTGTGAGGGTTTAAAAAGTGGTTATTCAACATGAGGCCCGATCCAAATGACATTTTGAATAATTTTTGGTAGAGTCCAAAAAATCAATTTTCTGATGAAAAACGATGACCCCGGACCAGTCGAACGTTGAAAAAATGGTCAATATTGATGAAATTTTAACATTTAATCTTTTGACTTTAAATGACGGTTGGATGTGAGTTATTACTTTTTCAACTAAAATAAGTGTGTTTAAAGTCATTTCTGTGCCTGAAATTGGTCAAAATTGAAGATTTTGAGTAAGCAAAACTCTGTAAAAATGGCAATTTTGGTCACTGTGAGGGTTTAAAAAGTGGTTATTCAACATGAGGCCCGATCCAAATGACATTTTGAATCATTTTTGGTAGAGTCCAAAAAATCAATTTTCTGATGAAAAACGATGACCCCGGACCAGTCGAACGTTGAAAAAATGGTCAATATTGATGAAATTTTAACATTTAATCTTTTGACTTTAAATGACGGTTGGATGTGAGTTATTACTTTTTCAACTAAAATAAGTGTATTTAAAGTCATTTCTGTGCCTGAAATTGGTCAAAATTGAAGATTTTGAGTAAGCAAAACTCTGTAAAAATTGCAGTTTTGGTCACTGTGAGGGTTTAAAAAGTGGTTATTCAACATGAGGCCCGATCCAAATGACATTTTGAATCATTTTTGGTAGAGTCCAAAAAATCAATTTTCTGATGAAAAACGATGACCCCGGACCAGTCGAACGTTGAAAAAATGGTCAATATTGATGAAATTTTAACATTTAATCTTTTGACTTTAAATGACGGTTGGATGTGAGTTATTACTTTTTCAACTAAAATAAGTGTGTTTAAAGTCATTTCTGTGCCTGAAATTGGTCAAAATTGAAGATTTTGAGTAAGCAAAACTCTGTAAAAATGGCAGTTTTGGTCACTGTGAGGGTTTAAAAAGTGGTTATTCAACATGAGGCCTGATCCAAATGACATTTTGAATCATTTTTGGTAGAGTCCAAAAAATCAATTTTCTGATGAAAAACAATGACCCCGGACCAGTCGAACGTTGAAAAAATGGTCAATATTGATGAAATTTTAACATTTAATCTTTTGACTTTAAATGACGGTTGGATGTGAGTTATTACTTTTTCAACTAAAATAAGTGTGTTTAAAGTCATTTCTGTGCCTGAAATTGGTCAAAATTGAAGATTTTGAGTAAGCAAAACTCTGTAAAAATGGCAATTTTGGTCACTGTGAGGGTTTAAAAAGTGGTTATTCAACATGAGGCCCGATCCAAATGACATTTTGAATTATTTTTGGTAGAGTCCAAAAAATCAATTTTCTGATGAAAAACGATGACCCCGGACCAGTCGAACGTTGAAAAAATGGTCAATATTGATGAAATTTTACCATTTAATCTTTTGACTTTAAATGACGGTTGGATGTGAGTTATTACTTTTTCAACTAAAATAAGTGTGTTTAAAGTCATTTCTGTGCCTGAAATTGGTCAAAATTGAAGATTTTGAGTAAGCAAAACTCTGTAAAAATGGCAATTTTGGTCACTGTGAGGGTTTAAAAAGTGGTTATTCAACATGAGGCCCGATCCAAATGACATTTTGAATCATTTTTGGTAGAGTCCAAAAAATCAATTTTCTGATGAAAAACGATGACCCCGGACCAGTCGAACGTTGAAAAAATGGTCAATATTGATGACATTTTAATATTTAATCTTTTGACTTTAAATGACGGTTGGATGTGAGTTATTACTTTTTCAACTAAAATAAGTGTGTTTAAAGTCATTTCTGTGCCTGAAATTGGTCAAAATTGAAGATTTTGAGTAAGCAAAACTCTGTAAAAATGGCAATTTTGGTCACTGTGAGGGTTTAAAAAGTGGTTATTCAACATGAGGCCCGATCCAAATGACATTTTGAATAATTTTTGGTAGAGTCCAAAAAATCAATTTTCTGATGAAAAACGATGACCCCGGACCAGTCGAACGTTCAAAAAATGGTCAATATTGATGAAATTTTAACATTTAATCTTTTGACTTTAAATGACGGTTGGATGTGAGTTATTACTTTTTCAACTAAAATAAGTGTGTTTAAAGTCATTTCTGTGCCTGAAATTGGTCAAAATTGAAGATTTTGAGTAAGCAAAACTCTGTAAAAATGGCAATTTTGGTCACTGTGAGGGTTTAAAAAGTGGTTATTCAACATGAGGCCCGATCCAAATGACATTTTGAATCATTTTTGGTAGAGTCCAAAAAATCCATTTTCTGATGAAAAACGATGACCCCGGACCAGTCGAACGTTCAAAAAATGGTCAATATTGATGAAATTTTAACATTTAATCTTTTGACTTTAAATGACGGTTGGATGTGAGTTATTACTTTTTCAACTAAAATAAGTGTATTTAAAGTCATTTCTGTGCCTGAAATTGGTCAAAATTGAAGATTTTGAGTAAGCAAAACTCTGTAAAAATGGCAATTTTGGTCACTGTGAGAGTTTAAAAAGTGGTTATTCAACATGAGGCCCGATCCAAATGACATTTTGAATCATTTTTGGTAGAGTCCAAAAAATCAATTTTCTGATGAAAAACAATGACCCCGGACCAGTCGAACGTTGAAAAAATGGTCAATATTGATGAAATTTTAACATTTAATCTTTTGACTTTAAATGACGGTTGGATGTGAGTTATTACTTTTTCAACTAAAATAGGTGTATTTAAAGTCATTTCTGTGCCTGAAATTGGTCAAAATTGAAGATTTTGAGTAAGCAAAACTCTGTAAAAATTGCAGTTTTGGTCACTGTGAGGGTTTAAAAAGTGGTTATTCAACATGAGGCCCGATCCAAATGACATTTTGAATCATTTTTGGTAGAGTCCAAAAAATCAATTTTCTGATGAAAAACGATGACCCCGGACCAGTCGAACGTTGAAAAAATGGTCAATATTGATGAAATTTTAACATTTAATCTTTTGACTTTAAATGACGGTTGGATGTGAGTTATTACTTTTTCAACTAAAATAAGTGTGTTTAAAGTCATTTCTGTGCCTGAAATTGGTCAAAATTGAAGATTTTGAGTAAGCAAAACTCTGTAAAAATGGGAATTTTGGTCACTGTGAGGGTTTAAAAAGTGGTTATTCAACATGAGGCCCGATCCAAATGACATTTTGAATCATTTTTGGTAGAGTCCAAAAAATCAATTTTCTGATGAAAAACGATGACCCCGGACCAGTCGAACGTTGAAAAAATGGTCAATATTGATGACATTTTAATATTTAATCTTTTGACTTTAAATGACGGTTGGATGTGAGTTATTACTTTTTCAACTAAAATAAGTGTGTTTAAAGTCATTTCTGTGCCTGAAATTGGTCAAAATTGAAGATTTTGAGTAAGCAAAACTCTGTAAAAATGGCAATTTTGGTCACTGTGAGGGTTTAAAAAGTGGTTATTCAACATGAGGCCCGATCCAAATGACATTTTGAATAATTTTTGGTAGAGTCCAAAAAATCAATTTTCTGATGAAAAACGATGACCCCGGACCAGTCGAACGTTGAAAAAATGGTCAATATTGATGAAATTTTAACATTTAATCTTTTGACTTTAAATGACGGTTGGATGTGAGTTATTACTTTTTCAACTAAAATAAGTGTGTTTAAAGTCATTTCTGTGCCTGAAATTGGTCAAAATTGAAGATTTTGAGTAAGCAAAACTCTGTAAAAATGGCAATTTTGGTCACTGTGAGGGTTTAAAAAGTGGTTATTCAACATGAGGCCCGATCCAAATGACATTTTGAATCATTTTTGGTAGAGTCCAAAAAATCAATTTTCTGATGAAAAACGATGACCCCGGACCAGTCGAACGTTGAAAAAATGGTCAATATTGATGAAATTTTAACATTTAATCTTTTGACTTTAAATGACGGTTGGATGTGAGTTATTACTTTTTCAACTAAAATAAGTGTATTTAAAGTCATTTCTGTGCCTGAAATTGGTCAAAATTGAAGATTTTGAGTAAGCAAAACTCTGTAAAAATTGCAGTTTTGGTCACTGTGAGGGTTTAAAAAGTGGTTATTCAACATGAGGCCCGATCCAAATGACATTTTGAATCATTTTTGGTAGAGTCCAAAAAATCAATTTTCTGATGAAAAACGATGACCCCGGACCAGTCGAACGTTGAAAAAATGGTCAATATTGATGAAATTTTAACATTTAATCTTTTGACTTTAAATGACGGTTGGATGTGAGTTATTACTTTTTCAACTAAAATAAGTGTGTTTAAAGTCATTTCTGTGCCTGAAATTGGTCAAAATTGAAGATTTTGAGTAAGCAAAACTCTGTAAAAATGGCAGTTTTGGTCACTGTGAGGGTTTAAAAAGTGGTTATTCAACATGAGGCCTGATCCAAATGACATTTTGAATCATTTTTGGTAGAGTCCAAAAAATCAATTTTCTGATGAAAAACAATGACCCCGGACCAGTCGAACGTTGAAAAAATGGTCAATATTGATGAAATTTTAACATTTAATCTTTTGACTTTAAATGACGGTTGGATGTGAGTTATTACTTTTTCAACTAAAATAAGTGTGTTTAAAGTCATTTCTGTGCCTGAAATTGGTCAAAATTGAAGATTTTGAGTAAGCAAAACTCTGTAAAAATGGCAATTTTGGTCACTGTGAGGGTTTAAAAAGTGGTTATTCAACATGAGGCCCGATCCAAATGACATTTTGAATTATTTTTGGTAGAGTCCAAAAAATCAATTTTCTGATGAAAAACGATGACCCCGGACCAGTCGAACGTTGAAAAAATGGTCAATATTGATGAAATTTTACCATTTAATCTTTTGACTTTAAATGACGGTTGGATGTGAGTTATTACTTTTTCAACTAAAATAAGTGTGTTTAAAGTCATTTCTGTGCCTGAAATTGGTCAAAATTGAAGATTTTGAGTAAGCAAAACTCTGTAAAAATGGCAATTTTGGTCACTGTGAGGGTTTAAAAAGTGGTTATTCAACATGAGGCCCGATCCAAATGACATTTTGAATCATTTTTGGTAGAGTCCAAAAAATCAATTTTCTGATGAAAAACGATGACCCCGGACCAGTCGAACGTTGAAAAAATGGTCAATATTGATGACATTTTAATATTTAATCTTTTGACTTTAAATGACGGTTGGATGTGAGTTATTACTTTTTCAACTAAAATAAGTGTGTTTAAAGTCATTTCTGTGCCTGAAATTGGTCAAAATTGAAGATTTTGAGTAAGCAAAACTCTGTAAAAATGGCAATTTTGGTCACTGTGAGGGTTTAAAAAGTGGTTATTCAACATGAGGCCCGATCCAAATGACATTTTGAATAATTTTTGGTAGAGTCCAAAAAATCAATTTTCTGATGAAAAACGATGACCCCGGACCAGTCGAACGTTCAAAAAATGGTCAATATTGATGAAATTTTAACATTTAATCTTTTGACTTTAAATGACGGTTGGATGTGAGTTATTACTTTTTCAACTAAAATAAGTGTGTTTAAAGTCATTTCTGTGCCTGAAATTGGTCAAAATTGAAGATTTTGAGTAAGCAAAACTCTGTAAAAATGGCAATTTTGGTCACTGTGAGGGTTTAAAAAGTGGTTATTCAACATGAGGCCCGATCCAAATGACATTTTGAATCATTTTTGGTAGAGTCCAAAAAATCCATTTTCTGATGAAAAACGATGACCCCGGACCAGTCGAACGTTGAAAAAATTGTCAATATTGATGAAATTTTAACATTTAATCTTTTGACTTTAAATGACGGTTGGATGTGAGTTATTACTTTTTCAACTAAAATAAGTGTATTTAAAGTCATTTCTGTGCCTGAAATTGGTCAAAATTGAAGATTTTGAGTAAGCAAAACTCTGTAAAAATGGCAATTTTGGTCACTGTGAGGGTTTAAAAAGTGGTTATTCAACATGAGGCCCGATCCAAATGACATTTTGAATCATTTTTGGTAGAGTCCAAAAAATCAATTTTCTGATGAAAAACGATGACCCCGGACCAGTCGAACGTTGAAAAAATGGTCAATATTGATGAAATTTTAACATTTAATCTTTTGACTTTAAATGACGGTTGGATGTGAGTTATTACTTTTTCAACTAAAATAAGTGTATTTAAAGTCATTTCTGTGCCTGAAATTGGTCAAAATTGAAGATTTTGAGTAAGCAAAACTCTGTAAAAATGGCAATTTTGGTCACTGTGAGGGTTTAAAAAGTGGTTATTCAAAATGAGGCCCGATCCAAATGACATTTTGAATTATTTTTGGTAGAGTCCAAAAAATCAATTTTCTGATGAAAAACGATGACCCCGGACCAGTCGAACGTTGAAAAAATGGTCAATATTGATGAAATTTTACCATTTAATCTTTTGACTTTAAATGACGGTTGGATGTGAGTTATTACTTTTTCAACTAAAATAAGTGTGTTTAAAGTCATTTCTGTGCCTGAAATTGGTCAAAATTGAAGATTTTGAGTAAGCAAAACTCTGTAAAAATGGCAATTTTGGTCACTGTGAGGGTTTAAAAAGTGGTTATTCAACATGAGGCCCGATCCAAATGACATTTTGAATCATTTTTGGTAGAGTCCAAAAAATCAATTTTCTGATCAAAAACGATGACCCCGGACCAGTCGAACGTTGAAAAAACTGGTCAATATTGATGAAATTTTAACATATAATCTTTTGACTTTACATGATGGTTGGATGTGAGTTATTACTTTTTCAACTAAAATAAGTGTGTTTAAAGTCATTTCTGTGCCTGAAATTGATCAAAATTGAAGATTTTGAGTAAGCAAAACTCTGTAAAAATGGCAGTTTTGGTCAATGTGAGGGTTTAAAAAGTGGTTATTCAACATGAGGCCTGATCCAAATGACATTTTGAATCATTTTTGGTAGAGTCCAAAAAATCCATTTTCTGATGAAAAACGATGACCCCGGACCAGTCGAACATTGAAAAAAATGGTCAATATTGATGAAATTTTAACATTTAATCTTTTGACTTTAAATGACGGTTGGATGTGAGTTATTACTTTTTCAACTAAAATAAGTGTTTTTAAAGTCATTTCTGTGCCTGAAATTGGTCAAAATTGAAGATTTTGAGTAAGCAAAACTCTGTAAAAATGGCAATTTTGGTCACTGTGAGGGTTTAAAAAGTGGTTATTCAACATGAGGCCCGATCCAAATGACATTTTGAATCATTTTTGGTAGAGTCCAAAAAATCAATTTTCTGATGAAAAACGATGACCCCGGACCAGTCGAACGTTGAAAAAATGGTCAATATTGATGAAATTTTAACATTTAATCTTTTGACTTTAAATGGCGGTTGGTTGTGAGTTATTACTTTTTCAACTAAAATAAGTGTGTTTAAAGTCATTTCTGTGCCTGAAATTGGTCAAAATTGAGGATTTTGAGTAAGCAAAACTCTGTAAAAATGGCAATTTTGGTCACTGTGAGGGTTTAAAAAGTGGTTATTCAACATGAGGCCCGATCCAAATGACATTTTGAATCATTTTTGGTAGAGTCCAAAAAATCAATTTTCTGATGAAAAACGATGACCCCGGACCAGTCGAACGTTGAAAAAATGGTCAATATTGATGAAATTTTAACATTTAATCTTTTGACTTTAAATGGCGGTTGGATGTGAGTTATTACTTTTTCAACTAAAATAAGTGTGTTTAAAGTCATTTCTGTGCCTGAAATTGGTCAAAATTGAAGATTTTGAGTAAGCAAAACTCTGTAAAAATGGCAGTTTTGGTCACTGTGAGGGTTTAAAAAGTGGTTATTCAACATGAGGCCTGATCCAAATGACATTTTGAATCATTTTTGGTAGAGTCCAAAAAATCAATTTTCTGATGAAAAACGATGACCCCGGACCAGTCGAACGTTGAAAAAATGGTCAATATTGATGAAATTTTAACATTTAATCTTTTGACTTTAAATGACGGTTGGATGTGAGTTATTACTTTTTCAACTAAAATAAGTGTGTTTAAAGTCATTTCTGTGCCTGAAATTGGTCAAAATTGAAGATTTTGAGTAAGCAAAACTCTGTAAAAATGGCAATTTTGGTCACTGTGAGGGTTTAAAAAGTGGTTATTCAACATGAGGCCCGATCCAAATGACATTTTGAATTATTTTTGGTAGAGTCCAAAAAATCAATTTTCTGATGAAAAACGATGACCCCGGACCAGTCGAACGTTGAAAAAATGGTCAATATTGATGAAATTTTACCATTTAATCTTTTGACTTTAAATGACGGTTGGATGTGAGTTATTACTTTTTCAACTAAAATAAGTGTGTTTAAAGTCATTTCTGTGCCTGAAATTGGTCAAAATTGAAGATTTTGAGTAAGCAAAACTCTGTAAAAATGGCAATTTTGGTCACTTTGAGGGTTTAAAAAGTGGTTATTCAACATGAGGCCCGATCCAAATGACATTGTGAATCATTTTTGGTAGAGCCCAAAAAATCAATTTTCTGATGAAAAACGATGACCCCGGACCAGTCGAACGTTGAAAAAATGGTCAATATTGATGAAATTTTAACATATAATCTTTTGACTTTACATGATGGTTGGATGTGAGTTATTACTTTTTCAACTAAAATAAGTGTGTTTAAAGTCATTTCTGTGCCTGAAATTGGTCAAAATTGAAGATTTTGAGTAAGCAAAACTCTGTAAAAATGGCAGTTTTGGTCACTGTGAGGGTTTAAAACGTGGTTATTCAACATGAGGCCCGATCCAAATGACATTTTGAATCATTTTTGGTAGAGTCCAAAAAATCAATTTTCTGATGAAAAACGATGACCCTGGACCAGTCAAACGTTGAAAAAATGGTCAATATTGATGAAATTTTAACATTCAATCTTTTGACTTTAAATGGCGGTTGGATGTGAGTTATTACTTTTTCAACTAAAATAAGTGTGTTTAAAGTCATTTCTGTGCCTGAAATTGGTCAAAATTGAAGATTTTGAGTAAGCAAAACTCTGTAAAAATGGCAGTTTTGGTCACTGTGAGGGTTTAAAAAGTGGTTATTCAACATGAGGCCTGATCCAAATGACATTTTGAATCATTTTTGGTAGAGTCCAAAAAATCCATTTTCTGATGAAAAACGATGACCCCGGACCAGTCGAACGTTGAAAAAATGGTCAATATTGATGAAATTTTAACATTTAATCTTTTGACTTTAAATGACGGTTGGATGTCAGTTATTACTTTTTCAACTAAAATAAGTGTGTTTAAAGTCATTTCTGTGCCTGAAATAGGTCAAAATTGAAGATTTTGAGTAAGCAAAACTCTGTAAAAATGGCAGTTTTGGTCACTGTGAGGGTTTAAAAAGTGGTTATTCAACATGAGGCCTGATCCAAATGACATTTTGAATCATTTTTGGTAGAGTCCAAAAAATCAATTTTCTGATGAAAAACGATAACCCCGGACCAGTCGAACGTTGAAAAAATGGTCAATATTGATGAAATTTTAACATTTAATCTTTTGACTTTAAATGACGGTTGGATGTCAGTTATTACTTTTTCAACTAAAATAAGTGTGTTTAAAGTCATTTCTGTGCCTGAAATTGGTCAAAATTGAAGATTTTGAGTAAGCAAAACTCTGTAAAAATGGCAATTTTGGTCACTGTGAGGGTTTAAAAAGTGGTTATTCAACATGAGGCCCGATCCAAATGACATTTTGAATCATTTTTGGTAGAGTCCAAAAAATCAATTTTCTGATGAAAAACGATGACCCCGGACCAGTCGAACGTTCAAAAAATGGTCAATATTGATGAAATTTTAACATTTAATCTTTTGACTTTAAATGACGGTTGGATGTGAGTTATTACTTTTTCAACTAAAATAAGTGTGTTTAAAGTCATTTCTGTGCCTGAAATTGGTCAAAATTGAAGATTTTGAGTAAGCAAAACTCTGTAAAAATGGCAATTTTGGTCACTGTGAGGGTTTAAAAAGTGGTTATTCAACATGAGGCCCGATCCAAATGACATTTTGAATCATTTTTGGTAGAGTCCAAAAAATCAATTTTCTGATGAAAAACGATGACCCCGGACCAGTCGAACGTTGAAAAAATGGTCAATATTGATGAAATTTTAATATTTAATCTTTTCACTTTAAATGACGGTTGGATGTGAGTTATTACTTTTTCAACTAAAATAAGTGTGTTTAAAGTCATTTCTGTGCCTGAAATTGGTCAAAATTGAAGATTTTGAGTAAGCAAAACTCTGTAAAAATGGCAATTTTGGTCACTGTGAGGGTTTAAAAAGTGGTTATTCAACATGAGGCCCGATCCAAATGACATTTTGAATCATTTTTGGTAGAGTCCAAAAAATCAATTTTCTGATGAAAAACGATGACCCCGGACCAGTCGAACGTTGAAAAAATGGTCAATATTGATGAAATTTTAATATTTAATCTTTTCACTTTAAATGACGGTTGGATGTGAGTTATTACTTTTTCAACTAAAATAAGTGTGTTTAAAGTCATTTCTGTGCCTGAAATTGGTCAAAATTGAAGATTTTGAGTAAGCAAAACTCTGTAAAAATGGCAATTTTGGTCACTGTGAGGGTTTAAAAAGTGGTTATTCAACATGAGGCCCGATCCAAATGACATTTTGAATCATTTTTGGTAGAGTCCAAAAAATCAATTTTCTGATGAAAAACGATGACCCCGGACCAGTCGAACGTTGAAAAAATGGTCAATATTGATGACATTTTAACATTTAATCTTTTGACTTTAAATGGCGGTTGGATGTGAGTTATTACTTTTTCAACTAAAATAAGTGTGTTTAAAGTCATTTCTGTGCCTGAAATTGGTCAAAATTGAAGATTTTGAGTAAGCAAAACTCTGTAAAAATGGCAGTTTTGGTCACTGTGAGGGTTTAAAAAGTGGTTATTCAACATGAGGCCTGATCCAAATGACATTTTGAATCATTTTTGGTAGAGTCCAAAAAATCAATTTTCTGATGAAAAACGATGATCCCGGACCAGTCGAACGTTGAAAAAATGGTCAATATTGATGAAATTTTAACATTTAATCTTTTGACTTTAAATGGCGGTTGGATGTGAGTTATTACTTTTTCAACTAAAATAAGTGTGTTTAAAGTCATTTCTGTGCCTGAAATTGGTCAAAATTGAAGATTTTGAGTAAGCAAAACTCTGTAAAAATGGCAGTTTTGGTCACTGTGAGGGTTTAAAACGTGGTTATTCAACATGAGGCCCGATCCAAATGACATTTTGAATCATTTTTGGTAGAGTCCAAAAAATCAATTTTCTGATGAAAAACGATGACCCCGGACCAGTCGAACGTTGAAAAAATGGTCAATATTGATGAAATTTTAACATTCAATCTTTTGACTTTAAATGGCGGTTGGATGTGAGTTATTACTTTTTCAACTAAAATAAGTGTGTTTAAAGTCATTTCTGTGCCTGAAATTGGTCAAAATTGAAGATTTTGAGTAAGCAAAACTCTGTAAAAATGGCAGTTTTGGTCACTGTGAGGGTTTAAAAAGTGGTTATTCAACATGAGGCCTGATCCAAATGACATTTTGAATCATTTTTGGTAGAGTCCAAAAAATCCATTTTCTGATGAAAAACGATGACCCCGGACCAGTCGAACGTTGAAAAAATGGTCAATATTGATGAAATTTTAACATTTAATCTTTTGACTTTAAATGACGGTTGGATGTGAGTTATTACTTTTTCAACTAAAATAAGTGTGTTTAAAGTCATTTCTGTGCCTGAAATAGGTCAAAATTGAAGATTTTGAGTAAGCAAAACTCTGTAAAAATGGCAGTTTTGGTCACTGTGAGGGTTTAAAAAGTGGTTATTCAACATGAGGCCTGATCCAAATGACATTTTGAATCATTTTTGGTAGAGTCCAAAAAATCAATTTTCTGATGAAAAACGATAACCCCGGACCAGTCGAACGTTGAAAAAATGGTCAATATTGATGAAATTTTAACATTTAATCTTTTGACTTTAAATGACGGTTGGATGTCAGTTATTACTTTTTCAACTAAAATAAGTGTGTTTAAAGTCATTTCTGTGCCTGAAATTGGTCAAAATTGAAGATTTTGAGTAAGCAAAACTCTGTAAAAATGGCAATTTTGGTTACTGTGAGGGTTTAAAAAGTGGTTATTCAACATGAGGCCCGATCCAAATGACATTTTGAATCATTGTTGGTAGAGTCCAAAAAATCCATTTTCTGATGAAAAACGATGACCCCGGACCAGTCGAACGTTGAAAAAATGGTCAATATTGATGACATTTTAATATTTAATCTTTTCACTTTAAATGACGGTTGGATGTGAGTTATTACTTTTTCAACTAAAATAAGTGTGTTTAAAGTCATTTCTGTGCCTGAAATTGGTCAAATTGAAGATTTTGAGTAAGCAAAACTCTGTAAAAATGGCAATTTTGGTCACTGTGAGGGTTTAAAAAGTGGTTATTCAACATGAGGCCCGATCCAAATGACATTTTGAATCATTTTTGGTAGAGTCCAAAAAATCAATTTTCTGATGAAAAACGATGACCCCGGACCAGTCGAACGTTCAAAAAATGGTCAATATTGATGAAATTTTAACATTTAATCTTTTGACTTTAAATGACGGTTGGATGTGAGTTATTACTTTTTCAACTAAAATAAGTGTGTTTAAAGTCATTTCTGTGCCTGAAATTGGTCAAAATTGAAGATTTTGAGTAAGCAAAACTCTGTAAAAATGGCAATTTTGGTCACTGTGAGGGTTTAAAAAGTGGTTATTCAACATGAGGCCCGATCCAAATGACATTTTGAATCATTTTTGGTAGAGTCCAAAAAATCAATTTTCTGATGAAAAACGATGACCCCGGACCAGTCGAACGTTGAAAAAATGGTCAATATTGATGAAATTTTAATATTTAATCTTTTCACTTTAAATGACGGTTGGATGTGAGTTATTACTTTTTCAACTAAAATAAGTGTGTTTAAAGTCATTTCTGTGCCTGAAATTGGTCAAAATTGAAGATTTTGAGTAAGCAAAACTCTGTAAAAATGGCAATTTTGGTCACTGTGAGGGTTTAAAAAGTGGTTATTCAACATGAGGCCCGATCCAAATGACATTTTGAATCATTTTTGGTAGAGTCCAAAAAATCAATTTTCTGATGAAAAACGATGACCCCGGACCAGTCGAACGTTGAAAAAATGGTCAATATTGATGAAATTTTAATATTTAATCTTTTCACTTTAAATGACGGTTGGATGTGAGTTATTACTTTTTCAACTAAAATAAGTGTGTTTAAAGTCATTTCTGTGCCTGAAATTGGTCAAAATTGAAGATTTTGAGTAAGCAAAACTCTGTAAAAATGGCAATTTTGGTCACTGTGAGGGTTTAAAAAGTGGTTATTCAACATGAGGCCCGATCCAAATGACATTTTGAATCATTTTTGGTAGAGTCCAAAAAATCAATTTTCTGATGAAAAACGATGACCCCGGACCAGTCGAACGTTGAAAAAATGGTCAATATTGATGACATTTTAACATTTAATCTTTTGACTTTAAATGGCGGTTGGATGTGAGTTATTACTTTTTCAACTAAAATAAGTGTGTTTAAAGTCATTTCTGTGCCTGAAATTGGTCAAAATTGAAGATTTTGAGTAAGCAAAACTCTGTAAAAATGGCAGTTTTGGTCACTGTGAGGGTTTAAAAAGTGGTTATTCAACATGAGGCCTGATCCAAATGACATTTTGAATCATTTTTGGTAGAGTCCAAAAAATCAATTTTCTGATGAAAAACGATGATCCCGGACCAGTCGAACGTTGAAAAAATGGTCAATATTGATGAAATTTTAACATTTAATCTTTTGACTTTAAATGGCGGTTGGATGTGAGTTATTACTTTTTCAACTAAAATAAGTGTGTTTAAAGTCATTTCTGTGCCTGAAATTGGTCAAAATTGAAGATTTTGAGTAAGCAAAACTCTGTAAAAATGGCAGTTTTGGTCACTGTGAGGGTTTAAAACGTGGTTATTCAACATGAGGCCCGATCCAAATGACATTTTGAATCATTTTTGGTAGAGTCCAAAAAATCAATTTTCTGATGAAAAACGATGACCCCGGACCAGTCGAACGTTGAAAAAATGGTCAATATTGATGAAATTTTAACATTCAATCTTTTGACTTTAAATGGCGGTTGGATGTGAGTTATTACTTTTTCAACTAAAATAAGTGTGTTTAAAGTCATTTCTGTGCCTGAAATTGGTCAAAATTGAAGATTTTGAGTAAGCAAAACTCTGTAAAAATGGCAGTTTTGGTCACTGTGATGGTTTAAAAAGTGGTTATTCAACATGAGGCCTGATCCAAATGACATTTTGAATCATTTTTGGTAGAGTCCAAAAAATCCATTTTCTGATGAAAAACGATGACCCCGGACCAGTCGAACGTTGAAAAAATGGTCAATATTGATGAAATTTTAACATTTAATCTTTTGACTTTAAATGACGGTTGGATGTGAGTTATTACTTTTTCAACTAAAATAAGTGTGTTTAAAGTCATTTCTGTGCCTGAAATAGGTCAAAATTGAAGATTTTGAGTAAGCAAAACTCTGTAAAAATGGCAGTTTTGGTCACTGTGAGGGTTTAAAAAGTGGTTATTCAACATGAGGCCTGATCCAAATGACATTTTGAATCATTTTTGGTAGAGTCCAAAAAATCCATTTTCTGATGAAAAACGATAACCCCGGACCAGTCGAACGTTGAAAAAATGGTCAATATTGATGAAATTTTAACATTTAATCTTTTGACTTTAAATGACGGTTGGATGTCAGTTATTACTTTTTCAACTAAAATAAGTGTGTTTAAAGTCATTTCTGTGCCTGAAATTGGTCAAATTGAAGATTTTGAGTAAGCAAAACTCTGTAAAAATGGCAATTTTGGTCACTGTGAGGGTTTAAAAAGTGGTTATTCAACATGAGGCCCGATCCAAATGACATTTTGAATCATTTTTGGTAGAGTCCAAAAAATCAATTTTCTGATGAAAAACGATGACCCCGGACCAGTCGAACGTTCAAAAAATGGTCAATATTGATGAAATTTTAACATTTAATCTTTTGACTTTAAATGACGGTTGGATGTGAGTTATTACTTTTTCAACTAAAATAAGTGTATTTAAAGTCATTTCTGTGCCTGAAATTGGTCAAAATTGAAGATTTTGAGTAAGCAAAACTCTGTAAAAATTGCAGTTTTGGTCACTGTGAGGGTTTAAAAAGTGGTTATTCAACATGAGGCCCGATCCAAATGACATTTTGAATCATTTTTGGTAGAGTCCAAAAAATCAATTTTCTGATGAAAAACGATGACCCCGGACCAGTCGAACGTTGAAAAAATGGTCAATATTGATGAAATTTTAACATTTAATCTTTTGACTTTAAATGACGGTTGGATGTGAGTTATTACTTTTTCAACTAAAATAAGTGTGTTTAAAGTCATTTCTGTGCCTGAAATTGGTCAAAATTGGAGATTTTGAGTAAGCAAAACTCTGTAAAAATGGCAGCTTTGGTCACTGTGAGGGTTTAAAAAGTGGTTATTCAACATGAGGCCTGATCCAAATGACATTTTGAATCATTTTTGGTAGAGTCCAAAAAAATCAATTTTCTGATGAAAAACGATGACCCCGGACCAGTCGAACGTTGAAAAAATGGTCAATATTGATGAAATTTTAACATTTAATCTTTTGACTTTAAATGACGGTTGGATGTGAGTTATTACTTTTTCAACTAAAATAAGTGTGTTTAAAGTCATTTCTGTGCCTGAAATTGGTCAAAATTGAAGATTTTGAGTAAGCAAAACTCTGTAAAAATGGCAGTTTTGGTCACTGTGAGGGTTTAAAAAATGGTTATTCAACATGAGGCCTGATCCAAATGACATTTTGAATCATTTTTGGTAGAGTCCAAAAAATCCATTTTCTGATGAAAAACGATGACCCCGGACCAGTCGAACGTTGAAAAAATGGTCAATATTGATGAAATTTTAACATTTAATCTTTTGACTTTAAATGACGGTTGGATGTCATTTATTACTTTTTCAACTAAAATAAGTGTGTTTAAAGTCATTTCTGTGCCTGAAATTGGTCAAAAGTGAAGATTTTGAGTAAGCAAAACTCTGTAAAAATGGCAGTTTTGGTCACTGTGAGGGTTTAAAACGTGGTTATTCAACATGAGGCCCGATCCAAATGACATTTTGAATCATTTTTGGTAGAGTCCAAAAAATCAATTTTCTGATGAAAAACAATGACCCCGGACCAGTCGAACGTTGAAAAAATGGTCAATATTGATGAAATTTTAACATTTAATCTTTTGACTTTAAATGACGGTTGGATGTGAGTTATTACTTTTTCAACTAAAATAAGTGTGTTTAAAGTCATTTCTGTGCCTGAAATAGGTCAAAATTGAAGATTTTGAGTAAGCAAAACTCTGTAAAAATGGCAGTTTTGGTCACTGTGAGGGTTTAAAAAGTGGTTCTTCAACATGAGGCCTGATCCAAATGACATTTTGAATCATTTTTGGTAGAGTCCAAAAAATCAATTTTCTGATGAAAAACGATGACCCCGGACCAGTCGAACATTGAAAAAATGGTCAATATTGATGAAATTTTAACATTTAATCTTTTGACTTTAAATGACGGTTGGATGTGAGTTATTACTTTTTCAACTAAAATAAGTGTGTTTAAAGTCATTTCTGTGCTTGAAATTGGTCAAAATTGAAGATTTTGAGTAAGCAAAACTCTGTAAAAATGGCAATTTTGGTCACTGTGAGGGTTTAAAAAGTGGTTATTCAACATGAGGCCCGATCCAAATGACATTTTGAATCATTTTTGGTAGAGTCCAAAAAATCCATTTTCTGATGAAAAACGATGATCCCGGACCAGTCGAACGTTGAAAAAATGGTCAATATTGATGAAATTTTAACATTTAATCTTTTGACTTTAAATGGCGGTTGGATGTGAGTTATTACTTTTTCAACTAAAATAAGTGTGTTTAAAGTCATTTCTGTGCCTGAAATTGGTCAAAATTGAAGATTTTGAGTAAGCAAAACTCTGTAAAAATGGCAGTTTTGGTCACTGTGAGGGTTTAAAACGTGGTTATTCAACATGAGGCCCGATCCAAATGACATTTTGAATCATTTTTGGTAGAGTCCAAAAAATCAATTTTCTGATGAAAAACGATGACCCCGGACCAGTCGAACGTTGAAAAAATGGTCAATATTGATGAAATTTTAACATTCAATCTTTTGACTTTAAATGGCGGTTGGATGTGAGTTATTACTTTTTCAACTAAAATAAGTGTGTTTAAAGTCATTTCTGTGCCTGAAATTGGTCAAAATTGAAGATTTTGAGTAAGCAAAACTCTGTAAAAATGGCAATTTTGGTCACTGTGAGGGTTTAAAAAGTGGTTATTCAACATGAGGCCCGATCCAAATGACATTTTGAATCATTTTTGGTAGAGTCCAAAAAATCAATTTTCTGATGAAAAACGATGACCCCGGACCAGTCGAACGTTGAAAAAATGGTCAATATTGATGAAATTTTAATATTTAATCTTTTGACTTTAAATGACGGTTGGATGTGAGTTATTACTTTTTCAACTAAAATAAGTGTGTTTAAAGTCATTTCTGTGCCTGAAATTGGTCAAAATTGAAGATTTTGAGTAAGCAAAACTCTGTAAAAATTGCAGTTTTGGTCACTGTGAGGGTTTAAAATGTGGTTATTCAACATGAGGCCCGATCCAAATGACATTTTGAATCATTTTTGGTAGAGTCCAAAAAATCAATTTTCTGATGAAAAACGATGACCCCGGACCAGTCGAACGTTGAAAAAATGGTCAATATTGATGAAATTTTAACATTTAATCTTTTGACTTTAAATGACGGTTGGATGTGAGTTATTACTTTTTCAACTAAAATAAGTGTGTTTAAAGTCATTTCTGTGCCTGAAATTGGTCAAAATTGAAGATTTTGAGTAAGCAAAACTCTGTAAAAATGGCAGTTTTGGTCACTGTGAGGGTTTAAAAAATGGTTATTCAACATGAAGCCTGATCCAAATGACATTTTGAATCATTTTTGGTGGAGTCCAAAAAATCCATTTTCTGATGAAAAACGATGACCCCGGACCAGTCGAACGTTGAAAAAATGGTCAATATTGATGAAATTTTAACATTTAATCTTTTGACTTTAAATGACGGTTGGATGTCAGTTATTACTTTTTCAACTAAAATAAGTGTGTTTAAAGTCATTTCTGTGCCTGAAATTGGTCAAAATTGAAGATTTTGAGTAAGCAAAACTCTGTAAAAATGGCAGTTTTGGTCACTGTGAGGGTTTAAAACGTGGTTAGTCAACATGAGGCCCGATCCAAATGACATTTTGAATCATTTTTGGTAGAGTCCAAAAAATCAATTTTCTGATGAAAAACAATGACCCCGGACCAGTCGAACGTTGAAAAAATGGTCAATATTGATGAAATTTTAACATTTAATCTTTTGACTTTAAATGACGGTTGGATGTGAGTTATTACTTTTTCAACTAAAATAAGTGTGTTTAAAGTCATTTCTGTGCCTGAAATAGGTCAAAATTGAAGATTTTGAGTAAGCAAAACTCTGTAAAAATGGCAGTTTTGGTCACTGTGAGGGTTTAAAAAGTGGTTATTCAACATGAGGCCTGATCCAAATGACATTTTGAATCATTTTTGGTAGAGTCCAAAAAATCAATTTTCTGATGAAAAACGATGACCCCGGACCAGTCGAACGTTGAAAAAATGGTCAATATTGATGAAATTTTAACATTTAATCTTTTGACTTTAAATGACGGTTGGATGTGAGTTATTACTTTTTCAACTAAAATAAGTGTGTTTAAAGTCATTTCTGTGCCTGAAATTGGTCAAAATTGAAGATTTTGAGTAAGCAAAACTCTGTAAAAATGGCAATTTTGGTCACTGTGAGGGTTTAAAAAGTGGTTATTCAACATGAGGCCCGATCCAAATGACATTTTGAATTATTTTTGGTAGAGTCCAAAAAATCAATTTTCTGATGAAAAACGATGACCCCGGACCAGTCGAACGTTGAAAAAATGGTCAATATTGATGAAATTTTACCATTTAATCTTTTGACTTTAAATGACGGTTGGATGTGAGTTATTACTTTTTCAACTAAAATAAGTGTGTTTAAAGTCATTTCTGTGCCTGAAATTGGTCAAAATTGAAGATTTTGAGTAAGCAAAACTCTGTAAAAATGGCAATTTTGGTCACTTTGAGGGTTTAAAAAGTGGTTATTCAACATGAGGCCCGATCCAAATGACATTGTGAATCATTTTTGGTAGAGCCCAAAAAATCAATTTTCTGATGAAAAACGATGACCCCGGACCAGTCGAACGTTGAAAAAATGGTCAATATTGATGAAATTTTAACATATAATCTTTTGACTTTACATGATGGTTGGATGTGAGTTATTACTTTTTCAACTAAAATAAGTGTGTTTAAAGTCATTTCTGTGCCTGAAATTGGTCAAAATTGAAGATTTTGAGTAAGCAAAACTCTGTAAAAATGGCAGTTTTGGTCACTGTGAGGGTTTAAAACGTGGTTATTCAACATGAGGCCCGATCCAAATGACATTTTGAATCATTTTTGGTAGAGTCCAAAAAATCAATTTTCTGATGAAAAACGATGACCCTGGACCAGTCAAACGTTGAAAAAATGGTCAATATTGATGAAATTTTAACATTCAATCTTTTGACTTTAAATGGCGGTTGGATGTGAGTTATTACTTTTTCAACTAAAATAAGTGTGTTTAAAGTCATTTCTGTGCCTGAAATTGGTCAAAATTGAAGATTTTGAGTAAGCAAAACTCTGTAAAAATGGCAGTTTTGGTCACTGTGAGGGTTTAAAAAGTGGTTATTCAACATGAGGCCTGATCCAAATGACATTTTGAATCATTTTTGGTAGAGTCCAAAAAATCCATTTTCTGATGAAAAACGATGACCCCGGACCAGTCGAACGTTGAAAAAATGGTCAATATTGATGAAATTTTAACATTTAATCTTTTGACTTTAAATGACGGTTGGATGTCAGTTATTACTTTTTCAACTAAAATAAGTGTGTTTAAAGTCATTTCTGTGCCTGAAATAGGTCAAAATTGAAGATTTTGAGTAAGCAAAACTCTGTAAAAATGGCAGTTTTGGTCACTGTGAGGGTTTAAAAAGTGGTTATTCAACATGAGGCCTGATCCAAATGACATTTTGAATCATTTTTGGTAGAGTCCAAAAAATCAATTTTCTGATGAAAAACGATAACCCCGGACCAGTCGAACGTTGAAAAAATGGTCAATATTGATGAAATTTTAACATTTAATCTTTTGACTTTAAATGACGGTTGGATGTCAGTTATTACTTTTTCAACTAAAATAAGTGTGTTTAAAGTCATTTCTGTGCCTGAAATTGGTCAAAATTGAAGATTTTGAGTAAGCAAAACTCTGTAAAAATGGCAATTTTGGTCACTGTGAGGGTTTAAAAAGTGGTTATTCAACATGAGGCCCGATCCAAATGACATTTTGAATCATTTTTGGTAGAGTCCAAAAAATCAATTTTCTGATGAAAAACGATGACCCCGGACCAGTCGAACGTTCAAAAAATGGTCAATATTGATGAAATTTTAACATTTAATCTTTTGACTTTAAATGACGGTTGGATGTGAGTTATTACTTTTTCAACTAAAATAAGTGTGTTTAAAGTCATTTCTGTGCCTGAAATTGGTCAAAATTGAAGATTTTGAGTAAGCAAAACTCTGTAAAAATGGCAATTTTGGTCACTGTGAGGGTTTAAAAAGTGGTTATTCAACATGAGGCCCGATCCAAATGACATTTTGAATCATTTTTGGTAGAGTCCAAAAAATCAATTTTCTGATGAAAAACGATGACCCCGGACCAGTCGAACGTTGAAAAAATGGTCAATATTGATGAAATTTTAATATTTAATCTTTTCACTTTAAATGACGGTTGGATGTGAGTTATTACTTTTTCAACTAAAATAAGTGTGTTTAAAGTCATTTCTGTGCCTGAAATTGGTCAAAATTGAAGATTTTGAGTAAGCAAAACTCTGTAAAAATGGCAATTTTGGTCACTGTGAGGGTTTAAAAAGTGGTTATTCAACATGAGGCCCGATCCAAATGACATTTTGAATCATTTTTGGTAGAGTCCAAAAAATCAATTTTCTGATGAAAAACGATGACCCCGGACCAGTCGAACGTTGAAAAAATGGTCAATATTGATGAAATTTTAATATTTAATCTTTTCACTTTAAATGACGGTTGGATGTGAGTTATTACTTTTTCAACTAAAATAAGTGTGTTTAAAGTCATTTCTGTGCCTGAAATTGGTCAAAATTGAAGATTTTGAGTAAGCAAAACTCTGTAAAAATGGCAATTTTGGTCACTGTGAGGGTTTAAAAAGTGGTTATTCAACATGAGGCCCGATCCAAATGACATTTTGAATCATTTTTGGTAGAGTCCAAAAAATCAATTTTCTGATGAAAAACGATGACCCCGGACCAGTCGAACGTTGAAAAAATGGTCAATATTGATGACATTTTAACATTTAATCTTTTGACTTTAAATGGCGGTTGGATGTGAGTTATTACTTTTTCAACTAAAATAAGTGTGTTTAAAGTCATTTCTGTGCCTGAAATTGGTCAAAATTGAAGATTTTGAGTAAGCAAAACTCTGTAAAAATGGCAGTTTTGGTCACTGTGAGGGTTTAAAAAGTGGTTATTCAACATGAGGCCTGATCCAAATGACATTTTGAATCATTTTTGGTAGAGTCCAAAAAATCAATTTTCTGATGAAAAACGATGATCCCGGACCAGTCGAACGTTGAAAAAATGGTCAATATTGATGAAATTTTAACATTTAATCTTTTGACTTTAAATGGCGGTTGGATGTGAGTTATTACTTTTTCAACTAAAATAAGTGTGTTTAAAGTCATTTCTGTGCCTGAAATTGGTCAAAATTGAAGATTTTGAGTAAGCAAAACTCTGTAAAAATGGCAGTTTTGGTCACTGTGAGGGTTTAAAACGTGGTTATTCAACATGAGGCCCGATCCAAATGACATTTTGAATCATTTTTGGTAGAGTCCAAAAAATCAATTTTCTGATGAAAAACGATGACCCCGGACCAGTCGAACGTTGAAAAAATGGTCAATATTGATGAAATTTTAACATTCAATCTTTTGACTTTAAATGGCGGTTGGATGTGAGTTATTACTTTTTCAACTAAAATAAGTGTGTTTAAAGTCATTTCTGTGCCTGAAATTGGTCAAAATTGAAGATTTTGAGTAAGCAAAACTCTGTAAAAATGGCAGTTTTGGTCACTGTGAGGGTTTAAAAAGTGGTTATTCAACATGAGGCCTGATCCAAATGACATTTTGAATCATTTTTGGTAGAGTCCAAAAAATCCATTTTCTGATGAAAAACGATGACCCCGGACCAGTCGAACGTTGAAAAAATGGTCAATATTGATGAAATTTTAACATTTAATCTTTTGACTTTAAATGACGGTTGGATGTGAGTTATTACTTTTTCAACTAAAATAAGTGTGTTTAAAGTCATTTCTGTGCCTGAAATAGGTCAAAATTGAAGATTTTGAGTAAGCAAAACTCTGTAAAAATGGCAGTTTTGGTCACTGTGAGGGTTTAAAAAGTGGTTATTCAACATGAGGCCTGATCCAAATGACATTTTGAATCATTTTTGGTAGAGTCCAAAAAATCAATTTTCTGATGAAAAACGATAACCCCGGACCAGTCGAACGTTGAAAAAATGGTCAATATTGATGAAATTTTAACATTTAATCTTTTGACTTTAAATGACGGTTGGATGTCAGTTATTACTTTTTCAACTAAAATAAGTGTGTTTAAAGTCATTTCTGTGCCTGAAATTGGTCAAAATTGAAGATTTTGAGTAAGCAAAACTCTGTAAAAATGGCAATTTTGGTCACTGTGAGGGTTTAAAAAGTGGTTATTCAACATGAGGCCCGATCCAAATGACATTTTGAATCATTGTTGGTAGAGTCCAAAAAATCCATTTTCTGATGAAAAACGATGACCCCGGACCAGTCGAACGTTGAAAAAATGGTCAATATTGATGACATTTTAATATTTAATCTTTTCACTTTAAATGACGGTTGGATGTGAGTTATTACTTTTTCAACTAAAATAAGTGTGTTTAAAGTCATTTCTGTGCCTGAAATTGGTCAAATTGAAGATTTTGAGTAAGCAAAACTCTGTAAAAATGGCAATTTTGGTCACTGTGAGGGTTTAAAAAGTGGTTATTCAACATGAGGCCCGATCCAAATGACATTTTGAATCATTTTTGGTAGAGTCCAAAAAATCAATTTTCTGATGAAAAACGATGACCCCGGACCAGTCGAACGTTCAAAAAATGGTCAATATTGATGAAATTTTAACATTTAATCTTTTGACTTTAAATGACGGTTGGATGTGAGTTATTACTTTTTCAACTAAAATAAGTGTGTTTAAAGTCATTTCTGTGCCTGAAATTGGTCAAAATTGAAGATTTTGAGTAAGCAAAACTCTGTAAAAATGGCAATTTTGGTCACTGTGAGGGTTTAAAAAGTGGTTATTCAACATGAGGCCCGATCCAAATGACATTTTGAATCATTTTTGGTAGAGTCCAAAAAATCAATTTTCTGATGAAAAACGATGACCCCGGACCAGTCGAACGTTGAAAAAATGGTCAATATTGATGAAATTTTAATATTTAATCTTTTCACTTTAAATGACGGTTGGATGTGAGTTATTACTTTTTCAACTAAAATAAGTGTGTTTAAAGTCATTTCTGTGCCTGAAATTGGTCAAAATTGAAGATTTTGAGTAAGCAAAACTCTGTAAAAATGGCAATTTTGGTCACTGTGAGGGTTTAAAAAGTGGTTATTCAACATGAGGCCCGATCCAAATGACATTTTGAATCATTTTTGGTAGAGTCCAAAAAATCAATTTTCTGATGAAAAACGATGACCCCGGACCAGTCGAACGTTGAAAAAATGGTCAATATTGATGAAATTTTAATATTTAATCTTTTCACTTTAAATGACGGTTGGATGTGAGTTATTACTTTTTCAACTAAAATAAGTGTGTTTAAAGTCATTTCTGTGCCTGAAATTGGTCAAAATTGAAGATTTTGAGTAAGCAAAACTCTGTAAAAATGGCAATTTTGGTCACTGTGAGGGTTTAAAAAGTGGTTATTCAACATGAGGCCCGATCCAAATGACATTTTGAATCATTTTTGGTAGAGTCCAAAAAATCAATTTTCTGATGAAAAACGATGACCCCGGACCAGTCGAACGTTGAAAAAATGGTCAATATTGATGACATTTTAACATTTAATCTTTTGACTTTAAATGGCGGTTGGATGTGAGTTATTACTTTTTCAACTAAAATAAGTGTGTTTAAAGTCATTTCTGTGCCTGAAATTGGTCAAAATTGAAGATTTTGAGTAAGCAAAACTCTGTAAAAATGGCAGTTTTGGTCACTGTGAGGGTTTAAAAAGTGGTTATTCAACATGAGGCCTGATCCAAATGACATTTTGAATCATTTTTGGTAGAGTCCAAAAAATCAATTTTCTGATGAAAAACGATGATCCCGGACCAGTCGAACGTTGAAAAAATGGTCAATATTGATGAAATTTTAACATTTAATCTTTTGACTTTAAATGGCGGTTGGATGTGAGTTATTACTTTTTCAACTAAAATAAGTGTGTTTAAAGTCATTTCTGTGCCTGAAATTGGTCAAAATTGAAGATTTTGAGTAAGCAAAACTCTGTAAAAATGGCAGTTTTGGTCACTGTGAGGGTTTAAAACGTGGTTATTCAACATGAGGCCCGATCCAAATGACATTTTGAATCATTTTTGGTAGAGTCCAAAAAATCAATTTTCTGATGAAAAACGATGACCCCGGACCAGTCGAACGTTGAAAAAATGGTCAATATTGATGAAATTTTAACATTCAATCTTTTGACTTTAAATGGCGGTTGGATGTGAGTTATTACTTTTTCAACTAAAATAAGTGTGTTTAAAGTCATTTCTGTGCCTGAAATTGGTCAAAATTGAAGATTTTGAGTAAGCAAAACTCTGTAAAAATGGCAGTTTTGGTCACTGTGATGGTTTAAAAAGTGGTTATTCAACATGAGGCCTGATCCAAATGACATTTTGAATCATTTTTGGTAGAGTCCAAAAAATCCATTTTCTGATGAAAAACGATGACCCCGGACCAGTCGAACGTTGAAAAAATGGTCAATATTGATGAAATTTTAACATTTAATCTTTTGACTTTAAATGACGGTTGGATGTGAGTTATTACTTTTTCAACTAAAATAAGTGTGTTTAAAGTCATTTCTGTGCCTGAAATAGGTCAAAATTGAAGATTTTGAGTAAGCAAAACTCTGTAAAAATGGCAGTTTTGGTCACTGTGAGGGTTTAAAAAGTGGTTATTCAACATGAGGCCTGATCCAAATGACATTTTGAATCATTTTTGGTAGAGTCCAAAAAATCCATTTTCTGATGAAAAACGATAACCCCGGACCAGTCGAACGTTGAAAAAATGGTCAATATTGATGAAATTTTAACATTTAATCTTTTGACTTTAAATGACGGTTGGATGTCAGTTATTACTTTTTCAACTAAAATAAGTGTGTTTAAAGTCATTTCTGTGCCTGAAATTGGTCAAATTGAAGATTTTGAGTAAGCAAAACTCTGTAAAAATGGCAATTTTGGTCACTGTGAGGGTTTAAAAAGTGGTTATTCAACATGAGGCCCGATCCAAATGACATTTTGAATCATTTTTGGTAGAGTCCAAAAAATCAATTTTCTGATGAAAAACGATGACCCCGGACCAGTCGAACGTTCAAAAAATGGTCAATATTGATGAAATTTTAACATTTAATCTTTTGACTTTAAATGACGGTTGGATGTGAGTTATTACTTTTTCAACTAAAATAAGTGTATTTAAAGTCATTTCTGTGCCTGAAATTGGTCAAAATTGAAGATTTTGAGTAAGCAAAACTCTGTAAAAATTGCAGTTTTGGTCACTGTGAGGGTTTAAAAAGTGGTTATTCAACATGAGGCCCGATCCAAATGACATTTTGAATCATTTTTGGTAGAGTCCAAAAAATCAATTTTCTGATGAAAAACGATGACCCCGGACCAGTCGAACGTTGAAAAAATGGTCAATATTGATGAAATTTTAACATTTAATCTTTTGACTTTAAATGACGGTTGGATGTGAGTTATTACTTTTTCAACTAAAATAAGTGTGTTTAAAGTCATTTCTGTGCCTGAAATTGGTCAAAATTGGAGATTTTGAGTAAGCAAAACTCTGTAAAAATGGCAGCTTTGGTCACTGTGAGGGTTTAAAAAGTGGTTATTCAACATGAGGCCTGATCCAAATGACATTTTGAATCATTTTTGGTAGAGTCCAAAAAAATCAATTTTCTGATGAAAAACGATGACCCCGGACCAGTCGAACGTTGAAAAAATGGTCAATATTGATGAAATTTTAACATTTAATCTTTTGACTTTAAATGACGGTTGGATGTGAGTTATTACTTTTTCAACTAAAATAAGTGTGTTTAAAGTCATTTCTGTGCCTGAAATTGGTCAAAATTGAAGATTTTGAGTAAGCAAAACTCTGTAAAAATGGCAGTTTTGGTCACTGTGAGGGTTTAAAAAATGGTTATTCAACATGAGGCCTGATCCAAATGACATTTTGAATCATTTTTGGTAGAGTCCAAAAAATCCATTTTCTGATGAAAAACGATGACCCCGGACCAGTCGAACGTTGAAAAAATGGTCAATATTGATGAAATTTTAACATTTAATCTTTTGACTTTAAATGACGGTTGGATGTCATTTATTACTTTTTCAACTAAAATAAGTGTGTTTAAAGTCATTTCTGTGCCTGAAATTGGTCAAAAGTGAAGATTTTGAGTAAGCAAAACTCTGTAAAAATGGCAGTTTTGGTCACTGTGAGGGTTTAAAACGTGGTTATTCAACATGAGGCCCGATCCAAATGACATTTTGAATCATTTTTGGTAGAGTCCAAAAAATCAATTTTCTGATGAAAAACAATGACCCCGGACCAGTCGAACGTTGAAAAAATGGTCAATATTGATGAAATTTTAACATTTAATCTTTTGACTTTAAATGACGGTTGGATGTGAGTTATTACTTTTTCAACTAAAATAAGTGTGTTTAAAGTCATTTCTGTGCCTGAAATAGGTCAAAATTGAAGATTTTGAGTAAGCAAAACTCTGTAAAAATGGCAGTTTTGGTCACTGTGAGGGTTTAAAAAGTGGTTATTCAACATGAGGCCTGATCCAAATGACATTTTGAATCATTTTTGGTAGAGTCCAAAAAATCAATTTTCTGATGAAAAACGATGACCCCGGACCAGTCGAACATTGAAAAAATGGTCAATATTGATGAAATTTTAACATTTAATCTTTTGACTTTAAATGACGGTTGGATGTGAGTTATTACTTTTTCAACTAAAATAAGTGTGTTTAAAGTCATTTCTGTGCTTGAAATTGGTCAAAATTGAAGATTTTGAGTAAGCAAAACTCTGTAAAAATGGCAATTTTGGTCACTGTGAGGGTTTAAAAAGTGGTTATTCAACATGAGGCCCGATCCAAATGACATTTTGAATCATTTTTGGTAGAGTCCAAAAAATCCATTTTCTGATGAAAAACGATGATCCCGGACCAGTCGAACGTTGAAAAAATGGTCAATATTGATGAAATTTTAACATTTAATCTTTTGACTTTAAATGGCGGTTGGATGTGAGTTATTACTTTTTCAACTAAAATAAGTGTGTTTAAAGTCATTTCTGTGCCTGAAATTGGTCAAAATTGAAGATTGTGAGTAAGCAAAACTCTGTAAAAATGGCAGTTTTGGTCACTGTGAGGGTTTAAAACGTGGTTATTCAACATGAGGCCCGATCCAAATGACATTTTGAATCATTTTTGGTAGAGTCCAAAAAATCAATTTTCTGATGAAAAACGATGACCCCGGACCAGTCGAACGTTGAAAAAATGGTCAATATTGATGAAATTTTAACATTCAATCTTTTGACTTTAAATGGCGGTTGGATGTGAGTTATTACTTTTTCAACTAAAATAAGTGTGTTTAAAGTCATTTCTGTGCCTGAAATTGGTCAAAATTGAAGATTTTGAGTAAGCAAAACTCTGTAAAAATGGCAATTTTGGTCACTGTGAGGGTTTAAAAAGTGGTTATTCAACATGAGGCCCGATCCAAATGACATTTTGAATCATTTTTGGTAGAGTCCAAAAAATCAATTTTCTGATGAAAAACGATGACCCCGGACCAGTCGAACGTTGAAAAAATGGTCAATATTGATGAAATTTTAATATTTAATCTTTTGACTTTAAATGACGGTTGGATGTGAGTTATTACTTTTTCAACTAAAATAAGTGTGTTTAAAGTCATTTCTGTGCCTGAAATTGGTCAAAATTGAAGATTTTGAGTAAGCAAAACTCTGTAAAAATTGCAGTTTTGGTCACTGTGAGGGTTTAAAATGTGGTTATTCAACATGAGGCCCGATCCAAATGACATTTTGAATCATTTTTGGTAGAGTCCAAAAAATCAATTTTCTGATGAAAAACGATGACCCCGGACCAGTCGAACGTTGAAAAAATGGTCAATATTGATGAAATTTTAACATTTAATCTTTTGACTTTAAATGACGGTTGGATGTGAGTTATTACTTTTTCAACTAAAATAAGTGTGTTTAAAGTCATTTCTGTGCCTGAAATTGGTCAAAATTGAAGATTTTGAGTAAGCAAAACTCTGTAAAAATGGCAGTTTTGGTCACTGTGAGGGTTTAAAAAATGGTTATTCAACATGAAGCCTGATCCAAATGACATTTTGAATCATTTTTGGTGGAGTCCAAAAAATCCATTTTCTGATGAAAAACGATGACCCCGGACCAGTCGAACGTTGAAAAAATGGTCAATATTGATGAAATTTTAACATTTAATCTTTTGACTTTAAATGACGGTTGGATGTCAGTTATTACTTTTTCAACTAAAATAAGTGTGTTTAAAGTCATTTCTGTGCCTGAAATTGGTCAAAATTGAAGATTTTGAGTAAGCAAAACTCTGTAAAAATGGCAGTTTTGGTCACTGTGAGGGTTTAAAACGTGGTTAGTCAACATGAGGCCCGATCCAAATGACATTTTGAATCATTTTTGGTAGAGTCCAAAAAATCAATTTTCTGATGAAAAACAATGACCCCGGACCAGTCGAACGTTGAAAAAATGGTCAATATTGATGAAATTTTAACATTTAATCTTTTGACTTTAAATGACGGTTGGATGTGAGTTATTACTTTTTCAACTAAAATAAGTGTGTTTAAAGTCATTTCTGTGCCTGAAATAGGTCAAAATTGAAGATTTTGAGTAAGCAAAACTCTGTAAAAATGGCAGTTTTGGTCACTGTGAGGGTTTAAAAAGTGGTTATTCAACATGAGGCCTGATCCAAATGACATTTTGAATCATTTTTGGTAGAGTCCAAAAAATCAATTTTCTGATGAAAAACGATGACCCCGGACCAGTCGAACGTTGAAAAAATGGTCAATATTGATGAAATTTTAACATTTAATCTTTTGACTTTAAATGACGGTTGGATGTGAGTTATTACTTTTTCAACTAAAATAAGTGTGTTTAAAGTCATTTCTGTGCCTGAAATTGGTCAAAATTGAAGATTTTGAGTAAGCAAAACTCTGTAAAAATGGCAATTTTGGTCACTGTGAGGGTTTAAAAAGTGGTTATTCAACATGAGGCCCGATCCAAATGACATTTTGAATCATTTTTGGTAGAGTCCAAAAAATCAATTTTCTGATGAAAAACGATGACCCCGGACCAGTCGAACGTTGAAAAAATGGTCAATATTGATGAAATTTTACCATTTAATCTTTTGACTTTAAATGGCGGTTGGATGTGAGTTATTACTTTTTCAACTAAAATAAGTGTGTTTAAAGTCATTTCTGTGCCTGAAATTGGTCAAAATTGAAGATTTTGAGTAAGCAAAACTCTGTAAAAATGGCAGTTTTGGTCACTGTGAGGGTTTAAAAAGTGGTTATTCAACATGAGGCCCGATCCAAATGACATTTTGAATCATTTTTGGTAGAGTCCAAAAAATCCATTTTCTGATGAAAAACGATGACCCCGGACCAGTCGAACGTTGAAAAAATGGTCAATATTGATGAAATTTTAACATTTAATCTTTTAACTTTAAATGACGGTTGGATGTGAGTTATTACTTTTTCAACTAAAATAAGTGTGTTTAAAGTCATTTCTGTGCCTGAAATTGGTCAAAATTGAAGATTTTGAGTAAGCAAAACTCTGTAAAAATGGCAATTTTGGTCACTGTGAGGGTTTAAAAAGTGGTTATTCAACATGAGGCCCGATCCAAATGACATTTTGAATCATTTTTGGTAGAGTCCAAAAAATCAATTTTCTGATGAAAAACGATGACCCCGGACCAGTCGAACGTTGAAAAAATGGTCAATATTGATGAAATTTTAACATTTAATCTTTTGACTTTAAATGACGGTTGGATGTGAGTTATTACTTTTTCAACTAAAATAAGTGTGTTTAAAGTCATTTCTGTGCTTGAAATTGGTCAAAATTGAAGATTTTGAGTAAGCAAAACTCTGTAAAAATGGCAATTTTGGTCACTGTGAGGGTTTAAAAAGTGGTTATTCAACATGAGGCCCGATCCAAATGACATTTTGAATCATTTTTGGTAGAGTCCAAAAAATCCATTTTCTGATGAAAAACGATGATCCCGGACCAGTCGAACGTTGAAAAAATGGTCAATATTGATGAAATTTTAACATTTAATCTTTTGACTTTAAATGGCGGTTGGATGTGAGTTATTACTTTTTCAACTAAAATAAGTGTGTTTAAAGTCATTTCTGTGCCTGAAATTGGTCAAAATTGAAGATTTTGAGTAAGCAAAACTCTGTAAAAATGGCAGTTTTGGTCACTGTGAGGGTTTAAAACGTGGTTATTCAACATGAGGCCCGATCCAAATGACATTTTGAATCATTTTTGGTAGAGTCCAAAAAATCAATTTTCTGATGAAAAACGATGACCCCGGACCAGTCGAACGTTGAAAAAATGGTCAATATTGATGAAATTTTAACATTCAATCTTTTGACTTTAAATGGCGGTTGGATGTGAGTTATTACTTTTTCAACTAAAATAAGTGTGTCTAAAGTCATTTCTGTGCCTGAAATTGGTCAAAATTGAAGATTTTGAGTAAGCAAAACTCTGTAAAAATGGCAGCTTTGGTCACTGTGAGGGTTTAAAAAGTGGTTATTCAACATGAGGCCTGATCCAAATGACATTTTGAATCATTTTTGGTAGAGTCCAAAAAATCAATTTTCTGATGAAAAACGATGACCCCGGACCAGTCGAACGTTGAAAAAATGGTCAATATTGATGAAATTTTAACATTTAATCTTTTGACTTTAAATGACGGTTGGATGTGAGTTATTACTTTTTCAACTAAAATAAGTGTGTTTAAAGTCATTTCTGTGCCTGAAATTGGTCAAAATTGAAGATTTTGAGTAAGCAAAACTCTGTAAAAATGGCAGTTTTGGTCACTGTGAGGGTTTAAAAAATGGTTATTCAACATGAAGCCTGATCCAAATGACATTTTGAATCATTTTTGGTAGAGTCCAAAAAATCCATTTTCTGATGAAAAACGATGACCCCGGACCAGTCGAACGTTGAAAAAATGGTCAATGTTGATGAAATTTTAACATTTAATCTTTTGACTTTAAATGACGGTTGGATGTCAGTTATTACTTTTTCAACTAAAATAAGTGTGTTTAAAGTCATTTCTGTGCCTGAAATTGGTCAAAATTGAAGATTTTGAGTAAGCAAAACTCTGTAAAAATGGCAGTTTTGGTCACTGTGAGGGTTTAAAACGTGGTTAGTCAACATGAGGCCCGATCCAAATGACATTTTGAATCATTTTTGGTAGAGTCCAAAAAATCAATTTTCTGATGAAAAACAATGACCCCGGACCAGTCGAACGTTGAAAAAATGGTCAATATTGATGAAATTTTAACATTTAATCTTTTGACTTTAAATGACGGTTGGATGTGAGTTATTACTTTTTCAACTAAAATAAGTGTGTTTAAAGTCATTTCTGTGCCTGAAATAGGTCAAAATTGAAGATTTTGAGTAAGCAAAACTCTGTAAAAATGGCAGTTTTGGTCACTGTGAGGGTTTAAAAAGTGGTTATTCAACATGAGGCCTGATCCAAATGACATTTTGAATCATTTTTGGTAGAGTCCAAAAAATCAATTTTCTGATGAAAAACGATGACCCCGGACCAGTCGAACGTTGAAAAAATGGTCAATATTGATGAAATTTTAACATTTAATCTTTTGACTTTAAATGACGGTTGGATGTGAGGTATTACTTTTTCAACTAAAATAAGTGTGTTTAAAGTCATTTCTGTGCCTGAAATTGGTCAAAATTGAAGATTTTGAGTAAGCAAAACTCTGTAAAAATGGCAATTTTGGTCACTGTGAGGGTTTAAAAAGTGGTTATTCAACATGAGGCCCGATCCAAATGACATTTTGAATCATTTTTGGTAGAGTCCAAAAAATCAATTTTCTGATGAAAAACGATGACCCCGGACCAGTCGAACGTTGAAAAAATGGTCAATATTGATGAAATTTTACCATTTAATCTTTTGACTTTAAATGGCGGTTGGATGTGAGTTATTACTTTTTCAACTAAAATAAGTGTGTTTAAAGTCATTTCTGTGCCTGAAATTGGTCAAAATTGAAGATTTTGAGTAAGCAAAACTCTGTAAAAATGGCAGTTTTGGTCACTGTGAGGGTTTAAAAAGTAGTTATTCAACATGAGGCCCGATCCAAATGACATTTTGAATCATTTTTGGTAGAGTCCAAAAAATCCATTTTCTGATGAAAAACGATGACCCCGGACCAGTCGAACGTTGAAAAAATGGTCAATATTGATGAAATTTTAACATTTAATCTTTTAACTTTAAATGACGGTTGGATGTGAGTTATTACTTTTTCAACTAAAATAAGTGTGTTTAAAGTCATTTCTGTGCCTGAAATTGGTCAAAATTGAAGATTTTGAGTAAGCAAAACTCTGTAAAAATGGCAATTTTGGTCACTGTGAGGGTTTAAAAAGTGGTTATTCAACATGAGGCCCGATCCAAATGACATTTTGAATCATTTTTGGTAGAGTCCAAAAAATCAATTTTCTGATGAAAAACGATGACCCCGGACCAGTCGAACGTTGAAAAAATGGTCAATATTGATGAAATTTTAACATTTAATCTTTTGACTTTAAATGACGGTTGGATGTGAGTTATTACTTTTTCAACTAAAATAAGTGTGTTTAAAGTCATTTCTGTGCTTGAAATTGGTCAAAATTGAAGATTTTGAGTAAGCAAAACTCTGTAAAAATGGCAATTTTGGTCACTGTGAGGGTTTAAAAAGTGGTTATTCAACATGAGGCCCGATCCAAATGACATTTTGAATCATTTTTGGTAGAGTCCAAAAAATCAATTTTCTGATGAAAAACGATGACACCGGACCAGTCGAACGTTGAAAAAATGGTCAATATTGATGAAATTTTAACATTCAATCTTTTGACTTTAAATGGCGGTTGGATGTGAGTTATTACTTTTTCAACTAAAATAAGTGTGCTTAAAGTCATTTCTGTGCCTGAAATTGGTCAAAATTGAAGATTTTGAGTAAGCAAAACTCTGTAAAAATGGCAGTTTTGGTCACTGTGAGGGTTTAAAAAGTGGTTATTCAACATGAGGCCTGATCCAAATGACATTTTGAATCATTTTCGGTAGAGTCCAAAAAATCAATTTTCTGATGAAAAACGATGACCCCGGACCAGTCGAACGTTGAAAAAATGGTCAATATTGATGAAATTTTAACATTTAATCTTTTGACTTTAAATGACGGTTGGATGTGAGTTATTACTTTTTCAACTAAAATAAGTGTGTTTAAAGTCATTTCTGTGCCTGAAATAGGTCAAAATTGAAGATTTTGAGTAAGCAAAACTCTGTAAAAATGGCAGTTTTGGTCACTGTGAGGGTTTAAAAAGTGGTTATTCAACATGAGGCCTGATCCAAATGACATTTTGAATCATTTTTGGTAGAGTCCAAAAAATCAATTTTCTGATGAAAAACGATAACCCCGGACCAGTCGAACGTTGAAAAAATGGTCAATATTGATGAAATTTTAACATTTAATCTTTTGACTTTAAATGACGGTTGGATGTCAGTTATTACTTTTTCAACTAAAATAAGTGAGTTTAAAGTCATTTCTGTGCCTGAAATTGGTCAAAATTGAAGATTTTGAGTAAGCAAAACTCTGTAAAAATGGCAATTTTGGTCACTGTGAGGGTTTAAAAAGTGGTTATTCAACATGAGGCCCGATCCAAATGACATTTTGAATTATTTTTGGTAGAGTCCAAAAAATCCATTTTCTGATGAAAAACGATGACCCCGGACTAGTCGAACGTTGAAAAAATGGTCAATATTGATGAAATTTTAACATTTAATCTTTTGACTTTAAATGACGGTTGGATGTGAGTTATTACTTTTTCAACTAAAATAAGTGTGTTTAAAGTCATTTCTGTGCCTGAAATTGGTCAAAATTGAAGATTTTGAGTAAGCAAAACTCTGTAAAAATGGCAATTTTGGTCACTGTGAGGGTTTAAAAAGTGGTTATTCAACATGAGGCCCGATCCAAATGACATTTTGAATCGTTTTTGGTAGAGTCCAAAAAATAAATTTTCTGATGAAAAACGATGACCCCGGACCAGTCGAACGTTGAAAAAATGGTCAATATTGATGACATTTTAATATTTAATCTTTTCACTTTAAATGACGGTTGGATGTGAGTTATTACTTTTTCAACTAAAATAAGTGTGTTTAAAGTCATTTCTGTGCCTGAAATTGGTCAAATTGAAGATTTTGAGTAAGCAAAACTCTGTAAAAATGGCAATTTTGGTCACTGTGAGGGTTTAAAAAGTGGTTATTCAACATGAGGCCCGATCCAAATGACATTTTGAATCATTTTTGGTAGAGTCCAAAAAATCAATTTTCTGATGAAAAACGATGACCCCGGACCAGTCGAACGTTCAAAAAATGGTCAATATTGATGAAATTTTAACATTTAATCTTTTGACTTTAAATGACGGTTGGATGTGAGTTATTACTTTTTCAACTAAAATAAGTTTGTTTAAAGTCATTTCTGTGCCTGAAATTGGTCAAAATTGAAGATTTTGAGTAAGCAAAACTCTGTAAAAATGGCAATTTTGGTCACTGTGAGGGTTTAAAAAGTGGTTATTCAACATGAGGCCCGATCCAAATGACATTTTGAATCATTTTTGGTAGAGTCCAAAAAATCCATTTTCTGATGAAAAACGATGACCCCGGACCAGTCGAACGTTGAAAAAATTGTCAATATTGATGAAATTTTAACATTTAATCTTTTGACTTTAAATGACGGTTGGATGTGAGTTATTACTTTTTCAACTAAAATAAGTGTGTTTAAAGTCATTTCTGTGCCTGAAATTGGTCAAAATTGAAGATTTTGAGTAAGCAAAACTTTGTAAAAATGGCAATTTTGGTCACTGTGAGGGTTTAAAAAGTGGTTATTCAACATGAGGCCCGATCCAAATGACATTTTGAATCATTTTTGGTAGAGTCCAAAAAATCAATTTTCTGATGAAAAACGATGACCCCGGACCAGTCGAACGTTGAAAAAATGGTCAATATTGATGAAATTTTAATATTTAATCTTTTGACTTTAAATGACGGTTGGATGTGAGTTATTACTTTTTCAACTAAAATAAGTGTGTTTAAAGTCATTTCTGTGCCTGAAATTGGTCAACATTGAAGATTTTGAGTAAGCAAAACTCTGTAAAAATTGCAGTTTTGGTCACTGTGAGGGTTTAAAAAGTGGTTATTCAACATGAGGCCCGATCCAAATGACATTTTGAATCATTTTTGGTAGAGTCCAAAAAATCAATTTTCTGATGAAAAACGATGACCCCGGACCAGTCGAACGTTGAAAAAATGGTCAATATTGATGAAATTTTAACATTTAATCTTTTGACTTTAAATGACGGTTGGATGTGAGTTATTACTTTTTCAACTAAAATAAGTGTGTTTAAAGTCATTTCTGTGCCTGAAATTGGTCAAAATTGAAGATTTTGAGTAAGCAAAACTCTGTAAAAATGGCAGCTTTGGTCACTGTGAGGGTTTAAAAAGTGGTTATTCCACATGAGGCCTGATCCAAATGACATTTTGAATCATTTTTGGTAGAGTCCAAAAAATCAATTTTCTGATGAAAAACGATGACCCCGGACCAGTCGAACGTTGAAAAAATGGTCAATATTGATGAAATTTTAACATTTAATCTTTTGACTTTAAATGACGGTTGGATGTGAGTTATTACTTTTTCAACTAAAATAAGTGTGTTTAAAGTCATTTCTGTGCCTGAAATTGGTCAAAATTGAAGATTTTGAGTAAGCAAAACTCTGTAAAAATGGCAGTTTTGGTCACTGTGAGGGTTTAAAAAATGGTTATTCAACATGAGGCCTGATCCAAATGACATTTTGAATCATTTTTGGTAGAGTCCAAAAAATCAATTTTCTGATGAAAAACGATGACCCCGGACCAGTCGAACGTTGAAAAAATGGTCAATATTGATGAAATTTTACCATTTAATCTTTTGACTTTAAATGGCGGTTGGATGTGAGTTATTACTTTTTCAACTAAAATAAGTGTGTTTAAAGTCATTTCTGTGCCTGAAATTGGTCAAAATTGAAGATTTTGAGTAAGCAAAACTCTGTAAAAATGGCAGTTTTGGTCACTGTGAGGGTTTAAAAAGTGGTTATTCAACATGAGGCCCGATCCAAATGACATTTTGAATCATTTTTGGTAGAGTCCAAAAAATCCATTTTCTGATGAAAAACGATGACCCCGGACCAGTCGAACGTTGAAAAAATGGTCAATATTGATGAAATTTTAACATTTAATCTTTTGACTTTAAATGACGGTTGGATGTGAGTTATTACTTTTTCAACTAAAATAAGTGTGTTTAAAGTCATTTCTGTGCCTGAAATTGGTCAAAATTGAAGATTTTGAGTAAGCAAAACTCTGTAAAAATGGCAATTTTGGTCACTGTGAGGGTTTAAAAAGTGGTTATTCAACATGAGGCCCGATCCAAATGACATTTTGAATCATTTTTGGTAGAGTCCAAAAAATCAATTTTCTGATGAAAAACGATGACCCCGGACCAGTCGAACGTTGAAAAAATGGTCAATATTGATGAAATTTTAACATTTAATCTTTTGACTTTAAATGACGGTTGGATGTGAGTTATTACTTTTTCAACTAAAATAAGTGTGTTTAAAGTCATTTCTGTGCTTGAAATTGGTCAAAATTGAAGATTTTGAGTAAGCAAAACTCTGTAAAAATGGCAATTTTGGTCACTGTGAGGGTTTAAAAAGTGGTTATTCAACATGAGGCCCGATCCAAATGACATTTTGAATCATTTTTGGTAGAGTCCAAAAAATCCATTTTCTGATGAAAAACGATGACCCCGGACCAGTCGAACGTTGAAAAAATGGTCAATATTGATGAAATTTTAACATTTAATCTTTTGACTTTAAATGACGGTTGGATGTGAGTTATTACTTTTTCAACTAAAATAAGTGTGTTTAAAGTCATTTCTGTGCCTGAAATTGGTCAAAATTGAAGATTTTGAGTAAGCAAAACTCTGTAAAATGGCAATTTTGGTCACTGTGAGGGTTTAAAAAGTGGTTATTCAACATGAGGCCCGATCCAAATGACATTTTGAATCATTTTTGGTAGAGTCCAAAAAATCAATTTTCTGATGAAAAACGATGACCCCGGACCAGTCGAACGTTGAAAAAATGGTCAATATTGATGAAATTTTAACATTTAATCTTTTGACTTTAAATGACGGTTGGATGTGAGTTATTACTTTTTCAACTAAAATAAGTGTGTTTAAAGTCATTTCTGTGCCTGAAATTGGTCAAAATTGAAGATTTTGAGTAAGCAAAACTCTGTAAAAATGGCAATTTTGGTCACTGTGAGGGTTTAAAAAGTGGTTATTCAACATGAGGCCCGATCCAAATGACATTTTGAATCATTTTTGGTAGAGTCCAAAAAATCAATTTTCTGATGAAAAACGATGACCCCGGACCAGTCGAACGTTGAAAAAATGGTCAATATTGATGAAATTTTAACATTTAATCTTTTGACTTTAAATGACGGTTGGATGTGAGTTATTACTTTTTCAACTAAAATAAGTGTGTTTAAAGTCATTTCTGTGCCTGAAATTGGTCAAAATTGAAGATTTTGAGTAAGCAAAACTCTGTAAAAATGGCAATTTTGGTCACTGTGAGGGTTTAAAAAGTGGTTATTCAACATGAGGCCCGATCCAAATGACATTTTGATTCATTTTTGGTAGAGTCCAAAAAATCAATTTTCTGATGGAAAACGATGACTCCGGACCAGTCGAACGTTGAAAAAATGGTCAATATTGATGAAATTTTAACATTTAATCTTTTGACTTTAAATGACGGTTGGATGTGAGTTATTACTTTTTCAACTAAAATAAGTGTGTTTAAAGTCATTTCTGTGCCTGAAATTGGTCAAAATTGAAGATTTTGAGTAAGCAAAACTCTGTAAAAATGGCAGTTTTGGTCACTGTGAGGGTTTAAAAAGTGGTTATTCAACATGAGGCCCGATCCAAATGACATTTTGAATCATTTTTGGTAGAGTCCAAAAAATCAATTTTCTGATGAAAAACGATGACCCCGGACCAGTCGAACGTTGAAAAAATGGTCAATATTGATGAAATTTTAACATTTAATCTTTTGACTTTAAATGACGGTTGGATGTGAGTTATTACTTTTTAAACTAAAATAAGTGTGTTTAAAGTCATTTCTGTGCCTGAAATTGGTCAAAATTGAAGATTTTGAGTAAGCAAAACTCTGTAAAAATGGCAATTTTGGTCACTGTGAGGGTTTAAAAAGTGGTTATTCAACATGAGGCCCGATCCAAATGACATTTTGAATCATTTTTGGTAGAGTCCAAAAAATCAATTTTCTGATGAAAAACGATGACCCCGGACCAGTCGAACGTTGAAAAAATGGTCAATATTGATGAAATTTTAACATTTAATCTTTTGACTTTAAATGACGGTTGGATGTGAGTTATTACTTTTTCAACTAAAATAAGTGTGTTTAAAGTCATTTCTGTGCCTGAAATTGGTCAAAATTGAAGATTTTGAGTAAGCAAAACTCTGTAAAAATGGCAATTTTGGTCACTGTGAGGGTTTAAAAAGTGGTTATTCAACATGAGGCCCGATCCAAATGACATTTTGAATCATTTTTGGTAGAGTCCAAAAAATCAATTTTCTGATGAAAAACGATGACCCCGGACCAGTCGAACGTTGAAAAAATGGTCAATATTGATGAAATTTTAACATTTAATCTTTTGACTTTAAATGACGGTTGGATGTGAGTTATTACTTTTTCAACTAAAATAAGTGTGTTTAAAGTCATTTCTGTGCCTGAAATTGGTCAAAATTGAAGATTTTGAGTAAGCAAAACTCTGTAAAAATGGCAGTTTTGGTCACTGTGAGGGTTTAAAACGTGGTTATTCAACATGAGGCCCGATCCAAATGACATTTTGAATCATTTTTGGTAGAGTCCAAAAAATAAATTTTCTGATGAAAAACGATGACCCCGGACCAGTCGAACGTTGAAAAAATGGTCAATATTGATGAAATTTTAACATTCAATCTTTTGACTTTAAATGGCGGTTGGATGTGAGTTATTACTTTTTCAACTAAAATAAGTGTGTCTAAAGTCATTTCTGTGCCTGAAATTGGTCAAAATTGAAGATTTTGAGTAAGCAAAACTCTGTAAAAATGGCAGCTTTGGTCACTGTGAGGGTTTAAAAAGTGGTTATTCAACATGAGGCCTGATCCAAATGACATTTTGAATCATTTTTGGTAGAGTCCAAAAAATCAATTTTCTGATGAAAAACGATGACCCCGGACCAGTCGAACGTTGAAAAAATGGTCAATATTGATGAAATTTTAACATTTAATCTTTTGACTTTAAATGACGGTTGGATGTGAGTTATTACTTTTTCAACTAAAATAAGTGTGTTTAAAGTCATTTCTGTGCCTGAAATTGGTCAAAATTGAAGATTTTGAGTAAGCAAAACTCTGTAAAAATGGCAGTTTTGGTCACTGTGAGGGTTTAAAAAATGGTTATTCAACATGAAGCCTGATCCAAATGACATTTTGAATCATTTTTGGTAGAGTCCAAAAAATCCATTTTCTGATGAAAAACGATGACCCCGGACCAGTCGAACGTTGAAAAAATGGTCAATGTTGATGAAATTTTAACATTTAATCTTTTGACTTTAAATGACGGTTGGATGTCAGTTATTACTTTTTCAACTAAAATAAGTGTGTTTAAAGTTTTTCTGTGCCTGAAATTGGTCAAAATTGAAGATTTTGAGTAAGCAAAACTCTGTAAAAATGGCAGTTTTGGTCACTGTGAGGGTTTAAAACGTGGTTAGTCAACATGAGGCCCGATCCAAATGACATTTTGAATCATTTTTGGTAGAGTCCAAAAAATCAATTTTCTGATGAAAAACAATGACCCCGGACCAGTCGAACGTTGAAAAAATGGTCAATATTGATGAAATTTTAACATTTAATCTTTTGACTTTAAATCACGGTTGGATGTGAGTTATTACTTTTTCAACTAAAATAAGTGTGTTTAAAGTCATTTCTGTGCCTGAAATAGGTCAAAATTGAAGATTTTGAGTAAGCAAAACTCTGTAAAAATGGCAGTTTTGGTCACTGTGAGGGTTTAAAAAGTGGTTATTCAACATGAGGCCTGATCCAAATGACATTTTGAATCATTTTTGGTAGAGTCCAAAAAATCAATTTTCTGATGAAAAACGATGACCCCGGACCAGTCGAACGTTGAAAAAATGGTCAATATTGATGAAATTTTAACATTTAATCTTTTGACTTTAAATGACGGTTGGATGTGAGGTATTACTTTTTCAACTAAAATAAGTGTGTTTAAAGTCATTTCTGTGCCTGAAATTGGTCAAAATTGAAGATTTTGAGTAAGCAAAACTCTGTAAAAATGGCAATTTTGGTCACTGTGAGGGTTTAAAAAGTGGTTATTCAACATGAGGCCCGATCCAAATGACATTTTGAATCATTTTTGGTAGAGTCCAAAAAATCAATTTTCTGATGAAAAACGATGACCCCGGACCAGTCGAACGTTGAAAAAATGGTCAATATTGATGAAATTTTACCATTTAATCTTTTGACTTTAAATGGCGGTTGGATGTGAGTTATTACTTTTACAACTAAAATAAGTGTGTTTAAAGTCATTTCTGTGCCTGAAATTGGTCAAAATTGAAGATTTTGAGTAAGCAAAACTCTGTAAAAATGGCAGTTTTGGTCACTGTGAGGGTTTAAAAAGTGGTTATTCAACATGAGGCCCGATCCAAATGACATTTTGAATCATTTTTGGTAGAGTCCAAAAAATCCATTTTCTGATGAAAAACGATGACCCCGGACCAGTCGAACGTTGAAAAAATGGTCAATATTGATGAAATTTTAACATTTAATCTTTTAACTTTAAATGACGGTTGGATGTGAGTTATTACTTTTTCAACTAAAATAAGTGTGTTTAAAGTCATTTCTGTGCCTGAAATTGGTCAAAATTGAAGATTTTGAGTAAGCAAAACTCTGTAAAAATGGCAATTTTGGTCACTGTGAGGGTTTAAAAAGTGGTTATTCAACATGAGGCCCGATCCAAATGACATTTTGAATCATTTTTGGTAGAGTCCAAAAAATCAATTTTCTGATGAAAAACGATGACCCCGGACCAGTCGAACGTTGAAAAAATGGTCAATATTGATGAAATTTTAACATTTAATCTTTTGACTTTAAATGACGGTTGGATGTGAGTTATTACTTTTTCAACTAAAATAAGTGTGTTTAAAGTCATTTCTGTGCTTGAAATTGGTCAAAATTGAAGATTTTGAGTAAGCAAAACTCTGTAAAAATGGCAATTTTGGTCACTGTGAGGGTTTAAAAAGTGGTTATTCAACATGAGGCCCGATCCAAATGACATTTTGAATCATTTTTGGTAGAGTCCAAAAAATCCATTTTCTGATGAAAAACGATGATCCCGGACCAGTCGAACGTTGAAAAAATGGTCAATATTGATGAAATTTTAACATTTAATCTTTTGACTTTAAATGGCGGTTGGATGTGAGTTATTACTTTTTCAACTAAAATAAGTGTGTTTAAAGTCATTTCTGTGCCTGAAATTGGTCAAAATTGAAGATTTTGAGTAAGCAAAACTCTGTAAAAATGGCAGTTTTGGTCACTGTGAGGGTTTAAAACGTGGTTATTCAACATGAGGCCCGATCCAAATGACATTTTGAATCATTTTTGGTAGAGTCCAAAAAATCAATTTTCTGATGAAAAACGATGACCCCGGACCAGTCGAACGTTGAAAAAATGGTCAATATTGATGAAATTTTAACATTCAATCTTTTGACTTTAAATGGCGGTTGGATGTGAGTTATTACTTTTTCAACTAAAATAAGTGTGCTTAAAGTCATTTCTGTGCCTGAAATTGGTCAAAATTCAAGATTTTGAGTAAGCAAAACTCTGTAAAAATGGCAGTTTTGGTCACTGTGAGGGTTTAAAAAGTGGTTATTCAACATGAGGCCTGATCCAAATGACATTTTGAATCATTTTCGGTAGAGTCCAAAAAATCAATTTTCTGATGAAAAACGATGACCCCGGACCAGTCGAACGTTGAAAAAATGGTCAATATTGATGAAATTTTAACATTTAATCTTTTGACTTTAAATGACGGTTGGATGTGAGTTATTACTTTTTCAACTAAAATAAGTGTGTTTAAAGTCATTTCTGTGCCTGAAATAGGTCAAAATTGAAGATTTTGAGTAAGCAAAACTCTGTAAAAATGGCAGTTTTGGTCACTGTGAGGGTTTAAAAAGTGGTTATTCAACATGAGGCCTGATCCAAATGACATTTTGAATCATTTTTGGTAGAGTCCAAAAAATCAATTTTCTGATGAAAAACGATAACCCCGGACCAGTCGAACGTTGAAAAAATGGTCAATATTGATGAAATTTTAACATTTAATCTTTTGACTTTAAATGACGGTTGGATGTCAGTTATTACTTTTTCAACTAAAATAAGTGTGTTTAAAGTCATTTCTGTGCCTGAAATTGGTCAAAATTGAAGATTTTGAGTAAGCAAAACTCTGTAAAAATGGCAATTTTGGTCACTGTGAGGGTTTAAAAAGTGGTTATTCAACATGAGGCCCGATCCAAATGACATTTTGAATTATTTTTGGTAGAGTCCAAAAAATCCATTTTCTGATGAAAAACGATGACCCCGGACTAGTCGAACGTTGAAAAAATGGTCAATATTGATGAAATTTTAACATTTAATCTTTTGACTTTAAATGACGGTTGGATGTGAGTTATTACTTTTTCAACTAAAATAAGTGTGTTTAAAGTCATTTCTGTGCCTGAAATTGGTCAAAATTGAAGATTTTGAGTAAGCAAAACTCTGTAAAAATGGCAATTTTGGTCACTGTGAGGGTTTAAAAAGTGGTTATTCAACATGAGGCCCGATCCAAATGACATTTTGAATCATTTTTGGTAGAGTCCAAAAAATAAATTTAAAAAACGATGACCCCGGACCAGTCGAACGTTGAAAAAATGGTCAATATTGATGACATTTTAATATTTAATCTTTTCACTTTAAATGACGGTTGGATGTGAGTTATTACTTTTTCAACTAAAATAAGTGTGTTTAAAGTCATTTCTGTGCCTGAAATTGGTCAAATTGAAGATTTTGAGTAAGCAAAACTCTGTAAAAATGGCAATTTTGGTCACTGTGAGGGTTTAAAAAGTGGTTATTCAACATGAGGCCCGATCCAAATGACATTTTGAATCATTTTTGGTAGAGTCCAAAAAATCAATTTTCTGATGAAAAACGATGACCCCGGACCAGTCGAACGTTCAAAAAATGGTCAATATTGATGAAATTTTAACATTTAATCTTTTGACTTTAAATGACGGTTGGATGTGAGTTATTACTTTTTCAACTAAAATAAGTTTGTTTAAAGTCATTTCTGTGCCTGAAATTGGTCAAAATTGAAGATTTTGAGTAAGCAAAACTCTGTAAAAATGGCAATTTTGGTCACTGTGAGGGTTTAAAAAGTGGTTATTCAACATGAGGCCCGATCCAAATGACATTTTGAATCATTTTTGGTAGAGTCCAAAAAATCCATTTTCTGATGAAAAACGATGACCCCGGACCAGTCGAACGTTGAAAAAATTGTCAATATTGATGAAATTTTAACATTTAATCTTTTGACTTTAAATGACGGTTGGATGTGAGTTATTACTTTTTCAACTAAAATAAGTGTGTTTAAAGTCATTTCTGTGCCTGAAATTGGTCAAAATTGAAGATTTTGAGTAAGCAAAACTCTGTAAAAATGGCAATTTTGGTCACTGTGAGGGTTTAAAAAGTGGTTATTCAACATGAGGCCCGATCCAAATGACATTTTGAATCATTTTTGGTAGAGTCCAAAAAATCAATTTTCTGATGAAAAACGATGACCCCGGACCAGTCGAACGTTGAAAAAATGGTCAATATTGATGAAATTTTAATATTTAATCTTTTGACTTTAAATGACGGTTGGATGTGAGTTATTACTTTTTCAACTAAAATAAGTGTGTTTAAAGTCATTTCTGTGCCTGAAATTGGTCAACATTGAAGATTTTGAGTAAGCAAAACTCTGTAAAAATTGCAGTTTTGGTCACTGTGAGGGTTTAAAAAGTGGTTATTCAACATGAGGCCCGATCCAAATGACATTTTGAATCATTTTTGGTAGAGTCCAAAAAATCAATTTTCTGATGAAAAACGATGACCCCGGACCAGTCGAACGTTGAAAAAATGGTCAATATTGATGAAATTTTAACATTTAATCTTTTGACTTTAAATGACGGTTGGATGTGAGTTATTACTTTTTCAACTAAAATAAGTGTGTTTAAAGTCATTTCTGTGCCTGAAATTGGTCAAAATTGAAGATTTTGAGTAAGCAAAACTCTGTAAAAATGGCAGCTTTGGTCACTGTGAGGGTTTAAAAAGTGGTTATTCAACATGAGGCCTGATCCAAATGACATTTTGAATCATTTTTGGTAGAGTCCAAAAAATCAATTTTCTGATGAAAAACGATGACCCCGGACCAGTCGAACGTTGAAAAAATGGTCAATATTGATGAAATTTTAACATTTAATCTTTTGACTTTAAATGACGGTTGGATGTGAGTTATTACTTTTTCAACTAAAATAAGTGTGTTTAAAGTCATTTCTGTGCCTGAAATTGGTCAAAATTGAAGATTTTGAGTAAGCAAAACTCTGTAAAAATGGCAGTTTTGGTCACTGTGAGGGTTTAAAAAATGGTTATTCAACATGAGGCCTGATCCAAATGACATTTTGAATCATTTTTGGTAGAGTCCAAAAAATCAATTTTCTGATGAAAAACGATGACCCCGGACCAGTCGAACGTTGAAAAAATGGTCAATATTGATGAAATTTTACCATTTAATCTTTTGACTTTAAATGGCGGTTGGATGTGAGTTATTACTTTTTCAACTAAAATAAGTGTGTTTAAAGTCATTTCTGTGCCTGAAATTGGTCAAAATTGAAGATTTTGAGTAAGCAAAACTCTGTAAAAATGGCAGTTTTGGTCACTGTGAGGGTTTAAAAAGTGGTTATTCAACATGAGGCCCGATCCAAATGACATTTTGAATCATTTTTGGTAGAGTCCAAAAAATCCATTTTCTGATGAAAAACGATGACCCCGGACCAGTCGAACGTTGAAAAAATGGTCAATATTGATGAAATTTTAACATTTAATCTTTTGACTTTAAATGACGGTTGGATGTGAGTTATTACTTTTTCAACTAAAATAAGTGTGTTTAAAGTCATTTCTGTGCCTGAAATTGGTCAAAATTGAAGATTTTGAGTAAGCAAAACTCTGTAAAAATGGCAATTTTGGTCACTGTGAGGGTTTAAAAAGTGGTTATTCAACATGAGGCCCGATCCAAATGACATTTTGAATCATTTTTGGTAGAGTCCAAAAAATCAATTTTCTGATGAAAAACGATGACCCCGGACCAGTCGAACGTTGAAAAAATGGTCAATATTGATGAAATTTTAACATTTAATCTTTTGACTTTAAATGACGGTTGGATGTGAGTTATTACTTTTTCAACTAAAATAAGTGTGTTTAAAGTCATTTCTGTGCTTGAAATTGGTCAAAATTGAAGATTTTGAGTAAGCAAAACTCTGTAAAAATGGCAATTTTGGTCACTGTGAGGGTTTAAAAAGTGGTTATTCAACATGAGGCCCGATCCAAATGACATTTTGAATCATTTTTGGTAGAGTCCAAAAAATCCATTTTCTGATGAAAAACGATGACCCCGGACCAGTCGAACGTTGAAAAAATGGTCAATATTGATGAAATTTTAACATTTAATCTTTTGACTTTAAATGACGGTTGGATGTGAGTTATTACTTTTTCAACTAAAATAAGTGTGTTTAAAGTCATTTCTGTGCCTGAAATTGGTCAAAATTGAAGATTTTGAGTAAGCAAAACTCTGTAAAAATGGCAGTTTTGGTCACTGTGAGGGTTTAAAAAGTGGTTATTCAACATGAGGCCCGATCCAAATGACATTTTGAATCATTTTTGGTAGAGTCCAAAAAATCAATTTTCTGATGAAAAACGATGACCCCGGACCAGTCGAACGTTGAAAAAATGGTCAATATTGATGAAATTTTAACATTTAATCTTTTGACTTTAAATGACGGTTGGATGTGAGTTATTACTTTTTCAACTAAAATAAGTGTGTTTAAAGTCATTTCTGTGCCTGAAATTGGTCAAAATTGAAGATTTTGAGTAAGCAAAACTCTGTAAAAATGGCAATTTTGGTCACTGTGAGGGTTTAAAAAGTGGTTATTCAACATGAGGCCCGATCCAAATGACATTTTGAATCATTTCTGGTAGAGTCCAAAAAATCAATTTTCTGATGAAAAACGATGACCCCGGACCAGTCGAACGTTGAAAAAATGGTCAATATTGATGAAATTTTAACATTTAATCTTTTGACTTTAAATGACGGTTGGATGTGAGTTATTACTTTTTCAACTAAAATAAGTGTGTTTAAAGTCATTTCTGTGCCTGAAATTGGTCAAAATTGAAGATTTTGAGTAAGCAAAACTCTGTAAAAATGGCAGTTTTGGTCACTGTGAGGGTTTAAAAAGTGGTTATTCAACATGAGGCCCGATCCAAATGACATTTTGAATCATTTTTGGTAGAGTCCAAAAAATCAATTTTCTGATGAAAAACGATAACCCCGGACCAGTCGAACGTTGAAAAAATGGTCAATATTGATGAAATTTTAACATTTAATCTTTTGACTTTAAATGACGGTTGGATGTCAGTTATTACTTTTTCAACTAAAATAAGTGGGTTTAAAGTCATTTCTGTGCCTGAAATTGGTCAAAATTGAAGATTTTGAGTAAGCAAAACTCTGTAAAAATGGCAGTTTTGGTCACTGTGAGGGTTTAAAAAGTGGTTATTCAACATGAGGCCCGATCCAAATGACATTTTGAATCATTTTTGGTAGAGTCCACAAAATCAATTTTCTGATGAAAAACGATGACCCCGGACCAGTCGAACGTTGAAAAAATGGTCAATATTGATGAAATTTTAATATTTAATCTTTTCACTTTAAATGATGGTTGGATGTGAGTTATTACTTTTTCAACTAAAATAAGTGTGTTTAAAGTCATTTCTGTGCCTGAAATTGGTCAAAATTGAAGATTTTGAGTAAGCAAAACTCTGTAAAAATGGCAATTTTGGTCACTGTGAGGGTTTAAAAAGTGGTTATTCAACATGAGGCCCGATCCAAATAACATTTTGAATCATTTTTAGTAGAGTCCAAAAAATCAATTTTCTGATTAAAAACGATGACCCCGGACCAGTCGAACGTTGAAAAAATGGTCAATATTGATGACATTTTAACATTTAACTTTTGACTTTAAATGACGGTTGGATGTGAGTTATTACTTTTTCAACTAAAATAAGTGTATTTAAAGTCATTTCTGTGCCTGAAATTGGTCAAAATTGAAGATTTTGAGTAAGCAAAACTCTGTAAAAATTGCAGTTTTGGTCACTGTGAGGGTTTAAAAAGTGGTTATTCAACATGAGGCCCGATCCAAATGACATTTTGAATCATTTTTGGTAGAGTCCAAAAAATCAATTTTCTGATGAAAAACGATGACCCCGGACCAGTCGAACGTTCAAAAAATGGTCAATATTGATGAAATTTTAACATTTAATCTTTTGACTTTAAATGACGGTTGGATGTGAGTTATTACTTTTTCAACTAAAATAAGTGTGTTTAAAGTCATTTCTGTGCCTGAAATTGGTCAAAATTGAAGATTTTGAGTAAGCAAAACTCTGTAAAAATGGCAATTTTGGTCACTGTGAGGGTTTAAAAAGTGGTTATTCAACATGAGGCCCGATCCAAATGACATTTTGAATCATTTTTGGTAGAGTCCAAAAAATAAATTTTCTGATGAAAAACGATGACCCCGGACCAGTCGAACGTTGAAAAAATGGTCAATATTGATGACATTTTAATATTTAATCTTTTCACTTTAAATGACGGTTGGATGTGAGTTATTACTTTTTCAACTAAAATAAGTGTGTTTAAAGTCATTTCTGTGCCTGAAATTGGTCAAATTGAAGATTTTGAGTAAGCAAAACTCTGTAAAAATGGCAATTTTGGTCACTGTGAGGGTTTAAAAAGTGGTTATTCAACATGAGGCCCGATCCAAATGACATTTTGAATCATTTTTGGTAGAGTCCAAAAAATCAATTTTCTGATGAAAAACGATGACCCCGGACCAGTCGAACGTTCAAAAAATGGTCAATATTGATGAAATTTTAACATTTAATCTTTTGACTTTAAATGACGGTTGGATGTGAGTTATTACTTTTTCAACTAAAATAAGTTTGTTTAAAGTCATTTCTGTGCCTGAAATTGGTCAAAATTGAAGATTTTGAGTAAGCAAAACTCTGTAAAAATGGCAATTTTGGTCACTGTGAGGGTTTAAAAAGTGGTTATTCAACATGAGGCCCGATCCAAATGACATTTTGAATCATTTTTGGTAGAGTCCAAAAAATCCATTTTCTGATGAAAAACGATGACCCCGGACCAGTCGAACGTTGAAAAAATTGTCAATATTGATGAAATTTTAACATTTAATCTTTTGACTTTAAATGACGGTTGGATGTGAGTTATTACTTTTTCAACTAAAATAAGTGTGTTTAAAGTCATTTCTGTGCCTGAAATTGGTCAAAATTGAAGATTTTGAGTAAGCAAAACTTTGTAAAAATGGCAATTTTGGTCACTGTGAGGGTTTAAAAAGTGGTTATTCAACATGAGGCCCGATCCAAATGACATTTTGAATCATTTTTGGTAGAGTCCAAAAAATCAATTTTCTGATGAAAAACGATGACCCCGGACCAGTCGAACGTTGAAAAAATGGTCAATATTGATGAAATTTTAATATTTAATCTTTTGACTTTAAATGACGGTTGGATGTGAGTTATTACTTTTTCAACTAAAATAAGTGTGTTTAAAGTCATTTCTGTGCCTGAAATTGGTCAACATTGAAGATTTTGAGTAAGCAAAACTCTGTAAAAATTGCAGTTTTGGTCACTGTGAGGGTTTAAAAAGTGGTTATTCAACATGAGGCCCGATCCAAATGACATTTTGAATCATTTTTGGTAGAGTCCAAAAAATCAATTTTCTGATGAAAAACGATGACCCCGGACCAGTCGAACGTTGAAAAAATGGTCAATATTGATGAAATTTTAACATTTAATCTTTTGACTTTAAATGACGGTTGGATGTGAGTTATTACTTTTTCAACTAAAATAAGTGTGTTTAAAGTCATTTCTGTGCCTGAAATTGGTCAAAATTGAAGATTTTGAGTAAGCAAAACTCTGTAAAAATGGCAGCTTTGGTCACTGTGAGGGTTTAAAAAGTGGTTATTCAACATGAGGCCTGATCCAAATGACATTTTGAATCATTTTTGGTAGAGTCCAAAAAATCAATTTTCTGATGAAAAACGATGACCCCGGACCAGTCGAACGTTGAAAAAATGGTCAATATTGATGAAATTTTAACATTTAATCTTTTGACTTTAAATGACGGTTGGATGTGAGTTATTACTTTTTCAACTAAAATAAGTGTGTTTAAAGTCATTTCTGTGCCTGAAATTGGTCAAAATTGAAGATTTTGAGTAAGCAAAACTCTGTAAAAATGGCAGTTTTGGTCACTGTGAGGGTTTAAAAAATGGTTATTCAACATGAGGCCTGATCCAAATGACATTTTGAATCATTTTTGGTAGAGTCCAAAAAATCAATTTTCTGATGAAAAACGATGACCCCGGACCAGTCGAACGTTGAAAAAATGGTCAATATTGATGAAATTTTACCATTTAATCTTTTGACTTTAAATGGCGGTTGGATGTGAGTTATTACTTTTTCAACTAAAATAAGTGTGTTTAAAGTCATTTCTGTGCCTGAAATTGGTCAAAATTGAAGATTTTGAGTAAGCAAAACTCTGTAAAAATGGCAGTTTTGGTCACTGTGAGGGTTTAAAAAGTGGTTATTCAACATGAGGCCCGATCCAAATGACATTTTGAATCATTTTTGGTAGAGTCCAAAAAATCCATTTTCTGATGAAAAACGATGACCCCGGACCAGTCGAACGTTGAAAAAATGGTCAATATTGATGAAATTTTAACATTTAATCTTTTGACTTTAAATGACGGTTGGATGTGAGTTATTACTTTTTCAACTAAAATAAGTGTGTTTAAAGTCATTTCTGTGCCTGAAATTGGTCAAAATTGAAGATTTTGAGTAAGCAAAACTCTGTAAAAATGGCAATTTTGGTCACTGTGAGGGTTTAAAAAGTGGTTATTCAACATGAGGCCCGATCCAAATGACATTTTGAATCATTTTTGGTAGAGTCCAAAAAATCAATTTTCTGATGAAAAACGATGACCCCGGACCAGTCGAACGTTGAAAAAATGGTCAATATTGATGAAATTTTAACATTTAATCTTTTGACTTTAAATGACGGTTGGATGTGAGTTATTACTTTTTCAACTAAAATAAGTGTGTTTAAAGTCATTTCTGTGCTTGAAATTGGTCAAAATTGAAGATTTTGAGTAAGCAAAACTCTGTAAAAATGGCAATTTTGGTCACTGTGAGGGTTTAAAAAGTGGTTATTCAACATGAGGCCCGATCCAAATGACATTTTGAATCATTTTTGGTAGAGTCCAAAAAATCCATTTTCTGATGAAAAACGATGACCCCGGACCAGTCGAACGTTGAAAAAATGGTCAATATTGATGAAATTTTAACATTTAATCTTTTGACTTTAAATGACGGTTGGATGTGAGTTATTACTTTTTCAACTAAAATAAGTGTGTTTAAAGTCATTTCTGTGCCTGAAATTGGTCAAAATTGAAGATTTTGAGTAAGCAAAACTCTGTAAAATGGCAATTTTGGTCACTGTGAGGGTTTAAAAAGTGGTTATTCAACATGAGGCCCGATCCAAATGACATTTTGAATCATTTTTGGTAGAGTCCAAAAAATCAATTTTCTGATGAAAAACGATGACCCCGGACCAGTCGAACGTTGAAAAAATGGTCAATATTGATGAAATTTTAACATTTAATCTTTTGACTTTAAATGACGGTTGGATGTGAGTTATTACTTTTTCAACTAAAATAAGTGTGTTTAAAGTCATTTCTGTGCCTGAAATTGGTCAAAATTGAAGATTTTGAGTAAGCAAAACTCTGTAAAAATGGCAATTTTGGTCACTGTGAGGGTTTAAAAAGTGGTTATTCAACATGAGGCCCGATCCAAATGACATTTTGAATCATTTTTGGTAGAGTCCAAAAAATCAATTTTCTGATGAAAAACGATGACCCCGGACCAGTGAACGTTGAAAAAATGGTCAATATTGATGAAATTTTAACATTTAATCTTTTGACTTTAAATGACGGTTGGATGTGAGTTATTACTTTTTCAACTAAAATAAGTGTGTTTAAAGTCATTTCTGTGCCTGAAATTGGTCAAAATTGAAGATTTTGAGTAAGCAAAACTCTGTAAAAATGGCAATTTTGGTCACTGTGAGGGTTTAAAAAGTGGTTATTCAACATGAGGCCCGATCCAAATGACATTTTGATTCATTTTTGGTAGAGTCCAAAAAATCAATTTTCTGATGGAAAACGATGACCCCGGACCAGTCGAACGTTGAAAAAATGGTCAATATTGATGAAATTTTAACATTTAATCTTTTGACTTTAAATGACGGTTGGATGTGAGTTATTACTTTTTCAACTAAAATAAGTGTGTTTAAAGTCATTTCTGTGCCTGAAATTGGTCAAAATTGAAGATTTTGAGTAAGCAAAACTCTGTAAAAATGGCAGTTTTGGTCACTGTGAGGGTTTAAAAAGTGGTTATTCAACATGAGGCCCGATCCAAATGACATTTTGAATCATTTTTGGTAGAGTCCAAAAAATCAATTTTCTGATGAAAAACGATGACCCCGGACCAGTCGAACGTTGAAAAAATGGTCAATATTGATGAAATTTTAACATTTAATCTTTTGACTTTAAATGACGGTTGGATGTGAGTTATTACTTTTTCAACTAAAATAAGTGTGTTTAAAGTCATTTCTGTGCCTGAAATTGGTCAAAATTGAAGATTTTGAGTAAGCAAAACTCTGTAAAAATGGCAATTTTGGTCACTGTGAGGGTTTAAAAAGTGGTTATTCAACATGAGGCCCGATCCAAATGACATTTTGAATCATTTTTGGTAGAGTCCAAAAAATCAATTTTCTGATGAAAAACGATGACCCCGGACCAGTCGAACGTTGAAAAAATGGTCAATATTGATGAAATTTTAACATTTAATCTTTTGACTTTAAATGACGGTTGGATGTGAGTTATTACTTTTTCAACTAAAATAAGTGTGTTTAAAGTCATTTCTGTGCCTGAAATTGGTCAAAATTGAAGATTTTGAGTAAGCAAAACTCTGTAAAAATGGCAGTTTTGGTCACTGTGAGGGTTTAAAAAGTGGTTATTCAACATGAGGCCCGATCCAAATGACATTTTGAATCATTTTTGGTAGAGTCCAAAAAATCAATTTTCTGATGAAAAACGATAACCCCGGACCAGTCGAACGTTGAAAAAATGGTCAATATTGATGAAATTTTAACATTTAATCTTTTGACTTTAAATGACGGTTGGATGTCAGTTATTACTTTTTCAACTAAAATAAGTGGGTTTAAAGTCATTTCTGTGCCTGAAATTGGTCAAAATTGAAGATTTTGAGTAAGCAAAACTCTGTAAAAATGGCAGTTTTGGTCACTGTGAGGGTTTAAAAAGTGGTTATTCAACATGAGGCCCGATCCAAATGACATTTTGAATCATTTTTGGTAGAGTCCAAAAAATCAATTTTCTGATGAAAAACGATGACCCCGGACCAGTCGAACGTTGAAAAAATGGTCAATATTGATGAAATTTTAATATTTAATCTTTTCACTTTAAATGACGGTTGGATGTGAGTTATTACTTTTTCAACTAAAATAAGTGTGTTTAAAGTCATTTCTGTGCCTGAAATTGGTCAAAATTGAAGATTTTGAGTAAGCAAAACTCTGTAAAAATGGCAATTTTGGTCACTGTGAGGGTTTAAAAAGTGGTTATTCAACATGAGGCCCGATCCAAATAACATTTTGAATCATTTTTAGTAGAGTCCAAAAAATCAATTTTCTGATGAAAAACGATGACCCCGGACCAGTCGAACGTTGAAAAAATGGTCAATATTGATGACATTTTAACATTTAACTTTTGACTTTAAATGACGGTTGGATGTGAGTTATTACTTTTTCAACTAAAATAAGTGTATTTAAAGTCATTTCTGTGCCTGAAATTGGTCAAAATTGAAGATTTTGAGTAAGCAAAACTCTGTAAAAATTGCAGTTTTGGTCACTGTGAGGGTTTAAAAAGTGGTTATTCAACATGAGGCCCGATCCAAATGACATTTTGAATCATTTTTGGTAGAGTCCAAAAAATCAATTTTCTGATGAAAAACGATGACCCCGGACCAGTCGAACGTTGAAAAAATGGTCAATATTGATGAAATTTTAATATTTAATCTTTTGACTTTAAATGACGGTTGGATGTGAGTTATTACTTTTTCAACTAAAATAAGTGTGTTTAAAGTCATTTCTGTGCCTGAAATTGGTCAACATTGAAGATTTTGAGTAAGCAAAACTCTGTAAAAATTGCAGTTTTGGTCACTGTGAGGGTTTAAAAAGTGGTTATTCAACATGAGGCCCGATCCAAATGACATTTTGAATCATTTTTGGTAGAGTCCAAAAAATCAATTTTCTGATGAAAAACGATGACCCCGGACCAGTCGAACGTTGAAAAAATGGTCAATATTGATGAAATTTTAACATTTAATCTTTTGACTTTAAATGACGGTTGGATGTGAGTTATTACTTTTTCAACTAAAATAAGTGTGTTTAAAGTCATTTCTGTGCCTGAAATTGGTCAAAATTGAAGATTTTGAGTAAGCAAAACTCTGTAAAAATGGCAGCTTTGGTCACTGTGAGGGTTTAAAAAGTGGTTATTCAACATGAGGCCTGATCCAAATGACATTTTGAATCATTTTTGGTAGAGTCCAAAAAATCAATTTTCTGATGAAAAACGATGACCCCGGACCAGTCGAACGTTGAAAAAATGGTCAATATTGATGAAATTTTAACATTTAATCTTTTGACTTTAAATGACGGTTGGATGTGAGTTATTACTTTTTCAACTAAAATAAGTGTGTTTAAAGTCATTTCTGTGCCTGAAATTGGTCAAAATTGAAGATTTTGAGTAAGCAAAACTCTGTAAAAATGGCAGTTTTGGTCACTGTGAGGGTTTAAAAAATGGTTATTCAACATGAGGCCTGATCCAAATGACATTTTGAATCATTTTTGGTAGAGTCCAAAAAATCAATTTTCTGATGAAAAACGATGACCCCGGACCAGTCGAACGTTGAAAAAATGGTCAATATTGATGAAATTTTACCATTTAATCTTTTGACTTTAAATGGCGGTTGGATGTGAGTTATTACTTTTTCAACTAAAATAAGTGTGTTTAAAGTCATTTCTGTGCCTGAAATTGGTCAAAATTGAAGATTTTGAGTAAGCAAAACTCTGTAAAAATGGCAATTTTGGTCACTGTGAGGGTTTAAAAAGTGGTTATTCAACATGAGGCCCGATCCAAATGACATTTTGAATCATTTTTGGTAGAGTCCAAAAAATCCATTTTCTGATGAAAAACGATGACCCCGGACCAGTCGAACGTTGAAAAAATGGTCAATATTGATGAAATTTTAACATTTAATCTTTTGACTTTAAATGACGGTTGGATGTGAGTTATTACTTTTTCAACTAAAATAAGTGTGTTTAAAGTCATTTCTGTGCCTGAAATTGGTCAAAATTGAAGATTTTGAGTAACAAAACTCTGTAAAAATGGCAATTTTGGTCACTGTGAGGGTTTAAAAAGTGGTTATTCAACATGAGGCCCGATCCAAATGACATTTTGAATCATTTTTGGTAGAGTCCAAAAAATCAATTTTCTGATGAAAAACGATGACCCCGGACCAGTCGAACGTTGAAAAAATGGTCAATATTGATGAAATTTTAACATTTAATCTTTTGACTTTAAATGACGGTTGGATGTGAGTTATTACTTTTTCAACTAAAATAAGTGTGTTTAAAGTCATTTCTGTGCTTGAAATTGGTCAAAATTGAAGATTTTGAGTAAGCAAAACTCTGTAAAAATGGCAATTTTGGTCACTGTGAGGGTTTAAAAAGTGGTTATTCAACATGAGGCCCGATCCAAATGACATTTTGAATCATTTTTGGTAGAGTCCAAAAAATCCATTTTCTGATGAAAAACGATGACCCCGGACCAGTCGAACGTTGAAAAAATGGTCAATATTGATGAAATTTTAACATTTAATCTTTTGACTTTAAATGACGGTTGGATGTGAGTTATTACTTTTTCAACTAAAATAAGTGTGTTTAAAGTCATTTCTGTGCCTGAAATTGGTCAAAATTGAAGATTTTGAGTAAGCAAAACTCTGTAAAATGGCAATTTTGGTCACTGTGAGGGTTTAAAAAGTGGTTATTCAACATGAGGCCCGATCCAAATGACATTTTGAATCATTTTTGGTAGAGTCCAAAAAATCAATTTTCTGATGAAAAACGATGACCCCGGACCAGTCGAACGTTGAAAAAATGGTCAATATTGATGAAATTTTAACATTTAATCTTTTGACTTTAAATGACGGTTGGATGTGAGTTATTACTTTTTCAACTAAAATAAGTGTGTTTAAAGTCATTTCTGTGCCTGAAATTGGTCAAAATTGAAGATTTTGAGTAAGCAAAACTCTGTAAAAATGGCAATTTTGGTCACTGTGAGGGTTTAAAAAGTGGTTATTCAACATGAGGCCCGATCCAAATGACATTTTGAATCATTTTTGGTAGAGTCCAAAAAATCAATTTTCTGATGAAAAACGATGACCCCGGACCAGTCGAACGTTGAAAAAATGGTCAATATTGATGAAATTTTAACATTTAATCTTTTGACTTTAAATGACGGTTGGATGTGAGTTATTACTTTTTCAACTAAAATAAGTGTGTTTAAAGTCATTTCTGTGCCTGAAATTGGTCAAAATTGAAGATTTTGAGTAAGCAAAACTCTGTAAAAATGGCAATTTTGGTCACTGTGAGGGTTTAAAAAGTGGTTATTCAACATGAGGCCCGATCCAAATGACATTTTGATTCATTTTTGGTAGAGTCCAAAAAATCAATTTTCTGATGGAAAACGATGACCCCGGACCAGTCGAACGTTGAAAAAATGGTCAATATTGATGAAATTTTAACATTTAATCTTTTGACTTTAAATGACGGTTGGATGTGAGTTATTACTTTTTCAACTAAAATAAGTGTGTTTAAAGTCATTTCTGTGCCTGAAATTGGTCAAAATTGAAGATTTTGAGTAAGCAAAACTCTGTAAAAATGGCAGTTTTGGTCACTGTGAGGGTTTAAAAAGTGGTTATTCAACATGAGGCCCGATCCAAATGACATTTTGAATCATTTTTGGTAGAGTCCAAAAAATCAATTTTCTGATGAAAAACGATGACCCCGGACCAGTCGAACGTTGAAAAAATGGTCAATATTGATGAAATTTTAACATTTAATCTTTTGACTTTAAATGACGGTTGGATGTAAGTTATTACTTTTTCAACTAAAATAAGTGTGTTTAAAGTCATTTCTGTGCCTGAAATTGGTCAAAATTGAAGATTTTGAGTAAGCAAAACTCTGTAAAAATGGCAATTTTGGTCACTGTGAGGGTTTAAAAAGTGGTTATTCAACATGAGGCCCGATCCAAATGACATTTTGAATCATTTTTGGTAGAGTCCAAAAAATCAATTTTCTGATGAAAAACGATGACCCCGGACCAGTCGAACGTTGAAAAAATGGTCAATATTGATGAAATTTTAACATTTAATCTTTTGACTTTAAATGACGGTTGGATGTGAGTTATTACTTTTTCAACTAAAATAAGTGTGTTTAAAGTCATTTCTGTGCCTGAAATTGGTCAAAATTGAAGATTTTGAGTAAGCAAAACTCTGTAAAAATGGCAGTTTTGGTCACTGTGAGGGTTTAAAAAGTGGTTATTCAACATGAGGCCCGATCCAAATGACATTTTGAATCATTTTTGGTAGAGTCCAAAAAATCAATTTTCTGATGAAAAACGATAACCCCGGACCAGTCGAACGTTGAAAAAATGGTCAATATTGATGAAATTTTAACATTTAATCTTTTGACTTTAAATGACGGTTGGATGTCAGTTATTACTTTTTCAACTAAAATAAGTGGGTTTAAAGTCATTTCTGTGCCTGAAATTGGTCAAAATTGAAGATTTTGAGTAAGCAAAACTCTGTAAAAATGGCAGTTTTGGTCACTGTGAGGGTTTAAAAAGTGGTTATTCAACATGAGGCCCGATCCAAATGACATTTTGAATCATTTTTGGTAGAGTCCAAAAAATCAATTTTCTGATGAAAAACGATGACCCCGGACCAGTCGAACATTGAAAAAATGGTCAATATTGATGAAATTTTAATATTTAATCTTTTCACTTTAAATGATGGTTGGATGTGAGTTATTACTTTTTCAACTAAAATAAGTGTGTTTAAAGTCATTTCTGTGCCTGAAATTGGTCAAAATTGAAGATTTTGAGTAAGCAAAACTCTGTAAAAATGGCAATTTTGGTCACTGTGAGGGTTTAAAAAGTGGTTATTCAACATGAGGCCCGATCCAAATAACATTTTGAATCATTTTTAGTAGAGTCCAAAAAATCAATTTTCTGATGAAAAACGATGACCCCGGACCAGTCGAACGTTGAAAAAATGGTCAATATTGATGACATTTTAACATTTAACTTTTGACTTTAAATGACGGTTGGATGTGAGTTATTACTTTTTCAACTAAAATAAGTGTATTTAAAGTCATTTCTGTGCCTGAAATTGGTCAAAATTGAAGATTTTGAGTAAGCAAAACTCTGTAAAAATTGCAGTTTTGGTCACTGTGAGGGTTTAAAAAGTGGTTATTCAACATGAGGCCCGATCCAAATGACATTTTGAATCATTTTTGGTAGAGTCCAAAAAATCAATTTTCTGATGAAAAACGATGACCCCGGACCAGTCGAACGTTGAAAAAATGGTCAACATTGATGAAATTTTAATATTTAATCTTTTGACTTTAAATGACGGTTGGATGTGAGTTATTACTTTTTCAACTAAAATAAGTGTGTTTAAAGTCATTTCTGTGCCTGAAATTGGTCAAAATTGAAGATTTTGAGTAAGCAAAACTCTGTAAAAATGGCAATTTTGGTCACTGTGAGGGTTTAAAAAGTGGTTATTCAAAATGAGGCCCGATCCAAATGACATTTTGAATCATTTTTGGTAGAGTCCAAAAAATCAATTTTCTGATGAAAAACGATGACCCCGGACCAGTCGAACGTTCAAAAAATGGTCAATATTGATGAAATTTTAACATTTAATCTTTTGACTTTAAATGACGGTTGGATGTGAGTTATTACTTTTTCAACTAAAATAAGTGTGTTTAAAGTCATTTCTGTGCCTGAAATTGGTCAAAATTGAAGATTTTGAGTAAGCAAAACTCTGTAAAAATGGCAATTTTGGTCACTGTGAGGGTTTAAAAAGTGGTTATTCAACATGAGGCCTGATCCAAATGACATTTTGAATCATTTTTGGTAGAGTCCAAAAAATCAATTTTCTGATGAAAAACGATGACCCCGGACCAGTCGATTGTTGAAAAATTGGTCAATATTGATGACATTTTAACATTTAATCTTTTGACTTTAAATGACGGTTGGATGTGAGTTATTACTTTTTCAACTAAAATAAGTGTATTTAAAGTCATTTCTGTGCCTGAAATTGGTCAAAATTGAAGATTTTGAGTAAGCAAAACTCTGTAAAAATTGCAGTTTTGGTCACTGTGAGGGTTTAAAAAGTGGTTATTCAACATGAGGCCCGATCCAAATGACATTTTGAATCATTTTTGGTAGAGTCCAAAAAATCAATTTTCTGATGAAAAACGATGACCCCGGACCAGTCGAACGTTGAAAAAATGGTCAATATTGATGAAATTTTAATATTTAATCTTTTGACTTTAAATGACGGTTGGATGTGAGTTATTACTTTTTCAACTAAAATAAGTGTGTTTAAAGTCATTTCTGTGCCTGAAATTGGTCAAAATTGAAGATTTTGAGTAAGCAAAACTCTGTAAAAATGGCAATTTTGGTCACTGTGAGGGTTTAAAAAGTGGTTATTCAACATGAGGCCCGATCCAAATGACATTTTGAATCATTTTTGGTAGAGTCCAAAAAATCAATTTTCTGATGAAAAACGATGACCCCGGACCAGTCGAACGTTCAAAAAATGGTCAATATTGATGAAATTTTAACATTTAATCTTTTGACTTTAAATGACGGTTGGATGTGAGTTATTACTTTTTCAACTAAAATAAGTGTGTTTAAAGTCATTTCTGTGCCTGAAATTGGTCAAAATTGAAGATTTTGAGTAAGCAAAACTCTGTAAAAATGGCAATTTTGGTCACTGTGAGGGTTTAAAAAGTGGTTATTCAACATGAGGCCCCGATCCAAATGACATTTTGAATCATTTTTGGTAGAGTCCAAAAAATCCATTTTCTGATGAAAAACGATGACCCCGGACCAGTCGAACGTTGAAAAAATGGTCAATATTGATGAAATTTTAACATTTAATCTTTTGACTTTAAATGACGGTTGGATGTGAGTTATTACTTTTTCAACTAAAATAAGTGTGTTTAAAGTCATTTCTGTGCCTGAAATTGGTCAAAATTGAAGATTTTGAGTAAGCAAAACTCTGTAAAAATGGCAATTATGGTCACTGTGAGGGTTTAAAAAGTGGTTATTCAACATGAGGCCCGATCCAAATGACTTTTTGAATCATTTTTGGTAGAGTCCAAAAAATCAATTTTCTGATGAAAAACGATGACCCCGGACCAGTCGAACGTTGAAAAAATGGTCAATATTGATGAAATTTTAACATTTAATCTTTTGACTTTAAATGACGGTTGGATGTGAGTTATTACTTTTTCAACTAAAATAAGTGTACTTAAAGTAATTTCTGTGCCTGAAATTGGTCAAAATTGAAGATTTTGAGTAAGCAAAACTCTGTAAAAATTGCAGTTTTGGTCACTGTGAGGGTTTAAAAAGTGGTTATTCAACATGAGGCCCGATCCAAATGACATTTTGAATCATTTTTGGTAGAGTCCAAAAAATCAATTTTCTGATGAAAAACGATGACCCCGGACCAGTCGAACGTTGAAAAAATGGTCAATATTGATGAAATTTTAATATTTAATCTTTTGACTTTAAATGACGGTTGGATGTGAGTTATTACTTTTTCAACTAAAATAAGTGTGTTTAAAGTCATTTCTGTGCCTGAAATTGGTCAAAATTGAAGATTTTGAGTAAGCAAAACTCTGTAAAAATGGCAATTTTGGTCACTGTGAGGGTTTAAAAAGTGGTTATTCAACATGAGGCCCGATCCAAATGACATTTTGAATCATTTTTGGTAGAGTCCAAAAAATCAATTTTCTGATGAAAAACGATGACCCCGGACCAGTCGAACGTTCAAAAAATGGTCAATATTGATGAAATTTTAACATTTAATCTTTTGACTTTAAATGACGGTTGGATGTGAGTTATTACTTTTTCAACTAAAATAAGTGTGTTTAAAGTCATTTCTGTGCCTGAAATTGGTCAAAATTGAAGATTTTGAGTAAGCAAAACTCTGTAAAAATGGCAATTTTGGTCACTGTGAGGGTTTAAAAAGTGGTTATTCAACATGAGGCCCGATCCAAATGACATTTTGAATCATTTTTGGTAGAGTCCAAAAAATCCATTTTCTGATGAAAAACGATGACCCCGGACCAGTCGAACGTTGAAAAAATTGTCAATATTGATGAAATTTTAACATTTAATCTTTTGACTTTAAATGACGGTTGGATGTGAGTTATTACTTTTTCAACTAAAATAAGTGTATTTAAAGTCATTTCTGTGCCTGAAATTGGTCAAAATTGAAGATTTTGAGTAAGCAAAACTCTGTAAAAATGGCAATTTTGGTCACTGTGAGGGTTTAAAAAGTGGTTATTCAACATGAGGCCCGATCCAAATGACATTTTGAATCATTTTTGGTAGAGTCCAAAAAATCAATTTTCTGATGAAAAACGATGACCCCGGACCAGTCGAACGTTGAAAAAATGGTCAATATTGATGAAATTTTAACATTTAATCTTTTGACTTTAAATGACGGTTGGATGTGAGTTATTACTTTTTCAACTAAAATAAGTGTATTTAAAGTAATTTCTGTGCCTGAAATTGGTCAAAATTGAAGATTTTGAGTAAGCAAAACTCTGTAAAAATTGCAGTTTTGGTCACTGTGAGGGTTTAAAAAGTGGTTATTCAACATGAGGCCCGATCCAAATGACATTTTGAATCATTTTTGGTAGAGTCCAAAAAATCAATTTTCTGATGAAAAACGATGAGCCCGGACCAGTCGAACGTTGAAAAAATGGTCAATATTGATGAAATTTTAATATTTAATCTTTTGACTTTAAATGACGGTTGGATGTGAGTTATTACTTTTTCAACTAAAATAAGTGTGTTTAAAGTAATTTCTGTGCCTGAAATTGGTCAAAATTGAAGATTTTGAGTAAGCAAAACTCTGTAAAAATGGCAATTTTGGTCACTGTGAGGGTTTAAAAAGTGGTTATTCAACATGAGGCCCGATCCAAATGACATTTTGAATCATTTTTGGTAGAGTCCAAAAAATCAATTTTCTGATGAAAAACGATGACCCCGGACCAGTCGAACGTTCAAAAAATGGTCAATATTGATGAAATTTTAACATTTAATCTTTTGACTTTAAATGACGGTTGGATGTGAGTTATTACTTTTTCAACTAAAATAAGTGTGTTTAAAGTCATTTCTGTGCCTGAAATTGGTCAAAATTGAAGATTTTGAGTAAGCAAAACTCTGTAAAAATGGCAATTTTGGTCACTGTGAGGGTTTAAAAAGTGGTTATTCAACATGAGGCCCGATCCAAATGACATTTTGAATCATTTTTGGTAGAGTCCAAAAAATCCATTTTCTGATGAAAAACGATGACCCCGGACCAGTCGAACGTTGAAAAAATTGTCAATATTGATGAAATTTTAACATTTAATCTTTTGACTTTAAATGACGGTTGGATGTGAGTTATTACTTTTTCAACTAAAATAAGTGTATTTAAAATCATTTCTGTGCCTGAAATTGGTCAAAATTGAAGATTTTGAGTAAGCAAAACTCTGTAAAAATGGCAATTTTGGTCACTGTGAGGGTTTAAAAAGTGGTTATTCAACATGAGGCCCGATCCAAATGACATTTTGAATCATTTTTGGTAGAGTCCAAAAAATCAATTTTCTGATGAAAAACGATGACCCCGGACCAGTCGAACGTTGAAAAAATGGTCAATATTGATGAAATTTTAACATTTAATCTTTTGACTTTAAATGACGGTTGGATGTGAGTTATTACTTTTTCAACTAAAATAAGTGTATTTAAAGTCATTTCTGTGCCTGAAATTGGTCAAAATTGAAGATTTTGAGTAAGCAAAACTCTGTAAAAATTGCAGTTTTGGTCACTGTGAGGGTTTAAAAAGTGGTTATTCAACACGAGGCCCGATCCAAATGACATTTTGAATCATTTTTGGTAGAGTCCAAAAAATCAATTTTCTGATGAAAAACGATGACCCCGGACCAGTCGAACATTGAAAAAATGGTCAATATTGATGAAATTTTAACATTTAATCTTTTGACTTTAAATGACGGTTGGATGTGAGTTATTACTTTTTCAACTAAAATAAGTGTGTTTAAAGTCATTTCTGTGCCTGAAATTGGTCAAAATTGAAGATTTTGAGTAAGCAAAACTCTGTAAAAATGGCAGTTTTGGTCACTGTGAGGGTTTAAAAAGTGGTTATTCAACATGAGGCCTGATCCAAATGACATTTTGAATCATTTTTGGTAGAGTCCAAAAAATCAATTTTCTGATGAAAAACGATGACCCCGGACCAGTCGAACGTTGAAAAAATGGTCAATATTGATGAAATTTTAACATTTAATCTTTTGACTTTAAATGACGGTTGGATGTGAGTTATTACTTTTTCAACTAAAATAAGTGTGTTTAAAGTCATTTCTGTGCCTGAAATTGGTCAAAATTGAAGATTTTGAGTAAGCAAAACTCTGTAAAAATGGCAATTTTGGTCACTGTGAGGGTTTAAAAAGTGGTTATTCAACATGAGGCCCGATCCAAATGACATTTTGAATTATTTTTGGTAGAGTCCAAAAAATCAATTTTCTGATGAAAAACGATGACCCCGGACCAGTCGAACGTTGAAAAAATGGTCAATATTGATGAAATTTTACCATTTAATCTTTTGACTTTAAATGACGGTTGGATGTGAGTTATTACTTTTTCAACTAAAATAAGTGTGTTTAAAGTCATTTCTGTGCCTGAAATTGGTCAAAATTGAAGATTTTGAGTAAGCAAAACTCTGTAAAAATGGCAATTTTGGTCACTGTGAGGGTTTAAAAAGTGGTTATTCAACATGAGGCCCGATCCAAATGACATTTTGAATCATTTTTGGTAGAGTCCAAAAAATCCATTTTCTGATGAAAAACGATGACCCCGGACCAGTCGAACGTTGAAAAAATGGTCAATATTGATGAAATTTTAACATATAATCTTTTGACTTTACATGATGGTTGGATGTGAGTTATTACTTTTTCAACTAAAATAAGTGTGTTTAAAGTCATTTCTGTGCCTGAAATTGGTCAAAATTGAAGATTTTGAGTAAGCAAAACTCTGTAAAAATGGCAGTTTTGGTCAATGTGAGGGTTTAAAAAGTGGTTATTCAACATGAGGCCTGATCCAAATGACATTTTGAATCATTTTTGGTAGAGTCCAAAAAATCCATTTTCTGATGAAAAACGATGACCCCGGACCAGTCGAACATTGAAAAAATGGTCAATATTGATGAAATTTTAACATTTAATCTTTTGACTTTAAATGACGGTTGGATGTGAGTTATTACTTTTTCAACTAAAATAAGTGTGTTTAAAGTCATTTCTGTGCCTGAAATTGGTCAAAATTGAAGATTTTGAGTAAGCAAAACTCTGTAAAAATGGCAATTTTGGTCACTGTGAGGGTTTAAAAAGTGGTTATTGAACATGAGGCCCGATCCAAATGACATTTTGAATCATTTTTGGTAGAGTCCAAAAAATCAATTTTCTGATGAAAAACGATGACCCCGGACCAGTCGAACGTTGAAAAAATGGTCAATATTGATGAAATTTTAACATTTAATCTTTTGACTTTAAATGACGGTTGGATGTGAGTTATTACTTTTTCAACTAAAATAAGTGTGTTTAAAGTCATTTCTGTGCCTGAAATTGGTCAAAATTGAAGATTTTGAGTAAGCAAAACTCTGTAAAAATGGCAATTTTGGTCACTGTGAGGGTTTAAAAAGTGGTTATTCAACATGAGGCCCGATCCAAATGACATTTTGAATCATTTTTGGTAGAGTCCAAAAAATCAATTTTCTGATGAAAAACGATGACCCCGGACCAGTCGAACGTTGAAAAAATGGTCAATATTGATGAAATTTTAACATTTAATCTTTTGACTTTAAATGGCGGTTGGATGTGAGTTATTACTTTTTCAACTAAAATAAGTGTTTTTAAAGTCAATTCTGTGCCTGAAATTGGTCAAAATTGAAGATTTTGAGTAAGCAAAACTCTGTAAAAATGGCAGTTTTGGTCACTGTGAGGGTTTAAAAAGTGGTTATTCAACATGAGGCCTGATCCAAATGACATTTTGAATCATTTTTGGTAGAGTCCTAAAAATCAATTTTCTGATGAAAAACGATGACCCCGGACCAGTCGAACGTTGAAAAAATGGTCAATATTGATGACATTTTAACATTTAATCTTTTGACTTTAAATGGCGGTTGGATGTGAGTTATTACTTTTTCAACTAAAATAAGTGTGTTTAAAGTCATTTCTGTGCCTGAAATTGGTCAAAATTGAAGATTTTGAGTAAGCAAAACTCTGTAAAAATGGCAGTTTTGGTCACTGTGAGGGTTTAAAACGTGGTTATTCAACATGAGGCCCGATCCAAATGACATTTTGAATCATTTTTGGTAGAGTCCAAAAAATCAATTTTCTGATGAAAAACGATGACCCCGGACCAGTCGAACGTTGAAAAAATGGTCAATATTGATGAAATTTTAACATTCAATCTTTTGACTTTAAATGGCGGTTGGATGTGAGTTTTTACTTTTTCAACTAAAATAAGTGTGTTTGAAGTCATTTCTGTGCCTGAAATTGGTCAAAATTGAAGATTTTGAGTAAGCAAAACTCTGTAAAAATGGCAGTTTTGGTCACTGTGAGGGTTTAAAAAGTGGTTATTCAACATGAGGCCCGATCCAAATGACATTTTGAATCATTTTTGGTAGAGTCCAAAAAATCCATTTTCTGATGAAAAACGATGACCCCGGACCAGTCGAACGTTGAAAAAATGGTCAATATTGATGAAATTTTAACATTTAATCTTTTGACTTTAAATGACGGTTGGATGTGAGTTATTACTTTTTCAACTAAAATAAGTGTGTTTAAAGTCATTTCTGTGCCTGAAATAGGTCAAAATTGAAGATTTTGAGTAAGCAAAACTCTGTAAAAATGGCAGTTTTGGTCACTGTGAGGGTTTAAAAAGTGGTTATTCAACATGAGGCCCGATCCAAATGACATTTTGAATCATTTTTGGTAGAGTCCAAAAAATCAATTTTCTGATGAAAAACGATGACCCCGGACCAGTCGAACGTTGAAAAAATTGTCAATATTGATGAAATTTTAACATTTAATCTTTTGACTTTAAATGACGGTTGGATGTGAGTTATTACTTTTTCAACTAAAATAAGTGTATTTAAAGTCATTTCTGTGCCTGAAATTGGTCAAAATTGAAGATTTTGAGTAAGCAAAACTCTGTAAAAATGGCAATTTTGGTCACTGTGAGGGTTTAAAAAGTGGTTATTCAACATGAGGCCCGATCCAAATGACATTTTGAATCATTTTTGGTAGAGTCCAAAAAATCAATTTTCTGATGAAAAACGATGACCCCGGACCAGTCGAACGTTGAAAAAATGGTCAATATTGATGAAATTTTAACATTTAATCTTTTGACTTTAAATGACGGTTGGATGTGAGTTATTACTTTTTCAACTAAAATAAGTGTGTTTAAAGTCATTTCTGTGCCTGAAATTGGTCAAAATTGAAGATTTTGAGTAAGCAAAACTCTGTAAAAATGGCAATTTTGGTCACTGTGAGGGTTTAAAAAGTGGTTATTCAAAATGAGGCCCGATCCAAATGACATTTTGAATCATTTTTGGTAGAGTCCAAAAAATCAATTTTCTGATGAAAAACGATGACCCCGGACCAGTCGAACGTTCAAAAAATGGTCAATATTGATGAAATTTTAACATTTAATCTTTTGACTTTAAATGACGGTTGGATGTGAGTTATTACTTTTTCAACTAAAATAAGTGTGTTTAAAGTCATTTCTGTGCCTGAAATTGGTCAAAATTGAAGATTTTGAGTAAGCAAAACTCTGTAAAAATGGCAATTTTGGTCACTGTGAGGGTTTAAAAAGTGGTTATTCAACATGAGGCCTGATCCAAATGACATTTTGAATCATTTTTGGTAGAGTCCAAAAAATCAATTTTCTGATGAAAAACGATGACCCCGGACCAGTCGATTGTTGAAAAATTGGTCAATATTGATGAAATTTTAACATTTAATCTTTTGACTTTAAATGACGGTTGGATGTGAGTTATTACTTTTTCAACTAAAATAAGTGTATTTAAAGTCATTTCTGTGCCTGAAATTGGTCAAAATTGAAGATTTTGAGTAAGCAAAACTCTGTAAAAATTGCAGTTTTGGTCACTGTGAGGGTTTAAAAAGTGGTTATTCAACATGAGGCCCGATCCAAATGACATTTTGAATCATTTTTGGTAGAGTCCAAAAAATCAATTTTCTGATGAAAAACGATGACCCCGGACCAGTCGAACGTTGAAAAAATGGTCAATATTGATGAAATTTTAATATTTAATCTTTTGACTTTAAATGACGGTTGGATGTGAGTTATTACTTTTTCAACTAAAATAAGTGTGTTTAAAGTCATTTCTGTGCCTGAAATTGGTCAAAATTGAAGATTTTGAGTAAGCAAAACTCTGTAAAAATGGCAATTTTGGTCACTGTGAGGGTTTAAAAAGTGGTTATTCAACATGAGGCCCGATCCAAATGACATTTTGAATCATTTTTGGTAGAGTCCAAAAAATCAATTTTCTGATGAAAAACGATGACCCCGGACCAGTCGAACGTTCAAAAAATGGTCAATATTGATGAAATTTTAACATTTAATCTTTTGACTTTAAATGACGGTTGGATGTGAGTTATTACTTTTTCAACTAAAATAAGTGTGTTTAAAGTCATTTCTGTGCCTGAAATTGGTCAAAATTGAAGATTTTGAGTAAGCAAAACTCTGTAAAAATGGCAATTTTGGTCACTGTGAGGGTTTAAAAAGTGGTTATTCAACATGAGGCCCGATCCAAATGACATTTTGAATCATTTTTGGTAGAGTCCAAAAAATCCATTTTCTGATGAAAAACGATGACCCCGGACCAGTCGAACGTTGAAAAAATGGTCAATATTGATGAAATTTTAACATTTAATCTTTTGACTTTAAATGACGGTTGGATGTGAGTTATTACTTTTTCAACTAAAATAAGTGTGTTTAAAGTCATTTCTGTGCCTGAAATTGGTCAAAATTGAAGATTTTGAGTAAGCAAAACTCTGTAAAAATGGCAATTATGGTCACTGTGAGGGTTTAAAAAGTGGTTATTCAACATGAGGCCCGATCCAAATGACTTTTTGAATCATTTTTGGTAGAGTCCAAAAAATCAATTTTCTGATGAAAAACGATGACCCCGGACCAGTCGAACGTTGAAAAAATGGTCAATATTGATGAAATTTTAACATTTAATCTTTTGACTTTAAATGACGGTTGGATGTGAGTTATTACTTTTTCAACTAAAATAAGTGTACTTAAAGTAATTTCTGTGCCTGAAATTGGTCAAAATTGAAGATTTTGAGTAAGCAAAACTCTGTAAAAATTGCAGTTTTGGTCACTGTGAGGGTTTAAAAAGTGGTTATTCAACATGAGGCCCGATCCAAATGACATTTTGAATCATTTTTGGTAGAGTCCAAAAAATCAATTTTCTGATGAAAAACGATGACCCCGGACCAGTCGAACGTTGAAAAAATGGTCAATATTGATGAAATTTTAATATTTAATCTTTTGACTTTAAATGACGGTTGGATGTGAGTTATTACTTTTTCAACTAAAATAAGTGTGTTTAAAGTCATTTCTGTGCCTGAAATTGGTCAAAATTGAAGATTTTGAGTAAGCAAAACTCTGTAAAAATGGCAATTTTGGTCACTGTGAGGGTTTAAAAAGTGGTTATTCAACATGAGGCCCGATCCAAATGACATTTTGAATCATTTTTGGTAGAGTCCAAAAAATCAATTTTCTGATGAAAAACGATGACCCCGGACCAGTCGAACGTTCAAAAAATGGTCAATATTGATGAAATTTTAACATTTAATCTTTTGACTTTAAATGACGGTTGGATGTGAGTTATTACTTTTTCAACTAAAATAAGTGTGTTTAAAGTCATTTCTGTGCCTGAAATTGGTCAAAATTGAAGATTTTGAGTAAGCAAAACTCTGTAAAAATGGCAATTTTGGTCACTGTGAGGGTTTAAAAAGTGGTTATTCAACATGAGGCCCGATCCAAATGACATTTTGAATCATTTTTGGTAGAGTCCAAAAAATCCATTTTCTGATGAAAAACGATGACCCCGGACCAGTCGAACGTTGAAAAAATTGTCAATATTGATGAAATTTTAACATTTAATCTTTTGACTTTAAATGACGGTTGGATGTGAGTTATTACTTTTTCAACTAAAATAAGTGTATTTAAAGTCATTTCTGTGCCTGAAATTGGTCAAAATTGAAGATTTTGAGTAAGCAAAACTCTGTAAAAATGGCAATTTTGGTCACTGTGAGGGTTTAAAAAGTGGTTATTCAACATGAGGCCCGATCCAAATGACATTTTGAATCATTTTTGGTAGAGTCCAAAAAATCAATTTTCTGATGAAAAACGATGACCCCGGACCAGTCGAACGTTGAAAAAATGGTCAATATTGATGAAATTTTAACATTTAATCTTTTGACTTTAAATGACGGTTGGATGTGAGTTATTACTTTTTCAACTAAAATAAGTGTATTTAAAGTAATTTCTGTGCCTGAAATTGGTCAAAATTGAAGATTTTGAGTAAGCAAAACTCTGTAAAAATTGCAGTTTTGGTCACTCTGAGGGTTTAAAAAGTGGTTATTCAACATGAGGCCCGATCCAAATGACATTTTGAATCATTTTTGGTAGAGTCCAAAAAATCAATTTTCTGATGAAAAACGATGACCCCGGACCAGTCGAACGTTGAAAAAATGGTCAATATTGATGAAATTTTAATATTTAATCTTTTGACTTTAAATGACGGTTGGATGTGAGTTATTACTTTTTCAACTAAAATAAGTGTGTTTAAAGTAATTTCTGTGCCTGAAATTGGTCAAAATTGAAGATTTTGAGTAAGCAAAACTCTGTAAAAATGGCAATTTTGGTCACTGTGAGGGTTTAAAAAGTGGTTATTCAACATGAGGCCCGATCCAAATGACATTTTGAATCATTTTTGGTAGAGTTCAAAAAATCAATTTTCTGATGAAAAACGATGACCCCGGACCAGTCGAACGTTCAAAAAATGGTCAATATTGATGAAATTTTAACATTTAATCTTTTGACTTTAAATGACGGTTGGATGTGAGTTATTACTTTTTCAACTAAAATAAGTGTGTTTAAAGTCATTTCTGTGCCTGAAATTGGTCAAAATTGAAGATTTTGAGTAAGCAAAACTCTGTAAAAATGGCAATTTTGGTCACTGTGAGGGTTTAAAAAGTGGTTATTCAACATGAGGCCCGATCCAAATGACATTTTGAATCATTTTTGGTAGAGTCCAAAAAATCCATTTTCTGATGAAAAACGATGACCCCGGACCAGTCGAACGTTGAAAAAATTGTCAATATTGATGAAATTTTAACATTTAATCTTTTGACTTTAAATGACGGTTGGATGTGAGTTATTACTTTTTCAACTAAAATAAGTGTATTTAAAGTCATTTCTGTGCCTGAAATTGGTCAAAATTGAAGATTTTGAGTAAGCAAAACTCTGTAAAAATGGCAATTTTGGTCACTGTGAGGGTTTAAAAAGTGGTTATTCAACATGAGGCCCGATCCAAATGACATTTTGAATCATTTTTGGTAGAGTCCAAAAAATCAATTTTCTGATGAAAAACGATGACCCCGGACCAGTCGAACGTTGAAAAAATGGTCAATATTGATGAAATTTTAACATTTAATCTTTTGACTTTAAATGACGGTTGGATGTGAGTTATTACTTTTTCAACTAAAATAAGTGTATTTAAAGTCATTTCTGTGCCTGAAATTGGTCAAAATTGAAGATTTTGAGTAAGCAAAACTCTGTAAAAATTGCAGTTTTGGTCACTGTGAGGGTTTAAAAAGTGGTTATTCAACACGAGGCCCGATCCAAATGACATTTTGAATCATTTTTGGTAGAGTCCAAAAAATCAATTTTCTGATGAAAAACGATGACCCCGGACCAGTCGAACGTTGAAAAAATGGTCAATATTGATGAAATTTTAACATTTAATCTTTTGACTTTAAATGACGGTTGGATGTGAGTTATTACTTTTTCAACTAAAATAAGTGTGTTTAAAGTCATTTCTGTGCCTGAAATTGGTCAAAATTGAAGATTTTGAGTAAGCAAAACTCTGTAAAAATGGCAGTTTTGGTCACTGTGAGGGTTTAAAAAGTGGTTATTCAACATGAGGCCTGATCCAAATGACATTTTGAATCATTTTTGGTAGAGTCCAAAAAATCAATTTTCTGATGAAAAACGATGACCCCGGACCAGTCGAACGTTGAAAAAATGGTCAATATTGATGAAATTTTAACATTTAATCTTTTGACTTTAAATGACGGTTGGATGTGAGTTATTACTTTTTCAACTAAAATAAGTGTGTTTAAAGTCATTTCTGTGCCTGAAATTGGTCAAAATTGAAGATTTTGAGTAAGCAAAACTCTGTAAAAATGGCAATTTTGGTCACTGTGAGGGTTTAAAAAGTGGTTATTCAACATGAGGCCCGATCCAAATGACATTTTGAATTATTTTTGGTAGAGTCCAAAAAATCAATTTTCTGATGAAAAACGATGACCCCGGACCAGTCGAACGTTGAAAAAATGGTCAATATTGATGAAATTTTACCATTTAATCTTTTGACTTTAAATGACGGTTGGATGTGAGTTATTACTTTTTCAACTAAAATAAGTGTGTTTAAAGTCATTTCTGTGCCTGAAATTGGTCAAAATTGAAGATTTTGAGTAAGCAAAACTCTGTAAAAATGGCAATTTTGGTCACTGTGAGGGTTTAAAAAGTGGTTATTCAACATGAGGCCCGATCCAAATGACATTTTGAATCATTTTTGGTAGAGTCCAAAAAATCCATTTTCTGATGAAAAACGATGACCCCGGACCAGTCGAACGTTGAAAAAATGGTCAATATTGATGAAATTTTAACATATAATCTTTTGACTTTACATGATGGTTGGATGTGAGTTATTACTTTTTCAACTAAAATAAGTGTGTTTAAAGTCATTTCTGTGCCTGAAATTGGTCAAAATTGAAGATTTTGAGTAAGCAAAACTCTGTAAAAATGGCAGTTTTGGTCAATGTGAGGGTTTAAAAAGTGGTTATTCAACATGAGGCCTGATCCAAATGACATTTTGAATCATTTTTGGTAGAGTCCAAAAAATCCATTTTCTGATGAAAAACGATGACCCCGGACCAGTCGAACATTGAAAAAATGGTCAATATTGATGAAATTTTAACATTTAATCTTTTGACTTTAAATGACGGTTGGATGTGAGTTATTACTTTTTCAACTAAAATAAGTGTGTTTAAAGTCATTTCTGTGCCTGAAATTGGTCAAAATTGAAGATTTTGAGTAAGCAAAACTCTGTAAAAATGGCAATTTTGGTCACTGTGAGGGTTTAAAAAGTGGTTATTGAACATGAGGCCCGATCCAAATGACATTTTGAATCATTTTTTGTAGAGTCCAAAAAATCAATTTTCTGATGAAAAACGATGACCCCGGACCAGTCGAACGTTGAAAAAATGGTCAATATTGATGAAATTTTAACATTTAATCTTTTGACTTTAAATGACGGTTGGATGTGAGTTATTACTTTTTCAACTAAAATAAGTGTGTTTAAAGTCATTTCTGTGCCTGAAATTGGTCAAAATTGAAGATTTTGAGTAAGCAAAACTCTGTAAAAATGGCAATTTTGGTCACTGTGAGGGTTTAAAAAGTGGTTATTCAACATGAGGCCCGATCCAAATGACATTTTGAATCATTTTTGGTAGAGTCCAAAAAATCAATTTTCTGATGAAAAACGATGACCCCGGACCAGTCGAACGTTGAAAAAATGGTCAATATTGATGAAATTTTAACATTTAATCTTTTGACTTTAAATGGCGGTTGGATGTGAGTTATTACTTTTTCAACTAAAATAAGTGTTTTTAAAGTCAATTCTGTGCCTGAAATTGGTCAAAATTGAAGATTTTGAGTAAGCAAAACTCTGTAAAAATGGCAGTTTTGGTCACTGTGAGGGTTTAAAAAGTGGTTATTCAACATGAGGCCTGATCCAAATGACATTTTGAATCATTTTTGGTAGAGTCCTAAAAATCAATTTTCTGATGAAAAACGATGACCCCGGACCAGTCGAACGTTGAAAAAATGGTCAATATTGATGACATTTTAACATTTAATCTTTTGACTTTAAATGGCGGTTGGATGTGAGTTATTACTTTTTCAACTAAAATAAGTGTGTTTAAAGTCATTTCTGTGCCTGAAATTGGTCAAAATTGAAGATTTTGAGTAAGCAAAACTCTGTAAAAATGGCAGTTTTGGTCACTGTGAGGGTTTAAAACGTGGTTATTCAACATGAGGCCCGATCCAAATGACATTTTGAATCATTTTTGGTAGAGTCCAAAAAATCAATTTTCTGATGAAAAACGATGACCCCGGACCAGTCGAACGTTGAAAAAATGGTCAATATTGATGAAATTTTAACATTCAATCTTTTGACTTTAAATGGCGGTTGGATGTGAGTTTTTACTTTTTCAACTAAAATAAGTGTGTTTGAAGTCATTTCTGTGCCTGAAATTGGTCAAAATTGAAGATTTTGAGTAAGCAAAACTCTGTAAAAATGGCAGTTTTGGTCACTGTGAGGGTTTAAAAAGTGGTTATTCAACATGAGGCCTGATCCAAATGACATTTTGAATCATTTTTGGTAGAGTCCAAAAAATCCATTTTCTGATGAAAAACGATGACCCCGGACCAGTCGAACGTTGAAAAAATGGTCAATATTGATGAAATTTTAACATTTAATCTTTTGACTTTAAATGACGGTTGGATGTGAGTTATTACTTTTTCAACTAAAATAAGTGTGTTTAAAGTCATTTCTGTGCCTGAAATAGGTCAAAATTGAAGATTTTGAGTAAGCAAAACTCTGTAAAAATGGCAGTTTTGGTCACTGTGAGGGTTTAAAAAGTGGTTATTCAACATGAGGCCTGATCCAAATGACATTTTGAATCATTTTTGGTAGAGTCCAAAAAATCAATTTTCTGATGAAAAACGATAACCCCGGACAAGTCGAACGTTGAAAAAATTGTCAATATTGATGAAATTTTAACATTTAATCTTTTGACTTTAAATGACGGTTGGATGTCAGTTATTACTTTTTCAACTAAAATAAGTGTGTTTAAAGTCATTTCTGTGCCTGAAATTGGTCAAAATTGAAGATTTTGAGTAAGCAAAACTCTGTAAAAATGGCAATTTTGGTCACTGTGAGGGTTTAAAAAGTGGTTATTCAACATGAGGCCCGATCCAAATGACATTTTGAATCATTTTTGGTAGAGTCCAAAAAATCAATTTTCTGATGAAAAACGATGACCCCGGACCAGTCGAACGTTCAAAAAATGGTCAATATTGATGAAATTTTAACATTTAATCTTTTGACTTTAAATGACGGTTGGATGTGAGTTATTACTTTTTCAACTAAAATAAGTTTGTTTAAAGTCATTTCTGTGCCTGAAATTGGTCAAAATTGAAGATTTTGAGTAAGCAAAACTCTGTAAAAATGGCAATTTTGGTCACTGTGAGGGTTTAAAAAGTGGTTATTCAACATGAGGCCCGATCCAAATGACATTTTGAATCATTTTTGGTAGAGTCCAAAAAATCAATTTTCTGATGAAAAACGATGACCCCGGACCAGTCGAACGTTGAAAAAATTGTCAATATTGATGAAATTTTAACATTTAATCTTTTGACTTTAAATGACGGTTGGATGTGAGTTATTACTTTTTCAACTAAAATAAGTGTATTTAAAGTCATTTCTGTGCCTGAAATTGGTCAAAATTGAAGATTTTGAGTAAGCAAAACTCTGTAAAAATGGCAATTTTGGTCACTGTGAGGGTTTAAAAAGTGATTATTCAACATGAGGCCCGATCCAAATGACATTTTGAATCATTTTTGGTAGAGTCCAAAAAATCAATTTTCTGATGAAAAACGATGACCCCGGACCAGTCGAACGTTGAAAAAATGGTCAATATTGATGAAATTTTAACATTTAATCTTTTGACTTTAAATGACGGTTGGATGTGAGTTATTACTTTTTCAACTAAAATAAGTGTGTTTAAAGTCATTTCTGTGCCTGAAATTGGTCAAAATTGAAGATTTTGAGTAAGCAAAACTCTGTAAAAATGGCAATTTTGGTCACTGTGAGGGTTTAAAAAGTGGTTATTCAACATGAGGCCCGATCCAAATGACATTTTGAATCATTTTTGGTAGAGTCCAAAAAATCAATTTTCTGATGAAAAACGATGACCCCGGACCAGTGGAACGTTGAAAAAATGGTCAATATTGATGAAATTTTAATATTTAATCTTTTGACTTTAAATGACGGTTGGATGTGAGTTATTACTTTTTCAACTAAAATAAGTGTGTTTAAAGTCATTTCTGTGCCTGAAATTGGTCAAAATTGAAGATTTTGAGTAAGCAAAACTCTGTAAAAATTGCAGTTTTGGTCACTGTGAGGGTTTAAAAAGTGGTTATTCAACATGAGGCCCGATCCAAATGACATTTTGAATCATTTTTGGTAGAGTCCAAAAAATCCATTTTCTGATGAAAAACGATGACCCCGGACCAGTCGAACGTTGAAAAAATGGTCAATATTGATGAAATTTTAACATTTAATCTTTTGACTTTAAATGACGGTTGGATGTCAGTTATTACTTTTTCAACTAAAATAAGTGTGTTTAAAGTCATTTCTGTGCCTGAAATTGGTCAAAATTGAAGATTTTGAGTAAGCAAAACTCTGTAAAAATGGCAGTTTTGGTCACTGTGAGGGTTTAAAACGTGGTTATTCAACATGAGGCCCGATCCAAATGACATTTTGAATCATTTTTGGTAGAGTCCAAAAAATCAATTTTCTGATGAAAAACAATGACCCCGGACCAGTCGAACGTTGAAAAAATGGTCAATATTGATGAAATTTTAACATTTAATCTTTTGACTTTAAATGACGGTTGGATGTGAGTTATTACTTTTTCAACTAAAATAAGTGTGTTTAAAGTCATTTCTGTGCCTGAAATTGGTCAAAATTGAAGATTTTGAGTAAGCAAAACTCTGTAAAAATTGCAGTTTTGGTCACTGTGAGGGTTTAAAAAGTGGTTATTCAACATGAGGCCCGATCCAAATGACATTTTGAATCATTTTTGGTAGAGTCCAAAAAATCAATTTTCTGATGAAAAACGATGACCCCGGACCAGTCGAACGTTGAAAAAATGGTCAATATTGATGAAATTTTAATATTTAATCTTTTGACTTTAAATGACGGTTGGATGTGAGTTATTACTTTTTCAACTAAAATAAGTGTGTTTAAAGTCATTTCTGTGCCTGAAATTGGTCAAAATTGAAGATTTTGAGTAAGCAAAACTCTGTAAAAATGGCAATTTTGGTCACTGTGAGGGTTTAAAAAGTGGTTATTCAACATGAGGCCCGATCCAAATGACATTTTGAATCATTTTTGGTAGAGTCCAAAAAATCAATTTTCTGATGAAAAACGATGACCCCGGACCAGTCGAACGTTCAAAAAATGGTCAATATTGATGAAATTTTAACATTTAATCTTTTGACTTTAAATGACGGTTGGATGTGAGTTATTACTTTTTCAACTAAAATAAGTGTGTTTAAAGTCATTTCTGTGCCTGAAATTGGTCAAAATTGAAGATTTTGAGTAAGCAAAACTCTATAAAAATGGCAATTTTGGTCACTGTGAGGGTTTAAAAAGTGGTTATTCAACATGAGGCCCGATCCAAATGACATTTTGAATCATTTTTGGTAGAGTCCAAAAAATCCATTTTCTGATGAAAAACGATGACCCCGGACCAGTCGAACGTTGAAAAAATTGTCAATATTGATGAAATTTTAACATTTAATCTTTTGACTTTAAATGACGGTTGGATGTGAGTTATTACTTTTTCAACTAAAATAAGTGTATTTAAAGTCATTTCTGTGCCTGAAATTGGTCAAAATTGAAGATTTTGAGTAAGCAAAACTCTGTAAAAATGGCAATTTTGGTCACTGTGAGGGTTTAAAAAGTGGTTATTCAACATGAGGCCCGATCCAAATGACATTTTGAATCATTTTTGGTAGAGTCCAAAAAATCAATTTTCTGATGAAAAACGATGACCCCGGACCAGTCGAACGTTGAAAAAATGGTCAATATTGATGAAATTTTAACATTTAATCTTTTGACTTTAAATGACGGTTGGATGTGAGTTATTACTTTTTCAACTAAAATAAGTGTATTTGAAGTCATTTCTGTGCCTGAAATTGGTCAAAATTGAAGATTTTGAGTAAGCAAAACTCTGTAAAAATTGCAGTTGTGGTCACTGTGAGGGTTTAAAAAGTGGTTATTCAACACGAGGCCCGATCCAAATGACATTTTGAATCATTTTTGGTAGAGTCCAAAAAATCAATTTTCTGATGAAAAACGATGACCCCGGACCAGTCGAACGTTGAAAAAATGGTCAATATTGATGAAATTTTAACATTTAATCTTTTGACTTTAAATGACGGTTGGATGTGAGTTATTACTTTTTCAACTAAAATAAGTGTGTTTAAAGTCATTTCTGTGCCTGAAATTGGTCAAAATTGAAGATTTTGAGTAAGCAAAACTCTGTAAAAATGGCAGTTTTGGTCACTGTGAGGGTTTAAAAAGTGGTTATTCAACATGAGGCCTGATCCAAATGACATTTTGAATCATTTTTGGTAGAGTCCAAAAAATCAATTTTCTGATGAAAAACGATGACCCCGGACCAGTCGAACGTTGAAAAAATGGTCAATATTGATGAAATTTAAACATTTAATCTTTTGACTTTAAATGACGGTTGGATGTGAGTTATTACTTTTTCAACTAAAATACGTGTGTTTAAAGTCATTTCTGTGCCTGAAATTGGTCAAAATTGAAGATTTTGAGTAAGCAAAACTCTGTAAAAATGGCAATTTTGGTCACTGTGAGGGTTTAAAAAGTGGTTATTCAACATGAGGCCCGATCCAAATGACATTTTGAATTATTTTTGGTAGAGTCCAAAAAATCAATTTTCTGATGAAAAACGATGACCCCGGACCAGTCGAACGTTGAAAAAATGGTCAATATTGATGAAATTTTACCATTTAATCTTTTGACTTTAAATGACGGTTGGATGTGAGTTATTACTTTTTCAACTAAAATAAGTGTGTTTAAAGTCATTTCTGTGCCTGAAATTGGTCAAAATTGAAGATTTTGAGTAAGCAAAACTCTAAAAATGGCAATTTTGGTCACTGTGAGGGTTTAAAAAGTGGTTATTCAACATGAGGCCCGATCCAAATGACATTTTGAATCATTTTTGGTAGAGTCCAAAAAATCAATTTTCTGATGAAAAACGATGACCCCGGACCAGTCGAACGTTGAAAAAATGGTCAATATTGATGAAATTTTAACATATAATCTTTTGACTTTACATGATGGTTGGATGTGAGTTATTACTTTTTCAACTAAAATAAGTGTGTTTAAAGTCATTTCTGTGCCTGAAATTGGTCAAAATTGAAGATTTTGAGTAAGCAAAACTCTGTAAAAATGGCAATTTTGGTCACTGTGAGGGTTTAAAAAGTGGTTATTCAACATGAGGCCCGATCCAAATGACATTTTGAATCATTTTTGGTAGAGTCCAAAAAATCAATTTTCTGATGAAAAACGATGACCCCGGACCAGTGGAACGTTGAAAAAATGGTCAATATTGATGAAATTTTAATATTTAATCTTTTGACTTTAAATGACGGTTGGATGTGAGTTATTACTTTTTCAACTAAAATAAGTGTGTTTAAAGTCATTTCTGTGCCTGAAATTGGTCAAAATTGAAGATTTTGAGTAAGCAAAACTCTGTAAAAATTGCAGTTTTGGTCACTGTGAGGGTTTAAAAAGTGGTTATTCAACATGAGGCCCGATCCAAATGACATTTTGAATCATTTTTGGTAGAGTCCAAAAAATCAATTTTCTGATGAAAAACGATGACCCCGGACCAGTCGAACGTTGAAAAAATGGTCAATATTGATGAAATTTTAACATTTAATCTTTTGACTTTAAATGACGGTTGGATGTGAGTTATTACTTTTTCAACTAAAATAAGTGTGTTTAAAGTCATTTCTGTGCCTGAAATTGGTCAAAATTGAAGATTTTGAGTAAGCAAAACTCTGTAAAAATGGCAGCTTTGGTCACTGTGAGGGTTTAAAAAGTGGTTATTCAACATGAGGCCTGATCCAAATGACATTTTGAATCATTTTTGGTAGAGTCCAAAAAATCAATTTTCTGATGAAAAGCGATGACCCCGGACCAGTCGAACGTTGAAAAAATGGTCAATATTGATGAAATTTTAACATTTAATCTTTTGACTTTAAATGACGGTTGGATGTGAGTTATTACTTTTTCAACTAAAATAAGTGTGTTTAAAGTCATTTCTGTGCCTGAAATTGGTCAAAATTGAAGATTTTGAGTAAGCAAAACTCTGTAAAAATGGCAGTTTTGGTCACTGTGAGGGTTTAAAAAGTGGTTATTCAACATGAGGCCTGATCCAAATGACATTTTGAATCATTTTTGGTAGAGTCCAAAAAATCCATTTTCTGATGAAAAACGATGACCCCGGACCAGTCGAACGTTGAAAAAATGGTCAATATTGATGAAATTTTAACATTTAATCTTTTGACTTTAAATGACGGTTGGATGTCAGTTATTACTTTTTCAACTAAAATAAGTGTGTTTAAAGTCATTTCTGTGCCTGAAATTGGTCAAAATTGAAGATTTTGAGTAAGCAAAACTCTGTAAAAATGGCAGTTTTGGTCACTGTGAGGGTTTAAAACGTGGTTATTCAACATGAGGCCCGATCCAAATGACATTTTGAATCATTTTTGGTAGAGTCCAAAAAATCAATTTTCTGATGAAAAACAATGACCCCGGACCAGTCGAACGTTGAAAAAATGGTCAATATTGATGAAATTTTAACATTTAATCTTTTGACTTTAAATGACGGTTGGATGTGAGTTATTACTTTTTCAACTAAAATAAGTGTGTTTAAAGTCATTTCTGTGCCTGAAATTGGTCAAAATTGAAGATTTTGAGTAAGCAAAACTCTGTAAAAATTGCAGTTTTGGTCACTGTGAGGGTTTAAAAAGTGGTTATTCAACATGAGGCCCGATCCAAATGACATTTTGAATCATTTTTGGTAGAGTCCAAAAAATCAATTTTCTGATGAAAAACGATGACCCCGGACCAGTCGAACGTTCAAAAAATGGTCAATATTGATGAAATTTTAACATTTAATCTTTTGACTTTAAATGACGGTTGGATGTGAGTTATTACTTTTTCAACTAAAATAAGTGTGTTTAAAGTCATTTCTGTGCCTGAAATTGGTCAAAATTGAAGATTTTGAGTAAGCAAAACTCTATAAAAATGGCAATTTTGGTCACTGTGAGGGTTTAAAAAGTGGTTATTCAACATGAGGCCCGATCCAAATGACATTTTGAATCATTTTTGGTAGAGTCCAAAAAATCCATTTTCTGATGAAAAACGATGACCCCGGACCAGTCGAACGTTGAAAAAATTGTCAATATTGATGAAATTTTAACATTTAATCTTTTGACTTTAAATGACGGTTGGATGTGAGTTATTACTTTTTCAACTAAAATAAGTGTATTTAAAGTCATTTCTGTGCCTGAAATTGGTCAAAATTGAAGATTTTGAGTAAGCAAAACTCTGTAAAAATGGCAATTTTGGTCACTGTGAGGGTTTAAAAAGTGGTTATTCAACATGAGGCCCGATCCAAATGACATTTTGAATCATTTTTGGTAGAGTCCAAAAAATCAATTTTCTGATGAAAAACGATGACCCCGGACCAGTCGAACGTTGAAAAAATGGTCAATATTGATGAAATTTTAACATTTAATCTTTTGACTTTAAATGACGGTTGGATGTGAGTTATTACTTTTTCAACTAAAATAAGTGTATTTGAAGTCATTTCTGTGCCTGAAATTGGTCAAAATTGAAGATTTTGAGTAAGCAAAACTCTGTAAAAATTGCAGTTGTGGTCACTGTGAGGGTTTAAAAAGTGGTTATTCAACACGAGGCCCGATCCAAATGACATTTTGAATCATTTTTGGTAGAGTCCAAAAAATCAATTTTCTGATGAAAAACGATGACCCCGGACCAGTCGAACGTTGAAAAAATGGTCAATATTGATGAAATTTTAACATTTAATCTTTTGACTTTAAATGACGGTTGGATGTGAGTTATTACTTTTTCAACTAAAATAAGTGTGTTTAAAGTCATTTCTGTGCCTGAAATTGGTCAAAATTGAAGATTTTGAGTAAGCAAAACTCTGTAAAAATGGCAGTTTTGGTCACTGTGAGGGTTTAAAAAGTGGTTATTCAACATGAGGCCTGATCCAAATGACATTTTGAATCATTTTTGGTAGAGTCCAAAAAATCAATTTTCTGATGAAAAACGATGACCCCGGACCAGTCGAACGTTGAAAAAATGGTCAATATTGATGAAATTTAAACATTTAATCTTTTGACTTTAAATGACGGTTGGATGTGAGTTATTACTTTTTCAACTAAAATAAGTGTGTTTAAAGTCATTTCTGTGCCTGAAATTGGTCAAAATTGAAGATTTTGAGTAAGCAAAACTCTGTAAAAATGGCAATTTTGGTCACTGTGAGGGTTTAAAAAGTGGTTATTCAACATGAGGCCCGATCCAAATGACATTTTGAATTATTTTTGGTAGAGTCCAAAAAATCAATTTTCTGATGAAAAACGATGACCCCGGACCAGTCGAACGTTGAAAAAATGGTCAATATTGATGAAATTTTACCATTTAATCTTTTGACTTTAAATGACGGTTGGATGTGAGTTATTACTTTTTCAACTAAAATAAGTGTGTTTAAAGTCATTTCTGTGCCTGAAATTGGTCAAAATTGAAGATTTTGAGTAAGCAAAACTCTAAAAATGGCAATTTTGGTCACTGTGAGGGTTTAAAAAGTGGTTATTCAACATGAGGCCCGATCCAAATGACATTTTGAATCATTTTTGGTAGAGTCCAAAAAATCAATTTTCTGATGAAAAACGATGACCCCGGACCAGTCGAACGTTGAAAAAATGGTCAATATTGATGAAATTTTAACATATAATCTTTTGACTTTACATGATGGTTGGATGTGAGTTATTACTTTTTCAACTAAAATAAGTGTGTTTAAAGTCATTTCTGTGCCTGAAATTGGTCAAAATTGAAGATTTTGAGTAAGCAAAACTCTGTAAAAATGGCAATTTTCGTCACTGTGAGGGTTTAAAAAGTGGTTATTGAACATGAGGCCCGATCCAAATGACATTTTGAATCATTTTTGGTAGAGTCCAAAAAATCAATTTTCTGATGAAAAACGATGACCCCGGACCAGTCGAACGTTGAAAAAATGGTCAATATTGATGAAATTTTAACATTTAATCTTTTGACTTTAAATGACGGTTGGATGTGAGTTATTACTTTTTCAACTAAAATAAGTGTGTTTAAAGTCATTTCTGTGCCTGAAATTGGTCAAAATTGAAGATTTTGAGTAAGCAAAACTCTGTAAAAATGGCAATTTTCGTCACTGTGAGGGTTTAAAAAGTGGTTATTGAACATGAGGCCCGATCCAAATGACATTTTGAATCATTTTTGGTAGAGTCCAAAAAATCAATTTTCTGATGAAAAACGATGACCCCGGACCAGTCGAACGTTGAAAAAATGGTCAATATTGATGAAATTTTAACATTTAATCTTTTGACTTTAAATGACGGTTGGATGTGAGTTATTACTTTTTCAACTAAAATAAGTGTGTTTAAAGTCATTTCTGTGCCTGAAATTGGTCAAAATTGAAGATTTTGAGTAAGCAAAACTCTGTAAAAATGGCAGCTTTGGTCACTGTGAGGGTTTAAAAAGTGGTTATTCAACATGAGGCCTGATCCAAATGACATTTTGAATCATTTTTGGTAGAGTCCAAAAAATCAATTTTCTGATGAAAAACGATGACCCCGGACCAGTCGAACGTTGAAAAAATGGTCAATATTGATGAAATTTTAACATTTAATCTTTTGACTTTAAATGACGGTTGGATGTGAGTTATTACTTTTTCAACTAAAATAAGTGTGTTTAAAGTCATTTCTGTGCCTGAAATTGGTCAAAATTGAAGATTTTGAGTAAGCAAAACTCTGTAAAAATGGCAGTTTTGGTCACTGTGAGGGTTTAAAAAATGGTTATTCAACATGAGGCCTGATCCAAATGACATTTTGAATCATTTTTGGTAGAGTCCAAAAAATCAATTTTCTGATGAAAAACGATAACCCCGGACAAGTCGAACGTTGAAAAAATGGTCAATATTGATGAAATTTTAACATTTAATCTTTTGACTTTAAATGACGGTTGGATGTCAGTTATTACTTTTTCAACTAAAATAAGTGTGTTTAAAGTCATTTCTGTGCCTGAAATTGGTCAAAATTGAAGATTTTGAGTAAGCAAAACTCTGTAAAAATGGCAATTTTGGTCACTGTGAGGGTTTAAAAAGTGGTTATTCAACATGAGGCCCGATCCAAATGACATTTTGAATCATTTTTGGTAGAGTCCAAAAAATCAATTTTCTGATGAAAAACGATGACCCCGGACCAGTCGAACGTTGAAAAAATGGTCAATATTGATGAAATTTTAACATTTAATCTTTTGACTTTAAATGACAGTTGGATGTGAGATTACTTTTTCAACTAAAATAAGTGTGTTTAAAGTAATTTCTGTGCCTGAAATTGGTCAAAATTGAAGATTTTGAGTAAGCAAAACTCTGTAAAAATGGCAGTTTTGGTCACTGTGAGGGTTTAAAAAGTGGTTATTCAACATGAGGCCCGATCCAAATGACATTTTGAATCATTTTTGGTAGAGTCCAAAAAATCAATTTTCTGATGAAAAACGATGACCCCGGACCAGTCGAACGTTGAAAAAATGGTCAATATTGATGAAATTTTAATATTTAATCTTTTCACTTTAAATGACGGTTGGATGTGAGTTATTACTTTTTCAACTAAAATAAGTGTGTTTAAAGTCATTTCTGTGCCTGAAATTGGTCAAATTGAAGATTTTGAGTAAGCAAAACTCTGTAAAAATGGCAATTTTGGTCACTGTGAGGGTTTAAAAAGTGGTTATTCAACATGAGGCCCGATCCAAATGACATTTTGAATCATTTTTGGTAGAGTCCAAAAAATCAATTTTCTGATGAAAAACGATGACCCCGGACCAGTCGAACGTTCAAAAAATGGTCAATATTGATGAAATTTTAACATTTAATCTTTTGACTTTAAATGACGGTTGGATGTGAGTTATTACTTTTTCAACTAAAATAAGTTTGTTTAAAGTCATTTCTGTGCCTGAAATTGGTCAAAATTGAAGATTTTGAGTAAGCAAAACTCTGTAAAAATGGCAATTTTGGTCACTGTGAGGGTTTAAAAAGTGGTTATTCAACATGAGGCCCGATCCAAATGACATTTTGAATCATTTTTGGTAGAGTCCAAAAAATCAATTTTCTGATGAAAAACGATGACCCCGGACCAGTCGAACGTTGAAAAATTTGTCAATATTGATGAAATTTTAACATTTAATCTTTTGACTTTAAATGACGGTTGGATGTGAGTTATTACTTTTTCAACTAAAATAAGTGTATTTAAAGTCATTTCTGTGCCTGAAATTGGTCAAAATTGAAGATTTTGAGTAAGCAAAACTCTGTAAAAATGGCAATTTTGGTCACTGTGAGGGTTTAAAAAGTGGTTATTCAACATGAGGCCCGATCCAAATGACATTTTGAATCATTTTTGGTAGAGTCCAAAAAATCAATTTTCTGATGAAAAACGATGACCCCGGACCAGTCGAACGTTGAAAAAATGGTCAATATTGATGAAATTTTAACATTTAATCTTTTAACTTTAAATGACGGTTGGATGTGAGTTATTACTTTTTCAACTAAAATAAGTGTGTTTAAAGTCATTTCTGTGCCTGAAATTGGTCAAAATTGAAGATTTTGAGTAAGCAAAACTCTGTAAAAATGGCAATTTTGGTCACTGTGAGGGTTTAAAAAGTGGTTATTCAACATGAGGCCCGATCCAAATGACATTTTGAATCATTTTTGGTAGAGTCCAAAAAATCAATTTTCTGATGAAAAACGATGACCCCGGACCAGTGGAACGTTGAAAAAATGGTCAATATTGATGAAATTTTAATATTTAATCTTTTGACTTTAAATGACGGTTGGATGTGAGTTATTACTTTTTCAACTAAAATAAGTGTGTTTAAAGTCATTTCTGTGCCTGAAATTGGTCAAAATTGAAGATTTTGAGTAAGCAAAACTCTGTAAAAATTGCAGTTTTGGTCACTGTGAGGGTTTAAAAAGTGGGTATTCAACATGAGGCCCGATCCAAATGACATTTTGAATCATTTTTGGTAGAGTCCAAAAAATCAATTTTCTGATGAAAAACGATGACCCCGGACCAGTCGAACGTTGAAAAAATGGTCAATATTGATGAAATTTTAACATTTAATCTTTTGACTTTAAATGACGGTTGGATGTGAGTTATTACTTTTTCAACTAAAATAAGTGTGTTTAAAGTCATTTCTGTGCCTGAAATTGGTCAAAATTGAAGATTTTGAGTAAGCAAAACTCTGTAAAAATGGCAGTTTTGGTCACTGTGAGGGTTTAAAAAGTGGTTATTCAACATGAGGCCTGATCCAAATGACATTTTGAATCATTTTTGGTAGAGTCCAAAAAATCCATTTTCTGATGAAAAACGATGACCCCGGACCAGTCGAACGTTGAAAAAATGGTCAATATTGATGAAATTTTAACATTTAATCTTTTGACTTTAAATGACGGTTGGATGTCAGTTATTACTTTTTCAACTAAAATAAGTGTGTTTAAAGTCATTTCTGTGCCTGAAATTGGTCAAAATTGAAGATTTTGAGTAAGCAAAATTCTGTAAAAATGGCAGTTTTGGTCACTGTGAGGGTTTAAAAAGTGGTTATTCAACATGAGGCCCGATCCAAATGACATTTTGAATCATTTTTGGTAGAGTCCAAAAAATCAATTTTCTGATGAAAAACAATGACCCCGGACCAGTCGAACGTTGAAAAAATGGTCAATATTGATGAAATTTTAACATTTAATCTTTTGACTTTAAATGACGGTTGGATGTGAGTTATTACTTTTTCAACTAAAATAAGTGTGTTTAAAGTCATTTCTGTGCCTGAAATAGGTCAAAATTGAAGATTTTGAGTAAGCAAAACTCTGTAAAAATGGCAGTTTTGGTCACTGTGAGGGTTTAAAAAGTGGTTATTCAACATGAGGCCTGATCCAAATGACATTTTGAATCATTTTTGGTAGAGTCCAAAAAATCAATTTTCTGATGAAAAACGATGACCCCGGACCAGTGGAACGTTGAAAAAATGGTCAATATTGATGAAATTTTAATATTTAATCTTTTGACTTTAAATGACGGTTGGATGTGAGTTATTACTTTTTCAACTAAAATAAGTGTGTTTAAAGTCATTTCTGTGCCTGAAATTGGTCAAAATTGAAGATTTTGAGTAAGCAAAACTCTGTAAAAATTGCAGTTTTGGTCACTGTGAGGGTTTAAAAAGTAGTTATTCAACATGAGGCCCGATCCAAATGACATTTTGAATCATTTTTGGTAGAGTCCAAAAAATCAATTTTCTGATGAAAAACGATGACCCCGGACCAGTCGAACGTTGAAAAAATGGTCAATATTGATGAAATTTTAACATTTAATCTTTTGACTTTAAATGACGGTTGGATGTGAGTTATTACTTTTTCAACTAAAATAAGTGTGTTTAAAGTCATTTCTGTGCCTGAAATTGGTCAAAATTGAAGATTTTGAGTAAGCAAAACTCTGTAAAAATGGCAGCTTTGGTCACTGTGAGGGTTTAAAAAGTGGTTATTCAACATGAGGCCTGATCCAAATGACATTTTGAATCATTTTTGGTAGAGTCCAAAAAATCAATTTTCTGATGAAAAGCGATGACCCCGGACCAGTCGAACGTTGAAAAAATGGTCAATATTGATGAAATTTTAACATTTAATCTTTTGACTTTAAATGACGGTTGGATGTGAGTTATTACTTTTTCAACTAAAATAAGTGTGTTTAAAGTCATTTCTGTGCCTGAAATTGGTCAAAATTGAAGATTTTGAGTAAGCAAAACTCTGTAAAAATGGCAGTTTTGGTCACTGTGAGGGTTTAAAAAGTGGTTATTCAACATGAGGCCTGATCCAAATGGCATTTTGAATCATTTTTGGTAGAGTCCAAAAAATCCATTTTCTGATGAAAAACGATGACCCCGGACCAGTCGAACGTTGAAAAAATGGTCAATATTGATGAAATTTTAACATTTAATCTTTTGACTTTAAATGACGGTTGGATGTCAGTTATTACTTTTTCAACTAAAATAAGTGTGTTAAAGTCATTTCTGTGCCTGAAATTGGTCAAAATTGAAGATTTTGAGTAAGCAAAACTCTGTAAAAATGGCAGTTTTGGTCACTGTGAGGGTTTAAAACGTGGTTATTCAACATGAGGCCCGATCCAAATGACATTTTGAATCATTTTTGGTAGAGTCCAAAAAATCAATTTTCTGATGAAAAACAATGACCCCGGACCAGTCGAACGTTGAAAAAATGGTCAATATTGATGAAATTTTAACATTTAATCTATTGACTTTAAATGACGGTTGGATGTGAGTTATTACTTTTTCAACTAAAATAAGTGTGTTTAAAGTCATTTCTGTGCCTGAAATAGGTCAAAATTGAAGATTTTGAGTAAGCAAAACTCTGTAAAAATGGCAGTTTTGGTCACTGTGAGGGTTTAAAAAGTGGTTATTCAACATGAGGCCTGATCCAAATGACATTTTGAATCATTTTTGGTAGAGTCCAAAAAATCAATTTTCTGATGAAAAACGATAACCCCGGACCAGTCGAACGTTGAAAAAATGGTCAATATTGATGAAATTTTAACATTTAATCTTTTGACTTTAAATGACGGTTGGATGTCAGTTATTACTTTTTCAACTAAAATAAGTGTGTTTAAAGTCATTTCTGTGCCTGAAATTGGTCAAAATTGAAGATTTTGAGTAAGCAAAACTCTGTAAAAATGGCAATTTTGGTCACTGTGAGGGTTTAAAAAGTGGTTATTCAACATGAGGCCCGATCCAAATGACATTTTGAATCATTTTTGGTAGAGTCCAAAAAATCCATTTTCTGATGAAAAACGATGACCCCGGACCAGTCGAACGTTGAAAAAATGGTCAATATTGATGAAATTTTAACATTTAATCTTTTGACTTTAAATGACGGTTGGATGTGAGTTATTACTTTTTCAACTAAAATAAGTGTGTTTAAAGTCATTTCTGTGCCTGAAATTGGTCAAAATTGAAGATTTTGAGTAAGCAAAACTCTGTAAAAATTGCAGTTTTGGTCACTATGAGGGTTTAAAAAGTGGGTATTCAACATGAGGCCCGATCCAAATGACATTTTGAATCATTTTTGGTAGAGTCCAAAAAATCAATTTTCTGATGAAAAACGATGACCCCGGACCAGTCGAACGTTGAAAAAATGGTCAATATTGATGAAATTTTAACATTTAATCTTTTGACTTTAAATGACGGTTGGATGTGAGTTATTACTTTTTCAACTAAAATAAGTGTGTTTAAAGTCATTTCTGTGCCTGAAATTGGTCAAAATTGAAGATTTTGAGTAAGCAAAACTCTGTAAAAATGGCAGTTTTGGTCACTGTGAGGGTTTAAAAAGTGGTTATTCAACATGAGGCCTGATCCAAATGACATTTTGAATCATTTTTGGTAGAGTCCAAAAAATCCATTTTCTGATGAAAAACGATGACCCCGGACCAGTCGAACGTTGAAAAAATGGTCAATATTGATGAAATTTTAACATTTAATCTTTTGACTTTAAATGACGGTTGGATGTCAGTTATTACTTTTTCAACTAAAATAAGTGTGTTTAAAGTCATTTCTGTGCCTGAAATTGGTCAAAATTGAAGATTTTGAGTAAGCAAAACTCTGTAAAAATGGCAGTTTTGGTCAATGTGAAGGTTTAAAAAGTGGTTATTCAACATGAGGCCTGATCCAAATGACATTTTGAATCATTTTTGGTAGAGTCCAAAAAATCCATTTTCTGATGAAAAACGATGACCCCGGACCAGTCGAACATTGAAAAAATGGTCAATATTGATGAAATTTTAACATTTAATCTTTTGACTTTAAATGACGGTTGGATGTGAGTTATTACTTTTTCAACTAAAATAAGTGTGTTTAAAGTCATTTCTGTGCCTGAAATTGGTCAAAATTGAAGATTTTGAGTAAGCAAAACTCTGTAAAAATGGCAATTTTCGTCACTGTGAGGGTTTAAAAAGTGGTTATTGAACATGAGGCCCGATCCAAATGACATTTTGAATCATTTTTGGTAGAGTCCAAAAAATCAATTTTCTGATGAAAAACGATGACCCCGGACCAGTCGAACGTTGAAAAAATGGTCAATATTGATGAAATTTTAACATTTAATCTTTTGACTTTAAATGACGGTTGGATGTGAGTTATTACTTTTTCAACTAAAATAAGTGTGTTTAAAGTCATTTCTGTGCCTGAAATTGGTCAAAATTGAAGATTTTGAGTAAGCAAAACTCTGTAAAAATGGCAGCTTTGGTCACTGTGAGGGTTTAAAAAGTGGTTATTCAACATGAGGCCTGATCCAAATGACATTTTGAATCATTTTTGGTAGAGTCCAAAAAATCAATTTTCTGATGAAAAACGATGACCCCGGACAAGTCGAACGTTGAAAAAATGGTCAATATTGATGAAATGTTAACATTTAATCTTTTGACTTTAAATGACGGTTGGATGTCAGTTATTACTTTTTCAACTAAAATAAGTGTGTTTAAAGTCATTTCTGTGCCTGAAATTGGTCAAAATTGAAGATTTTGAGTAAGCAAAACTCTGTAAAAATGGCAATTTTGGTCACTGTGAGGGTTTAAAAAGTGGTTATTCAACATGAGGCCCGATCCAAATGACATTTTGAATCATTTTTGGTAGAGTCCAAAAAATCAATTTTCTGATGAAAAACGATGACCCCGGACCAGTCGAACGTTGAAAAATTTGTCAATATTGATGAAATTTTAACATTTAATCTTTTGACTTTAAATGACGGTTGGATGTGAGTTATTACTTTTTCAACTAAAATAAGTGTATTTAAAGTCATTTCTGTGCCTGAAATTGGTCAAAATTGAAGATTTTGAGTAAGCAAAACTCTGTAAAAATGGCAATTTTGGTCACTGTGAGGGTTTAAAAAGTGGTTATTCAACATGAGGCCCGATCCAAATGACATTTTGAATCATTTTTGGTAGAGTCCAAAAAATCAATTTTCTGATGAAAAACGATGACCCCGGACCAGTCGAACGTTGAAAAAATGGTCAATATTGATGAAATTTTAACATTTAATCTTTTGACTTTAAATGACGGTTGGATGTGAGTTATTACTTTTTCAACTAAAATAAGTGTGTTTAAAGTCATTTCTGTGCCTGAAATTGGTCAAAATTGAAGATTTTGAGTAAGCAAAACTCTGTAAAAATGGCAATTTTGGTCACTGTGAGGGTTTAAAAAGTGGTTATTCAACATGAGGCCCGATCCAAATGACATTTTGAATCATTTTTGGTAGAGTCCAAAAAATCAATTTTCTGATGAAAAACGATGACCCCGGACCAGTGGAACGTTGAAAAAATGGTCAATATTGATGAAATTTTAATATTTAATCTTTTGACTTTAAATGACGGTTGGATGTGAGTTATTACTTTTTCAACTAAAATAAGTGTGTTTAAAGTCATTTCTGTGCCTGAAATTGGTCAAAATTGAAGATTTTGAGTAAGCAAAACTCTGTAAAAATTGCAGTTTTGGTCACTGTGAGGGTTTAAAAAGTGGGTATTCAACATGAGGCCCGATCCAAATGACATTTTGAATCATTTTTGGTAGAGTCCAAAAAATCAATTTTCTGATGAAAAACGATGACCCCGGACCAGTCGAACGTTGAAAAAATGGTCAATATTGATGAAATTTTAACATTTAATCTTTTGACTTTAAATGACGGTTGGATGTGAGTTATTACTTTTTCAACTAAAATAAGTGTGTTTAAAGTCATTTCTGTGCCTGAAATTGGTCAAAATTGAAGATTTTGAGTAAGCAAAACTCTGTAAAAATGGCAGTTTTGGTCACTGTGAGGGTTTAAAAAGTGGTTATTCAACATGAGGCCTGATCCAAATGACATTTTGAATCATTTTTGGTAGAGTCCAAAAAATCCATTTTCTGATGAAAAACGATGACCCCGGACCAGTCGAACGTTGAAAAAATGGTCAATATTGATGAAATTTTAACATTTAATCTTTTGACTTTAAATGACGGTTGGATGTCAGTTATTACTTTTTCAACTAAAATAAGTGTGTTTAAAGTCATTTCTGTGCCTGAAATTGGTCAAAATTGAAGATTTTGAGTAAGCAAAATTCTGTAAAAATGGCAGTTTTGGTCACTGTGAGGGTTTAAAAAGTGGTTATTCAACATGAGGCCTGATCCAAATGACATTTTGAATCATTTTTGGTAGAGTCCAAAAAATCAATTTTCTGATGAAAAACGATGACCCCGGACCAGTGGAACGTTGAAAAAATGGTCAATATTGATGAAATTTTAATATTTAATCTTTTGACTTTAAATGACGGTTGGATGTGAGTTATTACTTTTTCAACTAAAATAAGTGTGTTTAAAGTCATTTCTGTGCCTGAAATTGGTCAAAATTGAAGATTTTGAGTAAGCAAAACTCTGTAAAAATTGCAGTTTTGGTCACTGTGAGGGTTTAAAAAGTAGTTATTCAACATGAGGCCCGATCCAAATGACATTTTGAATCATTTTTGGTAGAGTCCAAAAAATCAATTTTCTGATGAAAAACGATGACCCCGGACCAGTCGAACGTTGAAAAAATGGTCAATATTGATGAAATTTTAACATTTAATCTTTTGACTTTAAATGACGGTTGGATGTGAGTTATTACTTTTTCAACTAAAATAAGTGTGTTTAAAGTCATTTCTGTGCCTGAAATTGGTCAAAATTGAAGATTTTGAGTAAGCAAAACTCTGTAAAAATGGCAGCTTTGGTCACTGTGAGGGTTTAAAAAGTGGTTATTCAACATGAGGCCTGATCCAAATGACATTTTGAATCATTTTTGGTAGAGTCCAAAAAATCAATTTTCTGATGAAAAGCGATGACCCCGGACCAGTCGAACGTTGAAAAAATGGTCAATATTGATGAAATTTTAACATTTAATCTTTTGACTTTAAATGACGGTTGGATGTGAGTTATTACTTTTTCAACTAAAATAAGTGTGTTTAAAGTCATTTCTGTGCCTGAAATTGGTCAAAATTGAAGATTTTGAGTAAGCAAAACTCTGTAAAAATGGCAGTTTTGGTCACTGTGAGGGTTTAAAAAGTGGTTATTCAACATGAGGCCTGATCCAAATGGCATTTTGAATCATTTTTGGTAGAGTCCAAAAAATCCATTTTCTGATGAAAAACGATGACCCCGGACCAGTCGAACGTTGAAAAAATGGTCAATATTGATGAAATTTTAACATTTAATCTTTTGACTTTAAATGACGGTTGGATGTCAGTTATTACTTTTTCAACTAAAATAAGTGTGTTTAAAGTCATTTCTGTGCCTGAAATTGGTCAAAATTGAAGATTTTGAGTAAGCAAAACTCTGTAAAAATGGCAGTTTTGGTCACTGTGAGGGTTTAAAACGTGGTTATTCAACATGAGGCCCGATCCAAATGACATTTTGAATCATTTTTGGTAGAGTCCAAAAAATCAATTTTCTGATGAAAAACAATGACCCCGGACCAGTCGAACGTTGAAAAAATGGTCAATATTGATGAAATTTTAACATTTAATCTTTTGACTTTAAATGACGGTTGGATGTGAGTTATTACTTTTTCAACTAAAATAAGTGTGTTTAAAGTCATTTCTGTGCCTGAAATAGGTCAAAATTGAAGATTTTGAGTAAGCAAAACTCTGTAAAAATGGCAGTTTTGGTCACTGTGAGGGTTTAAAAAGTGGTTATTCAACATGAGGCCTGATCCAAATGACATTTTGAATCATTTTTGGTAGAGTCCAAAAAATCAATTTTCTGATGAAAAACGATAACCCCGGACCAGTCGAACGTTGAAAAAATGGTCAATATTGATGAAATTTTAACATTTAATCTTTTGACTTTAAATGACGGTTGGATGTCAGTTATTACTTTTTCAACTAAAATAAGTGTGTTTAAAGTCATTTCTGTGCCTGAAATTGGTCAAAATTGAAGATTTTGAGTAAGCAAAACTCTGTAAAAATGGCAATTTTGGTCACTGTGAGGGTTTAAAAAGTGGTTATTCAACATGAGGCCCGATCCAAATGACATTTTGAATCATTTTTGGTAGAGTCCAAAAAATCCATTTTCTGATGAAAAACGATGACCCCGGACCAGTCGAACGTTGAAAAAATGGTCAATATTGATGAAATTTTAACATTTAATCTTTTGACTTTAAATGACGGTTGGATGTGAGTTATTACTTTTTCAACTAAAATAAGTGTGTTTAAAGTCATTTCTGTGCCTGAAATTGGTCAAAATTGAAGATTTTGAGTAAGCAAAACTCTGTAAAAATGGCAATTTTGGTCACTGTGAGGGTTTAAAAAGTGGTTATTCAACATGAGGCCCGATCCAAATGACATTTTGAATCATTTTTGGTAGAGTCCAAAAAATCAATTTTCTGATGAAAAACGATGACCCCGGACCAGTCGAACGTTGAAAAAATGGTCAATATTGATGAAATTTTAACATTTAATCTTTTGACTTTAAATGATGGTTGGATGTGAGTTATTACTTTTTCAACTAAAATAAGTGTGTTTAAAGTCATTTCTGTGCCTGAAATTGGTCAAATTGAAGATTTTGAGTAAGCAAAACTCTGTAAAAATGGCAGTTTTGGTCACTGTGAGGGTTTAAAAAGTGGTTATTCAACATGAGGCCTGATCCAAATGACATTTTGAATCATTTTTGGTAGAGTCCAAAAAATCAATTTTCTGATGAAAAACGATAACCCCGGACCAGTCGAACGTTGAAAAAATGGTCAATATTGATGAAATTTTAACATTTAATCTTTTGACTTTAAATGACGGTTGGATGTGAGTTATTACTTTTTCAACTAAAATAAGTGTGTTTAAAGTCATTTCTGTGCCTGAAATTGGTCAAAATTGAAGATTTTGAGTAAGCAAAACTCTGTAAAAATGGCAATTTTGGTCACTGTGAGGGTTTAAAAAGTGGTTATTCAACATGAGGCCCGATCCAAATGACATTTTGAATCATTTTTGGTAGAGTCCAAAAAATCCATTTTCTGATGAAAAACGATGACCCCGGACCAGTCGAACGTTGAAAAAATGGTCAATATTGATGAAATTTTAACATTTAATCTTTTGACTTTAAATGACGGTTGGATGTGAGTTATTACTTTTTCAACTAAAATAAGTGTGTTTAAAGTCATTTCTGTGCCTGAAATTGGTCAAAATTGAAGATTTTGAGTAAGCAAAACTCTGTAAAAATGGCAATTTTGGTCACTGTGAGGGTTTAAAAAGTGGTTATTCAACATGAGGCCCGATCCAAATGACATTTTGAATCATTTTTGGTAGAGTCCAAAAAATCAATTTTCTGATGAAAAACGATGACCCCGGACCAGTCGAACGTTGAAAAAATGGTCAATATTGATGAAATTTTAACATTTAATCTTTTGACTTTAAATGATGGTTGGATGTGAGTTATTACTTTTTCAACTAAAATAAGTGTGTTTAAAGTCATTTCTGTGCCTGAAATTGGTCAAAATTGAAGATTTTGAGTAAGCAAAACTCTGTAAAAATGGCAGTTTTGGTCACTGTGAGGGTTTAAAAAGTGGTTATTCAACATGAGGCCTGATCCAAATGACATTTTGAATCATTTTTGGTAGAGTCCAAAAAATCAATTTTCTGATGAAAAACGATAACCCCGGACCAGTCGAACGTTGAAAAAATGGTCAATATTGATGAAATTTTAACATTTAATCTTTTGACTTTAAATGACGGTTGGATGTCAGTTATTACTTTTTCAACTAAAATAAGTGTGTTTAAAGTCATTTCTGTGCCTGAAATTGGTCAAAATTGAAGATTTTGAGTAAGCAAAACTCTGTAAAAATGGCAATTTTGGTCACTGTGAGGGTTTAAAAAGTGGTTATTCAACATGAGGCCCGATCCAAATGACATTTTGAATCATTTTTGGTAGAGTCCAAAAAATCCATTTTCTGATGAAAAACGATGACCCCGGACCAGTCAAGCGTTGAAAAAATGGTCAATATTGATGAAATTTTAACATTTAATCTTTTGACTTTAAATGACGGTTGGATGTGAGTTATTACTTTTCAACTAAAATAAGTGTGTTTAAAGTCATTTCTGTGCCTGAAATTGGTCAAAATTGAAGATTTTGAGTAAGCAAAACTCTGTAAAAATGGCAATTTTGGTCACTGTGAGGGTTTAAAAAGTGGTTATTCAACATGAGGCCCGATCCAAATGACATTTTGAATCATTTTTGGTAGAGTCCAAAAAATCAATTTTCTGATGAAAAACGATGACCCCGGACCAGTCGAACGTTGAAAAAATGGTCAATATTGATGAAATTTTAACATTTAATCTTTTGACTTTAAATGATGGTTGGATGTGAGTTATTACTTTTTCAACTAAAATAAGTGTGTTTAAAGTCATTTCTGTGCCTGAAATTGGTCAAATTGAAGATTTTGAGTAAGCAAAACTCTGTAAAAATGGCATTTTGGTCACTGTGAGGGTTTAAAAAGTGGTTATTCAACATGAGGCCCGATCCAAATGACAATTTTGAATCATTTTTGGTAGAGTCCAAAAAATCAATTTTCTGATGAAAAATGATGACCCCGGACCAGTCGAACGTTAAAAAAATGGTCAATATTGATGAAATTTTAACATTTAATCTTTTGACTTTAAATGACGGTTGGATGTGAGTTATTACTTTTTCAACTAAAATAAGTGTATTTAAAGTCATTTCTGTGCCTGAAATTGGTCAAAATTGAAGATTTTGAGTAAGCAAAACTCTGTAAAAATGGCAATTTTGGTCACTGTGAGGGTTTAAAAAGTGGTTATTCAACATGAGGCCCGATCCAAATGACATTTTGAATCATTTTTGGTAGAGTCCAAAAAATCCATTTTCTGATGAAAAACGATGACCCCGGACCAGTCGAACGTTGAAAAAATGGTCAATATTGATGAAATTTTAACATTTAATCTTTTGACTTTAAATGACGGTTGGATGTGAGTTATTACTTTTTCAACTAAAATAAGTGTGTTTAAAGTCATTTCTGTGCCTGAAATTGGTCAAAATTGAAGATTTTGAGTAAGCAAAACTCTGTAAAAATGGCAATTTTGGTCACTGTGAGGGTTTAAAAAGTGGTTATTCAACATGAGGCCCGATCCAAATGACATTTTGAATCATTTTTGGTAGAGTCCAAAAAATCAATTTTCTGATGAAAAACGATGACCCCGGACCAGTCGAACGTTGAAAAAATGGTCAATATTGATGAAATTTTAACATTTAATCTTTTGACTTTAAATGACGGTTGGATGTGAGTTATTACTTTTTCAACTAAAATAAGTGTGTTTAAAGTCATTTCTGTGCCTGAAATTGGTCAAAATTGAAGATTTTGAGTAAGCAAAACTCTGTAAAAATGGCAGCTTTGGTCACTGTGAGGGTTTAAAAAGTGGTTATTCAACATGAGGCCTGATCCAAATGACATTTTGAATCATTTTTGGTAGAGTCCAAAAAATCAATTTTCTGATGAAAAACGATGACCCCGGACCAGTCGAACGTTGAAAAAATGGTCAATATTGATGAAATTTTAACATTTAATCTTTTGACTTTAAATGACGGTTGGATGTGAGTTATTACTTTTTCAACTAAAATAAGTGTGTTTAAAGTCATTTCTGTGCCTGAAATTGGTCAAAATTGAAGATTTTGAGTAAGCAAAACTCTGTAAAAATGGCAGTTTTGGTCACTGTGAGGGTTTAAAAAATGGTTATTCAACATGAGGCCTGATCCAAATGACATTTTGAATCATTTTTGGTAGAGTCCAAAAAATCAATTTTCTGATGAAAAACGATAACCCCGGACAAGTCGAACGTTGAAAAAATGGTCAATATTGATGAAATGTTAACATTTAATCTTTTGACTTTAAATGACGGTTGGATGTCAGTTATTACTTTTTCAACTAAAATAAGTGTGTTTAAAGTCATTTCTGTGCCTGAAATTGGTCAAAATTGAAGATTTTGAGTAAGCAAAACTCTGTAAAAATGGCAATTTTGGTCACTGTGAGGGTTTAAAAAGTGGTTATTCAACATGAGGCCCGATCCAAATGACATTTTGAATCATTTTTGGTAGAGTCCAAAAAATCAATTTTCTGATGAAAAACGATGACCCCGGACCAGTCGAACGTTGAAAAAATGGTCAATATTGATGAAATTTTAATATTTAATCTTTTCACTTTAAATGACGGTTGGATGTGAGTTATTACTTTTTCAACTAAAATAAGTGTGTTTAAAGTCATTTCTGTGCCTGAAATTGGTCAAATTGAAGATTTTGAGTAAGCAAAACTCTGTAAAAATGGCAATTTTGGTCACTGTGAGGGTTTAAAAAGTGGTTATTCAACATGAGGCCCGATCCAAATGACATTTTGAATCATTTTTGGTAGAGTCCAAAAAATCAATTTTCTGATGAAAAACGATGACCCCGGACCAGTCGAACGTTCAAAAAATGGTCAATATTGATGAAATTTTAACATTTAATCTTTTGACTTTAAATGACGGTTGGATGTGAGTTATTACTTTTTCAACTAAAATAAGTTTGTTTAAAGTCATTTCTGTGCCTGAAATTGGTCAAAATTGAAGATTTTGAGTAAGCAAAACTCTGTAAAAATGGCAATTTTGGTCACTGTGAGGGTTTAAAAAGTGGTTATTCAACATGAGGCCCGATCCAAATGACATTTTGAATCATTTTTGGTAGAGTCCAAAAAATCAATTTTCTGATGAAAAACGATGACCCCGGACCAGTCGAACGTTGAAAATTTTGTCAATATTGATGAAATTTTAACATTTAATCTTTTGACTTTAAATGACGGTTGGATGTGAGTTATTACTTTTTCAACTAAAATAAGTGTATTTAAAGTCATTTCTGTGCCTGAAATTGGTCAAAATTGAAGATTTTGAGTAAGCAAAACTCTGTAAAAATGGCAATTTTGGTCACTGTGAGGGTTTAAAAAGTGGTTATTCAACATGAGGCCCGATCCAAATGACATTTTGAATCATTTTTGGTAGAGTCCAAAAAATCAATTTTCTGATGAAAAACGATGACCCCGGACCAGTCGAACGTTGAAAAAATGGTCAATATTGATGAAATTTTAACATTTAATCTTTTGACTTTAAATGACGGTTGGATGTGAGTTATTACTTTTTCAACTAAAATAAGTGTGTTTAAAGTCATTTCTGTGCCTGAAATTGGTCAAAATTGAAGATTTTGAGTAAGCAAAACTCTGTAAAAATGGCAATTTTGGTCACTGTGAGGGTTTAAAAAGTGGTTATTCAACATGAGGCCCGATCCAAATGACATTTTGAATCATTTTTGGTAGAGTCCAAAAAATCAATTTTCTGATGAAAAACGATGACCCCGGACCAGTGGAACGTTGAAAAAATGGTCAATATTGATGAAATTTTAATATTTAATCTTTTGACTTTAAATGACGGTTGGATGTGAGTTATTACTTTTTCAACTAAAATAAGTGTGTTTAAAGTCATTTCTGTGCCTGAAATTGGTCAAAATTGAAGATTTTGAGTAAGCAAAACTCTGTAAAAATTGCAGTTTTGGTCACTGTGAGGGTTTAAAAAGTGGGTATTCAACATGAGGCCCGATCCAAATGACATTTTGAATCATTTTTGGTAGAGTCCAAAAAATCAATTTTCTGATGAAAAACGATGACCCCGGACCAGTCGAACGTTGAAAAAATGGTCAATATTGATGAAATTTTAACATTTAATCTTTTGACTTTAAATGACGGTTGGATGTGAGTTATTACTTTTTCAACTAAAATAAGTGTGTTTAAAGTCATTTCTGTGCCTGAAATTGGTCAAAATTGAAGATTTTGAGTAAGCAAAACTCTGTAAAAATGGCAGTTTTGGTCACTGTGAGGGTTTAAAAAGTGGTTATTCAACATGAGGCCTGATCCAAATGACATTTTGAATCATTTTTGGTAGAGTCCAAAAAATCCATTTTCTGATGAAAAACGATGACCCCGGACCAGTCGAACGTTGAAAAAATGGTCAATATTGATGAAATTTTAACATTTAATCTTTTGACTTTAAATGACGGTTGGATGTCAGTTATTACTTTTTCAACTAAAATAAGTGTGTTTAAAGTCATTTCTGTGCCTGAAATTGGTCAAAATTGAAGATTTTGAGTAAGCAAAATTCTGTAAAAATGGCAGTTTTGGTCACTGTGAGGGTTTAAAAAGTGGTTATTCAACATGAGGCCTGATCCAAATGACATTTTGAATCATTTTTGGTAGAGTCCAAAAAATCAATTTTCTGATGAAAAACGATGACCCCGGACCAGTGGAACGTTGAAAAAATGGTCAATATTGATGAAATTTTAATATTTAATCTTTTGACTTTAAATGACGGTTGGATGTGAGTTATTACTTTTTCAACTAAAATAAGTGTGTTTAAAGTCATTTCTGTGCCTGAAATTGGTCAAAATTGAAGATTTTGAGTAAGCAAAACTCTGTAAAAATTGCAGTTTTGGTCACTGTGAGGGTTTAAAAAGTAGTTATTCAACATGAGGCCCGATCCAAATGACATTTTGAATCATTTTTGGTAGAGTCCAAAAAATCAATTTTCTGATGAAAAACGATGACCCCGGACCAGTCGAACGTTGAAAAAATGGTCAATATTGATGAAATTTTAACATTTAATCTTTTGACTTTAAATGACGGTTGGATGTGAGTTATTACTTTTTCAACTAAAATAAGTGTGTTTAAAGTCATTTCTGTGCCTGAAATTGGTCAAAATTGAAGATTTTGAGTAAGCAAAACTCTGTAAAAATGGCAGCTTTGGTCACTGTGAGGGTTTAAAAAGTGGTTATTCAACATGAGGCCTGATCCAAATGACATTTTGAATCATTTTTGGTAGAGTCCAAAAAATCAATTTTCTGATGAAAAGCGATGACCCCGGACCAGTCGAACGTTGAAAAAATGGTCAATATTGATGAAATTTTAACATTTAATCTTTTGACTTTAAATGACGGTTGGATGTGAGTTATTACTTTTTCAACTAAAATAAGTGTGTTTAAAGTCATTTCTGTGCCTGAAATTGGTCAAAATTGAAGATTTTGAGTAAGCAAAACTCTGTAAAAATGGCAGTTTTGGTCACTGTGAGGGTTTAAAAAGTGGTTATTCAACATGAGGCCTGATCCAAATGGCATTTTGAATCATTTTTGGTAGAGTCCAAAAAATCCATTTTCTGATGAAAAACGATGACCCCGGACCAGTCGAACGTTGAAAAAATGGTCAATATTGATGAAATTTTAACATTTAATCTTTTGACTTTAAATGACGGTTGGATGTCAGTTATTACTTTTTCAACTAAAATAAGTGTGTGTAAAGTCATTTCTGTGCCTGAAATTGGTCAAAATTGAAGATTTTGAGTAAGCAAAACTCTGTAAAAATGGCAGTTTTGGTCACTGTGAGGGTTTAAAACGTGGTTATTCAACATGAGGCCCGATCCAAATGACATTTTGAATCATTTTTGGTAGAGTCCAAAAAATCAATTTTCTGATGAAAAACAATGACCCCGGACCAGTCGAACGTTGAAAAAATGGTCAATATTGATGAAATTTTAACATTTAATCTTTTGACTTTAAATGACGGTTGGATGTGAGTTATTACTTTTTCAACTAAAATAAGTGTGTTTAAAGTCATTTCTGTGCCTGAAATAGGTCAAAATTGAAGATTTTGAGTAAGCAAAACTCTGTAAAAATGGCAGTTTTGGTCACTGTGAGGGTTTAAAAAGTGGTTATTCAACATGAGGCCTGATCCAAATGACATTTTGAATCATTTTTGGTAGAGTCCAAAAAATCAATTTTCTGATGAAAAACGATAACCCCGGACCAGTCGAACGTTGAAAAAATGGTCAATATTGATGAAATTTTAACATTTAATCTTTTGACTTTAAATGACGGTTGGATGTCAGTTATTACTTTTTCAACTAAAATAAGTGTGTTTAAAGTCATTTCTGTGCCTGAAATTGGTCAAAATTGAAGATTTTGAGTAAGCAAAACTCTGTAAAAATGGCAATTTTGGTCACTGTGAGGGTTTAAAAAGTGGTTATTCAACATGAGGCCCGATCCAAATGACATTTTGAATCATTTTTGGTAGAGTCCAAAAAATCCATTTTCTGATGAAAAACGATGACCCCGGACCAGTCGAACGTTGAAAAAATGGTCAATATTGATGAAATTTTAACATTTAATCTTTTGACTTTAAATGACGGTTGGATGTGAGTTATTACTTTTTCAACTAAAATAAGTGTGTTTAAAGTCATTTCTGTGCCTGAAATTGGTCAAAATTGAAGATTTTGAGTAAGCAAAACTCTGTAAAAATGGCAATTTTGGTCACTGTGAGGGTTTAAAAAGTGGTTATTCAACATGAGGCCCGATCCAAATGACATTTTGAATCATTTTTGGTAGAGTCCAAAAAATCAATTTTCTGATGAAAAACGATGACCCCGGACCAGTCGAACGTTGAAAAAATGGTCAATATTGATGAAATTTTAACATTTAATCTTTTGACTTTAAATGATGGTTGGATGTGAGTTATTACTTTTTCAACTAAAATAAGTGTGTTTAAAGTCATTTCTGTGCCTGAAATTGGTCAAATTGAAGATTTTGAGTAAGCAAAACTCTGTAAAAATGGCAGTTTTGGTCACTGTGAGGGTTTAAAAAGTGGTTATTCAACATGAGGCCTGATCCAAATGACATTTTGAATCATTTTTGGTAGAGTCCAAAAAATCAATTTTCTGATGAAAAACGATAACCCCGGACCAGTCGAACGTTGAAAAAATGGTCAATATTGATGAAATTTTAACATTTAATCTTTTGACTTTAAATGACGGTTGGATGTCAGTTATTACTTTTTCAACTAAAATAAGTGTGTTTAAAGTCATTTCTGTGCCTGAAATTGGTCAAAATTGAAGATTTTGAGTAAGCAAAACTCTGTAAAAATGGCAATTTTGGTCACTGTGAGGGTTTAAAAAGTGGTTATTCAACATGAGGCCCGATCCAAATGACATTTTGAATCATTTTTGGTAGAGTCCAAAAAATCCATTTTCTGATGAAAAACGATGACCCCGGACCAGTCGAACGTTGAAAAAATGGTCAATATTGATGAAATTTTAACATTTAATCTTTTGACTTTAAATGACGGTTGGATGTGAGTTATTACTTTTTCAACTAAAATAAGTGTGTTTAAAGTCATTTCTGTGCCTGAAATTGGTCAAAATTGAAGATTTTGAGTAAGCAAAACTCTGTAAAAATGGCAATTTTGGTCACTGTGAGGGTTTAAAAAGTGGTTATTCAACATGAGGCCCGATCCAAATGACATTTTGAATCATTTTTGGTAGAGTCCAAAAAATCAATTTTCTGATGAAAAACGATGACCCCGGACCAGTCGAACGTTGAAAAAATGGTCAATATTGATGAAATTTTAACATTTAATCTTTTGACTTTAAATGATGGTTGGATGTGAGTTATTACTTTTTCAACTAAAATAAGTGTGTTTAAAGTCATTTCTGTGCCTGAAATTGGTCAAAATTGAAGATTTTGAGTAAGCAAAACTCTGTAAAAATGGCAGTTTTGGTCACTGTGAGGGTTTAAAAAGTGGTTATTCAACATGAGGCCTGATCCAAATGACATTTTGAATCATTTTTGGTAGAGTCCAAAAAATCAATTTTCTGATGAAAAACGATAACCCCGGACCAGTCGAACGTTGAAAAAATGGTCAATATTGATGAAATTTTAACATTTAATCTTTTGACTTTAAATGACGGTTGGATGTCAGTTATTACTTTTTCAACTAAAATAAGTGTGTTTAAAGTCATTTCTGTGCCTGAAATTGGTCAAAATTGAAGATTTTGAGTAAGCAAAACTCTGTAAAAATGGCAATTTTGGTCACTGTGAGGGTTTAAAAAGTGGTTATTCAACATGAGGCCCGATCCAAATGACATTTTGAATCATTTTTGGTAGAGTCCAAAAAATCCATTTTCTGATGAAAAACGATGACCCCGGACCAGTCGAGCGTTGAAAAAATGGTCAATATTGATGAAATTTTAACATTTAATCTTTTGACTTTAAATGACGGTTGGATGTGAGTTATTACTTTTTCAACTAAAATAAGTGTGTTTAAAGTCATTTCTGTGCCTGAAATTGGTCAAAATTGAAGATTTTGAGTAAGCAAAACTCTGTAAAAATGGCAATTTTGGTCACTGTGAGGGTTTAAAAAGTGGTTATTCAACATGAGGCCCGATCCAAATGACATTTTGAATCATTTTTGGTAGAGTCCAAAAAATCAATTTTCTGATGAAAAACGATGACCCCGGACCAGTCGAACGTTGAAAAAATGGTCAATATTGATGAAATTTTAACATTTAATCTTTTGACTTTAAATGATGGTTGGATGTGAGTTATTACTTTTTCAACTAAAATAAGTGTGTTTAAAGTCATTTCTGTGCCTGAAATTGGTCAAATTGAAGATTTTGAGTAAGCAAAACTCTGTAAAAATGGCATTTTGGTCACTGTGAGGGTTTAAAAAGTGGTTATTCAACATGAGGCCCGATCCAAATGACAATTTTGAATCATTTTTGGTAGAGTCCAAAAAATCAATTTTCTGATGAAAAATGATGACCCCGGACCAGTCGAACGTTAAAAAAATGGTCAATATTGATGAAATTTTAACATTTAATCTTTTGACTTTAAATGACGGTTGGATGTGAGTTATTACTTTTTCAACTAAAATAAGTGTATTTAAAGTCATTTCTGTGCCTGAAATTGGTCAAAATTGAAGATTTTGAGTAAGCAAAACTCTGTAAAAATGGCAATTTTGGTCACTGTGAGGGTTTAAAAAGTGGTTATTCAACATGAGGCCCGATCCAAATGACATTTTGAATCATTTTTGGTAGAGTCCAAAAAATCCATTTTCTGATGAAAAACGATGACCCCGGACCAGTCGAACGTTGAAAAAATGGTCAATATTGATGAAATTTTAACATTTAATCTTTTGACTTTAAATGACGGTTGGATGTGAGTTATTACTTTTTCAACTAAAATAAGTGTGTTTAAAGTCATTTCTGTGCCTGAAATTGGTCAAAATTGAAGATTTTGAGTAAGCAAAACTCTGTAAAAATGGCAATTTTGGTCACTGTGAGGGTTTAAAAAGTGGTTATTCAACATGAGGCCCGATCCAAATGACATTTTGAATCATTTTTGGTAGAGTCCAAAAAATCCATTTTCTGATGAAAAACGATGACCCCGGACCAGTCGAACGTTGAAAAAATGGTCAATATTGATGAAATTTTAACATTTAATCTTTTGACTTTAAATGACGGTTGGATGTGAGTTATTACTTTTTCAACTAAAATAAGTGTGTTTAAAGTCATTTCTGTGCCTGAAATTGGTCAAAATTGAAGATTTTGAGTAAGCAAAACTCTGTAAAAATTGCAGTTTTGGTCACTGTGAGGGTTTAAAAAGTGGGTATTCAACATGAGGCCCGATCCAAATGACATTTTGAATCATTTTTGGTAGAGTCCAAAAAATCAATTTTCTGATGAAAAACGATGACCCCGGACCAGTCGAACGTTGAAAAAATGGTCAATATTGATGAAATTTTAACATTTAATCTTTTGACTTTAAATGACGGTTGGATGTGAGTTATTACTTTTTCAACTAAAATAAGTGTGTTTAAAGTCATTTCTGTGCCTGAAATTGGTCAAAATTGAAGATTTTGAGTAAGCAAAACTCTGTAAAAATGGCAGTTTTGGTCACTGTGAGGGTTTAAAAAGTGGTTATTCAACATGAGGCCTGATCCAAATGACATTTTGAATCATTTTTGGTAGAGTCCAAAAAATCCATTTTCTGATGAAAAACGATGACCCCGGACCAGTCGAACGTTGAAAAAATGGTCAATATTGATGAAATTTTAACATTTAATCTTTTGACTTTAAATGACGGTTGGATGTCAGTTATTACTTTTTCAACTAAAATAAGTGTGTTTAAAGTCATTTCTGTGCCTGAAATTGGTCAAAATTGAAGATTTTGAGTAAGCAAAACTCTGTAAAAATGGCAGTTTTGGTCAATGTGAAGGTTTAAAAAGTGGTTATTCAACATGAGGCCTGATCCAAATGACATTTTGAATCATTTTTGGTAGAGTCCAAAAAATCCATTTTCTGATGAAAAACGATGACCCCGGACCAGTCGAACATTGAAAAAATGGTCAATATTGATGAAATTTTAACATTTAATCTTTTGACTTTAAATGACGGTTGGATGTGAGTTATTACTTTTTCAACTAAAATAAGTGTGTTTAAAGTCATTTCTGTGCCTGAAATTGGTCAAAATTGAAGATTTTGAGTAAGCAAAACTCTGTAAAAATGGCAATTTTCGTCACTGTGAGGGTTTAAAAAGTGGTTATTGAACATGAGGCCCGATCCAAATGACATTTTGAATCATTTTTGGTAGAGTCCAAAAAATCAATTTTCTGATGAAAAACGATGACCCCGGACCAGTCGAACGTTGAAAAAATGGTCAATATTGATGAAATTTTAACATTTAATCTTTTGACTTTAAATGACGGTTGGATGTGAGTTATTACTTTTTCAACTAAAATAAGTGTGTTTAAAGTCATTTCTGTGCCTGAAATTGGTCAAAATTGAAGATTTTGAGTAAGCAAAACTCTGTAAAAATGGCAGCTTTGGTCACTGTGAGGGTTTAAAAAGTGGTTATTCAACATGAGGCCTGATCCAAATGACATTTTGAATCATTTTTGGTAGAGTCCAAAAAATCAATTTTCTGATGAAAAACGATGACCCCGGACCAGTCGAACGTTGAAAAAATGGTCAATATTGATGAAATTTTAACATTTAATCTTTTGACTTTAAATGACGGTTGGATGTGAGTTATTACTTTTTCAACTAAAATAAGTGTGTTTAAAGTCATTTCTGTGCCTGAAATTGGTCAAAATTGAAGATTTTGAGTAAGCAAAACTCTGTAAAAATGGCAGTTTTGGTCACTGTGAGGGTTTAAAAAATGGTTATTCAACATGAGGCCTGATCCAAATGACATTTTGAATCATTTTTGGTAGAGTCCAAAAAATCAATTTTCTGATGAAAAACGATAACCCCGGACAAGTCGAACGTTGAAAAAATGGTCAATATTGATGAAATTTTAACATTTAATCTTTTGACTTTAAATGACGGTTGGATGTCAGTTATTACTTTTTCAACTAAAATAAGTGTGTTTAAAGTCATTTCTGTGCCTGAAATTGGTCAAAATTGAAGATTTTGAGTAAGCAAAACTCTGTAAAAATGGCAATTTTGGTCACTGTGAGGGTTTAAAAAGTGGTTATTCAACATGAGGCCCGATCCAAATGACATTTTGAATCATTTTTGGTAGAGTCCAAAAAATCAATTTTCTGATGAAAAACGATGACCCCGGACCAGTCGAACGTTGAAAAAATGGTCAATATTGATGAAATTTTAATATTTAATCTTTTCACTTTAAATGACGGTTGGATGTGAGTTATTACTTTTTCAACTAAAATAAGTGTGTTTAAAGTCATTTCTGTGCCTGAAATTGGTCAAATTGAAGATTTTGAGTAAGCAAAACTCTGTAAAAATGGCAATTTTGGTCACTGTGAGGGTTTAAAAAGTGGTTATTCAACATGAGGCCCGATCCAAATGACATTTTGAATCATTTTTGGTAGAGTCCAAAAAATCAATTTTCTGATGAAAAACGATGACCCCGGACCAGTCGAACGTTCAAAAAATGGTCAATATTGATGAAATTTTAACATTTAATCTTTTGACTTTAAATGACGGTTGGATGTGAGTTATTACTTTTTCAACTAAAATAAGTTTGTTTAAAGTCATTTCTGTGCCTGAAATTGGTCAAAATTGAAGATTTTGAGTAAGCAAAACTCTGTAAAAATGGCAATTTTGGTCACTGTGAGGGTTTAAAAAGTGGTTATTCAACATGAGGCCCGATCCAAATGACATTTTGAATCATTTTTGGTAGAGTCCAAAAAATCAATTTTCTGATGAAAAACGATGACCCCGGACCAGTCGAACGTTGAAAAATTTGTCAATATTGATGAAATTTTAACATTTAATCTTTTGACTTTAAATGACGGTTGGATGTGAGTTATTACTTTTTCAACTAAAATAAGTGTATTTAAAGTCATTTCTGTGCCTGAAATTGGTCAAAATTGAAGATTTTGAGTAAGCAAAACTCTGTAAAAATGGCAATTTTGGTCACTGTGAGGGTTTAAAAAGTGGTTATTCAACATGAGGCCCGATCCAAATGACATTTTGAATCATTTTTGGTAGAGTCCAAAAAATCAATTTTCTGATGAAAAACGATGACCCCGGACCAGTCGAACGTTGAAAAAATGGTCAATATTGATGAAATTTTAACATTTAATCTTTTGACTTTAAATGACGGTTGGATGTGAGTTATTACTTTTTCAACTAAAATAAGTGTGTTTAAAGTCATTTCTGTGCCTGAAATTGGTCAAAATTGAAGATTTTGAGTAAGCAAAACTCTGTAAAAATGGCAATTTTGGTCACTGTGAGGGTTTAAAAAGTGGTTATTCAACATGAGGCCCGATCCAAATGACATTTTGAATCATTTTTGGTAGAGTCCAAAAAATCAATTTTCTGATGAAAAACGATGACCCCGGACCAGTGGAACGTTGAAAAAATGGTCAATATTGATGAAATTTTAATATTTAATCTTTTGACTTTAAATGACGGTTGGATGTGAGTTATTACTTTTTCAACTAAAATAAGTGTGTTTAAAGTCATTTCTGTGCCTGAAATTGGTCAAAATTGAAGATTTTGAGTAAGCAAAACTCTGTAAAAATTGCAGTTTTGGTCACTGTGAGGGTTTAAAAAGTGGGTATTCAACATGAGGCCCGATCCAAATGACATTTTGAATCATTTTTGGTAGAGTCCAAAAAATCAATTTTCTGATGAAAAACGATGACCCCGGACCAGTCGAACGTTGAAAAAATGGTCAATATTGATGAAATTTTAACATTTAATCTTTTGACTTTAAATGACGGTTGGATGTGAGTTATTACTTTTTCAACTAAAATAAGTGTGTTTAAAGTCATTTCTGTGCCTGAAATTGGTCAAAATTGAAGATTTTGAGTAAGCAAAACTCTGTAAAAATGGCAGTTTTGGTCACTGTGAGGGTTTAAAAAGTGGTTATTCAACATGAGGCCTGATCCAAATGACATTTTGAATCATTTTTGGTAGAGTCCAAAAAATCCATTTTCTGATGAAAAACGATGACCCCGGACCAGTCGAACGTTGAAAAAATGGTCAATATTGATGAAATTTTAACATTTAATCTTTTGACTTTAAATGACGGTTGGATGTCAGTTATTACTTTTTCAACTAAAATAAGTGTGTTTAAAGTCATTTCTGTGCCTGAAATTGGTCAAAATTGAAGATTTTGAGTAAGCAAAATTCTGTAAAAATGGCAGTTTTGGTCACTGTGAGGGTTTAAAAAGTGGTTATTCAACATGAGGCCCGATCCAAATGACATTTTGAATCATTTTTGGTAGAGTCCAAAAAATCAATTTTCTGATGAAAAACAATGACCCCGGACCAGTCGAACGTTGAAAAAATGGTCAATATTGATGAAATTTTAACATTTAATCTTTTGACTTTAAATGACGGTTGGATGTGAGTTATTACTTTTTCAACTAAAATAAGTGTGTTTAAAGTCATTTCTGTGCCTGAAATAGGTCAAAATTGAAGATTTTGAGTAAGCAAAACTCTGTAAAAATGGCAGTTTTGGTCACTGTGAGGGTTTAAAAAGTGGTTATTCAACATGAGGCCTGATCCAAATGACATTTTGAATCATTTTTGGTAGAGTCCAAAAAATCAATTTTCTGATGAAAAACGATGACCCCGGACCAGTGGAACGTTGAAAAAATGGTCAATATTGATGAAATTTTAATATTTAATCTTTTGACTTTAAATGACGGTTGGATGTGAGTTATTACTTTTTCAACTAAAATAAGTGTGTTTAAAGTCATTTCTGTGCCTGAAATTGGTCAAAATTGAAGATTTTGAGTAAGCAAAACTCTGTAAAAATTGCAGTTTTGGTCACTGTGAGGGTTTAAAAAGTAGTTATTCAACATGAGGCCCGATCCAAATGACATTTTGAATCATTTTTGGTAGAGTCCAAAAAATCAATTTTCTGATGAAAAACGATGACCCCGGACCAGTCGAACGTTGAAAAAATGGTCAATATTGATGAAATTTTAACATTTAATCTTTTGACTTTAAATGACGGTTGGATGTGAGTTATTACTTTTTCAACTAAAATAAGTGTGTTTAAAGTCATTTCTGTGCCTGAAATTGGTCAAAATTGAAGATTTTGAGTAAGCAAAACTCTGTAAAAATGGCAGCTTTGGTCACTGTGAGGGTTTAAAAAGTGGTTATTCAACATGAGGCCTGATCCAAATGACATTTTGAATCATTTTTGGTAGAGTCCAAAAAATCAATTTTCTGATGAAAAGCGATGACCCCGGACCAGTCGAACGTTGAAAAAATGGTCAATATTGATGAAATTTTAACATTTAATCTTTTGACTTTAAATGACGGTTGGATGTGAGTTATTACTTTTTCAACTAAAATAAGTGTGTTTAAAGTCATTTCTGTGCCTGAAATTGGTCAAAATTGAAGATTTTGAGTAAGCAAAACTCTGTAAAAATGGCAGTTTTGGTCACTGTGAGGGTTTAAAAAGTGGTTATTCAACATGAGGCCTGATCCAAATGGCATTTTGAATCATTTTTGGTAGAGTCCAAAAAATCCATTTTCTGATGAAAAACGATGACCCCGGACCAGTCGAACGTTGAAAAAATGGTCAATATTGATGAAATTTTAACATTTAATCTTTTGACTTTAAATGACGGTTGGATGTCAGTTATTACTTTTTCAACTAAAATAAGTGTGTTTAAAGTCATTTCTGTGCCTGAAATTGGTCAAAATTGAAGATTTTGAGTAAGCAAAACTCTGTAAAAATGGCAGTTTTGGTCACTGTGAGGGTTTAAAACGTGGTTATTCAACATGAGGCCCGATCCAAATGACATTTTGAATCATTTTTGGTAGAGTCCAAAAAATCAATTTTCTGATGAAAAACAATGACCCCGGACCAGTCGAACGTTGAAAAAATGGTCAATATTGATGAAATTTTAACATTTAATCTTTTGACTTTAAATGACGGTTGGATGTGAGTTATTACTTTTTCAACTAAAATAAGTGTGTTTAAAGTCATTTCTGTGCCTGAAATAGGTCAAAATTGAAGATTTTGAGTAAGCAAAACTCTGTAAAAATGGCAGTTTTGGTCACTGTGAGGGTTTAAAAAGTGGTTATTCAACATGAGGCCCGATCCAAATGACATTTTGAATCATTTTTGGTAGAGTCCAAAAAATCCATTTTCTGATGAAAAACGATGACCCCGGACCAGTCGAACGTTGAAAAAATGGTCAATATTGATGAAATTTTAACATTTAATCTTTTGACTTTAAATGACGGTTGGATGTGAGTTATTACTTTTTCAACTAAAATAAGTGTGTTTAAAGTCATTTCTGTGCCTGAAATTGGTCAAAATTGAAGATTTTGAGTAAGCAAAACTCTGTAAAAATGGCAATTTTGGTCACTGTGAGGGTTTAAAAAGTGGTTATTCAACATGAGGCCCGATCCAAATGACATTTTGAATCATTTTTGGTAGAGTCCAAAAAATCAATTTTCTGATGAAAAACGATGACCCCGGACCAGTCGAACGTTGAAAAAATGGTCAATATTGATGAAATTTTAACATTTAATCTTTTGACTTTAAATGATGGTTGGATGTGAGTTATTACTTTTTCAACTAAAATAAGTGTGTTTAAAGTCATTTCTGTGCCTGAAATTGGTCAAATTGAAGATTTTGAGTAAGCAAAACTCTGTAAAAATGGCAGTTTTGGTCACTGTGAGGGTTTAAAAAGTGGTTATTCAACATGAGGCCTGATCCAAATGACATTTTGAATCATTTTTGGTAGAGTCCAAAAAATCAATTTTCTGATGAAAAACGATAACCCCGGACCAGTCGAACGTTGAAAAAATGGTCAATATTGATGAAATTTTAACATTTAATCTTTTGACTTTAAATGACGGTTGGATGTCAGTTATTACTTTTTCAACTAAAATAAGTGTGTTTAAAGTCATTTCTGTGCCTGAAATTGGTCAAAATTGAAGATTTTGAGTAAGCAAAACTCTGTAAAAATGGCAATTTTGGTCACTGTGAGGGTTTAAAAAGTGGTTATTCAACATGAGGCCCGATCCAAATGACATTTTGAATCATTTTTGGTAGAGTCCAAAAAATCCATTTTCTGATGAAAAACGATGACCCCGGACCAGTCGAACGTTGAAAAAATGGTCAATATTGATGAAATTTTAACATTTAATCTTTTGACTTTAAATGACAGTTGGATGTGAGTTATTACTTTTTCAACTAAAATAAGTGTGTTTAAAGTCATTTCTGTGCCTGAAATTGGTCAAAATTGAAGATTTTGAGTAAGCAAAACTCTGTAAAAATGGCAATTTTGGTCACTGTGAGGGTTTAAAAAGTGGTTATTCAACATGAGGCCCGATCCAAATGACATTTTGAATCATTTTTGGTAGAGTCCAAAAAATCAATTTTCTGATGAAAAACGATGACCCCGGACCAGTCGAACGTTGAAAAAATGGTCAATATTGATGAAATTTTAACATTTAATCTTTTGACTTTAAATGATGGTTGGATGTGAGTTATTACTTTTTCAACTAAAATAAGTGTGTTTAAAGTCATTTCTGTGCCTGAAATTGGTCAAATTGAAGATTTTGAGTAAGCAAAACTCTGTAAAAATGGCATTTTGGTCACTGTGAGGGTTTAAAAAGTGGTTATTCAACATGAGGCCCGATCCAAATGACAATTTTGAATCATTTTTGGTAGAGTCCAAAAAATCAATTTTCTGATGAAAAATGATGACCCCGGACCAGTCGAACGTTAAAAAAATGGTCAATATTGATGAAATTTTAACATTTAATCTTTTGACTTTAAATGACGGTTGGATGTGAGTTATTACTTTTTCAACTAAAATAAGTGTATTTAAAGTCATTTCTGTGCCTGAAATTGGTCAAAATTGAAGATTTTGAGTAAGCAAAACTCTGTAAAAATGGCAATTTTGGTCACTGTGAGGGTTTAAAAAGTTGTTATTCAACATGAGGCCCGATCCAAATGACATTTTGAATCATTTTTGGTAGAGTCCAAAAAATCCATTTTCTGATGAAAAACGATGACCCCGGACCAGTCGAACGTTGAAAAAATGGTCAATATTGATGAAATTTTAACATTTAATCTTTTGACTTTAAATGACGGTTGGATGTGAGTTATTACTTTTTCAACTAAAATAAGTGTGTTTAAAGTCATTTCTGTGCCTGAAATTGGTCAAAATTGAAGATTTTGAGTAAGCAAAACTCTGTAAAAATGGCAATTTTGGTCACTGTGAGGGTTTAAAAAGTGGTTATTCAACATGAGGCCCGATCCAAATGACATTTTGAATCATTTTTGGTAGAGTCCAAAAAATCAATTTTCTGATGAAAAACGATGACCCCGGACCAGTCGAACGTTGAAAAAATGGTCAATATTGATGAAATTTTAATATTTAATCTTTTGACTTTAAATGACGGTTGGATGTGAGTTATTACTTTTTCAACTAAAATAAGTGTGTTTAAAGTCATTTCTGTGCCTGAAATTGGTCAAAATTGAAGATTTTGAGTAAGCAAAACTCTGTAAAAATTGCAGTTTTGGTCACTGTGAGGGTTTAAAAAGTGGTTATTCAACATGAGGCCCGATCCAAATGACATTTTGAATCATTTTTGGTAGAGTCCAAAAAATCAATTTTCTGATGAAAAACGATGACCCCGGACCAGTCGAACGTTGAAAAAATGGTCAATATTGATGAAATTTTAACATTTAATCTTTTGACTTTAAATGACGGTTGGATGTGAGTTATTACTTTTTCAACTAAAATAAGTGTGTTTAAAGTCATTTCTGTGCCTGAAATTGGTCAAAATTGAAGATTTTGAGTAAGCAAAACTCTGTAAAAATGGCAGCTTTGGTCACTGTGAGGGTTTAAAAAGTGGTTATTCAACATGAGGCCTGATCCAAATGACATTTTGAATCATTTTTGGTAGAGTCCAAAAAATCAATTTTCTGATGAAAAGCGATGACCCCGGACCAGTCGAACGTTGAAAAAATGGTCAATATTGATGAAATTTTAACATTTAATCTTTTGACTTCAAATGACGGTTGGATGTGAGTTATTACTTTTTCAACTAAAATAAGTGTGTTTAAAGTCATTTCTGTGCCTGAAATTGGTCAAAATTGAAGATTTTGAGTAAGCAAAACTCTGTAAAAATGGCAGTTTTGGTCACTGTGAGGGTTTAAAAAGTGGTTATTCAACATGAGGCCTGATCCAAATGACATTTTGAATCATTTTTGGTAGAGTCCAAAAAATCCATTTTCTGATGAAAAACGATGACCCCGGACCAGTCGAACGTTGAAAAAATGGTCAATATTGATGAAATTTTAACATTTAATCTTTTGACTTTAAATGACGGTTGGATGTCAGTTATTACTTTTTCAACTAAAATAAGTGTGTTTAAAGTCATTTCTGTGCCTGAAATTGGTCAAAATTGAAGATTTTGAGTAAGCAAAACTCTGTAAAAATGGCAGTTTTGGTCACTGTGAGGGTTTAAAAAGTGGTTATTCAACATGAGGCCTGATCCAAATGACATTTTGAATCATTTTTGGTAGAGTCCAAAAAATCAATTTTCTGATGAAAAGCGATGACCCCGGACCAGTCGAACGTTGAAAAAATGGTCAATATTGATGAAATTTTAACATTTAATCTTTTGACTTTAAATGACGGTTGGATGTGAGTTATTACTTTTTCAACTAAAATAAGTGTGTTTAAAGTCATTTCTGTGCCTGAAATTGGTCAAAATTGAAGATTTTGAGTAAGCAAAACTCTGTAAAAATGGCAGTTTTGGTCACTGTGAGGGTTTAAAAAGTGGTTATTCAACATGAGGCCTGATCCAAATGACATTTTGAATCATTTTTGGTAGAGTCCAAAAAATCAATTTTCTGATGAAAAACGATAACCCCGGACCAGTCGAACGTTGAAAAAATGGTCAATATTGATGAAATTTTAACATTTAATCTTTTGACTTTAAATGACGGTTGGATGTCAGTTATTACTTTTTCAACTAAAATAAGTGTGTTTAAAGTCATTTCTGTGCCTGAAATTGGTCAAAATTGAAGATTTTGAGTAAGCAAAACTCTGTAAAAATGGCAATTTTGGTCACTGTGAGGGTTTAAAAAGTGGTTATTCAACATGAGGCCCGATCCAAATGACATTTTGAATCATTTTTGGTAGAGTCCAAAAAATCCATTTTCTGATGAAAAACGATGACCCCGGACCAGTCGAACGTTGAAAAAATGGTCAATATTGATGAAATTTTAACATTTAATCTTTTGACTTTAAATGACGGTTGGATGTGAGTTATTACTTTTTCAACTAAAATAAGTGTGTTTAAAGTCATTTCTGTGCCTGAAATTGGTCAAAATTGAAGATTTTGAGTAAGCAAAACTCTGTAAAAATGGCAATTTTGGTCACTGTGAGGGTTTAAAAAGTGGTTATTCAACATGAGGCCCGATCCAAATGACATTTTGAATCATTTTTGGTAGAGTCCAAAAAATCAATTTTCTGATGAAAAACGATGACCCCGGACCAGTCGAACGTTGAAAAAATGGTCAATATTGATGAAATTTTAACATTTAATCTTTTGACTTTAAATGACGGTTGGATGTGAGTTATTACTTTTTCAACTAAAATAAGTGTGTTTAAAGTCATTTCTGTGCCTGAAATTGGTCAAAATTGAAGATTTTGAGTAAGCAAAACTCTGTAAAAATGGCAATTTTGGTCACTGTGAGGGTTTAAAAAGTGGTTATTCAACATGAGGCCCGATCCAAATGACAATTTTGAATCATTTTTGGTAGAGTCCAAAAAATCAATTTTCTGATGAAAAATGATGACCCCGGACCAGTCGAACGTTAAAAAAATGGTCAATATTGATGAAATTTTAACATTTAATCTTTTGACTTTAAATGACGGTTGGATGTGAGTTATTACTTTTTCAACTAAAATAAGTGTATTTAAAGTCATTTCTGTGCCTGAAATTGGTCAAAATTGAAGATTTTGAGTAAGCAAAACTCTGTAAAAATGGCAATTTTGGTCACTGTGAGGGTTTAAAAAGTGGTTATTCAACATGAGGCCCGATCCAAATGACATTTTGAATCATTTTTGGTACAGTCCAAAAAATCCATTTTCTGATGAAAAACGATGACCCCGGACCAGTCGAACGTTGAAAAAATGGTCAATATTGATGAAATTTTAACATTTAATCTTTTGACTTTAAATGACGGTTGGATGTGAGTTATTACTTTTTCAACTAAAATAAGTGTGTTTAAAGTCATTTCTGTGCCTGAAATTGGTCAAAATTGAAGATTTTGAGTAAGCAAAACTCTGTAAAAATGGTATTTTGGTCACTGTGAGGGTTTAAAAAGTGGTTATTCAACATGAGGCCCGATCCAAATGACATTTTGAATCATTTTTGGTAGAGTCCAAAAAATCAATTTTCTGATGAAAAACGATGACCCCGGACCAGTCGAACGTTGAAAAAATGGTCAATATTGATGAAATTTTAATATTTAATCTTTTGACTTTAAATGACGGTTGGATGTGAGTTATTACTTTTTCAACTAAAATAAGTGTGTTTAAAGTCATTTCTGTGCCTGAAATTGGTCAAAATTGAAGATTTTGAGTAAGCAAAACTCTGTAAAAATGGCAGTTTTGGTCACTGTGAGGGTTTAAAAAGTGGTTATCAACATGAGGCCCGATCCAAATGACATTTTGAATCATTTTTGGTAGAGTCCAAAAAATTAATTTTCTGATGAAAAACGATGACCCCGGACCAGTCGAACGTTGAAAAAATGGTCAATATTGATGAAATTTTAACATTTAATCTTTTGACTTTAAATGACGGTTGGATGTGAGTTATTACTTTTTCTACTAAAATAAGTGTGTTTAAAGTCATTTCTGTGCCTGAAATTGGTCAAAATTGAAGATTTTGAGTAAGCAAAACTCTGTAAAAATGGCAATTTTGGTCACTGTGAGGGTTTAAAAAGTGGTTATTCAACATGAGGCCCGATCCAAATGACATTTTGAATCATTTTTGGTAGAGTCCAAAAAATTCATTTTCTGATGAAAAACGATGACCCCGGACCAGTCGAACGTTGAAAAAATGGTCAATATTGATGAAATTTTACTATTTAATCTTTTGACTTCAAATGACGGTTGGATGTGAGTTATTACTTTTTCAACTAAAATAAGTGTGTTTAAAGTCATTTCTGTGCCTGAAATTGGTCAAAATTGAAGATTTTGAGTAAGCAAAACTCAGTAAAAATGGCAGTTTTGGTCACTGTGAGGGTTTAAAAAGTGGTTATTCAACATGAGGCCCGATCCAAATGACATTTTGAATTATTTTTGGTAGAGTCCAAAAAATCAATTTTCTGATGAAAAACGATGACCCCGGACCAGTCGAACGTTGAAAAAATGGTCAATATTGATGAAATTTTAACATTTAATCTTTTGACTTTAAATGACGGTTGCATGTGAGTTATTACTTTTTCAACTAAAATAAGTGTGTTTAAAGTCATTTCTGTGCCTGAAATTGGTCAAAATTGAAGATTTTGAGTAAGCAAAACTCTGTAAAAATTGCAGTTTTGGTCACTGTGAGGGTTTAAAAAGTGGTTATCAACATGAGGCCCGATCCAAATGACATTTTGAATCATTTTTGGTAGAGTCCAAAAAATCAATTTTCTGATGAAAAACGATGACCCCGGACCAGTCGAACGTTGAAAAAATGGTCAATATTGATGAAATTTTAACATTTAATCTTTTGACTTTAAATGACGGTTGGATGTGAGTTATTACTTTTTCAACTAAAATGAGTGTGTTTAAAGTCATTTCTGTGCCTGAAATGGTCAAAATTGAAGATTTTGAGTAAGCAAAACTCTGTAAAAATGGCAATTTTGGTCACTGTGAGGGTTTAAAAAGTGGTTATTCAACATGAGGCCCGATCCAAATGACATTTTGAATCATTTTTGGTAGAGTCCAAAAAATCAATTTTCTGATGAAAAACGGTGACCCCGGACCAGTCGAACGTTGAAAAAATGGTCAATATTGATGAAATTTTAATATTTAATCTTTTCACTTTAAATGACGGTTGGATGTGAGTTATTACTTTTTCAACTAAAATAAGTGTGTTTAAAGTCATTTCTGTGCCTGAAATTGGTCAAATTGAAGATTTTGAGTAAGCAAAACTCTGTAAAAATGGCAATTTTGGTCACTGTGAGGGTTTAAAAAGTGGTTATTCAACATGAGGCCCGATCCAAATGACATTTTGAATCATTTTTGGTAGAGTCCAAAAAATCAATTTTCTGATGAAAAACGATGACCCCGGACCAGTCGAACGTTCAAAAAATGGTCAATATTGATGAAATTTTAACATTTAATCTTTTGACTTTAAATGACGGTTGGATGTCAGTTATTACTTTTTCAACTAAAATAAGTGTGTTTAAAGTCATTTCTGTGCCTGAAATTGGTCAAAATTGAAGATTTTGAGTAAGCAAAACTCTGTAAAATGGCAATTTTGGTCACTGTGAGGGTTTAAAAAGTGGTTATTCAACATGAGGCCCGATCCAAATGACATTTTGAATCATTTTTGGTAGAGTCCAAAAAATCAATTTTCTGATGAAAAACGATGACCCCGGACCAGTCGAACGTTGAAAAAATGGTCAATATTGATGAAATTTTAATATTTAATCTTTTCACTTTAATTGACGGTTGGATGTGAGTTATTACTTTTTCAACTAAAATAAGTTTGTTTAAAGTCATTTCTGTGCCTGAAATTGGTCAAAATTGAAGATTTTGAGTAAGCAAAACTCTGTAAAAATGGCAATTTTGGTCACTGTGAGGGTTTAAAAAGTGGTTATTCAACATGAGGCCCGATCCAAATGACATTTTGAATCATTTTTGGTAGAGTCCAAAAAATCCATTTTCTGATGAAAAACGATGACCCCGGACCAGTCGAACGTTGAAAAAATTGTCAATATTGATGAAATTTTAACATTTAATCTTTTGACTTTAAATGACGGTTGGATGTGAGTTATTACTTTTTCAACTAAAATGAGTGTATTTAAAGTCATTTCTGTGCCTGAAATTGGTCAAAATTGAAGATTTTGAGTAAGCAAAACTCTGTAAAAATGGCAATTTTGGTCACTGTGAGGGTTTAAAAAGTGGTTATTCAACATGAGGCCCGATCCAAATGACATTTTGAATCATTTTTGGTAGAGTCCAAAAAATCAATTTTCTGATGAAAAACGATGACCCCGGACCAGTCGAACGTTGAAAAAATGGTCAATATTGATGAAATTTTAACATTTAATCTTTTGACTTTAAATGACGGTTGGATGTGAGTTATTACTTTTTCAACTAAAATAAGTGTGTTTAAAGTCATTTCTGTGCCTGAAATTGGTCAAAATTGAAGATTTTGAGTAAGCAAAACTCTGTAAAAATGGCAATTTTGGTCACTGTGAGGGTTTAAAAAGTGGTTATTCAACATGAGGCCCGATCCAAATGACATTTTGAATCATTTTTGGTAGAGTACAAAAAATCAATTTTCTGATGAAAAACGATGACCCCGGACCAGTCGAACGTTGAAAAAATGGTCAATATTGATAAAATTTTAATATTTAATCTTTTGACTTCAAATGACGGTTGGATGTGAGTTATTACTTTTTCAACTAAAATAAGTGTGTTTAAAGTCATTTCTGTGCCTGAAATTGGTCAAAATTGAAGATTTTGAGTAAGCAAAACTCTGTAAAAATTGCAGTTTTGGTCACTGTGAGGGTTTAAAAAGTGGTTATTCAACATGAGGCCCGATCCAAATGACATTTTGAATCATTTTTGGTAGAGTCCAAAAAATCAATTTTCTGATGAAAAACGATGACCCCGGACCAGTCGAACGTTGAAAAAATGGTCAATATTGATGAAATTTTAACATTTAATCTTTTGACTTTAAATGACGGTTGGATGTGAGTTATTACTTTTTCAACTAAAATAAGTGTGTTTAAAGTCGTTTCTGTGCCTGAAATTGGTCAAAATTGAAGATTTTGAGTAAGCAAAACTCTGTAAAAATGGCAGTTTTGGTCACTGTGAGGGTTTAAAAAGTGGTTATTCAACATGAGGCCTGATCCAAATGACATTTTGAATCATTTTTGGTAGAGTCCAAAAAATCCATTTTCTGATGAAAAACGATGACCCCGGACCAGTCGAACGTTGAAAAAATGGTCAATATTGATGAAATTTTAACATTTAATCTTTTGACTTTAAATGACGGTTGGATGTGAGTTATTACTTTTTCAACTAAAATAAGTGTGTTTAAAGTCATTTCTGTGCCTGAAATTGGTCAAAATTGAAGATTTTGAGTAAGCAAAACTCTGTAAAAATGGCAGCTTTGGTCACTGTGAGGGTTTAAAAAGTGGTTATTCAACATGAGGCCTGATCCAAATGACATTTTGAATCATTTTTGGTAGAGTCCAAAAAATCAATTTTCTGATGAAAAGCGATGACCCCGGACCAGTCGAACGTTGAAAAAATGGTCAATATTGATGACATTTTAACATTTAATCTTTTGACTTTAAATGACGGTTGGATGTGAGTTATTACTTTTTCAACTAAAATAAGTGTGTTTAAAGTCATTTCTGTGCCTGAAATTGGTCAAAATTGAAGATTTTGAGTAAGCAAAACTCTGTAAAAATGGCAGTTTTGGTCACTGTGAGGGTTTAAAAAGTGGTTATTCAACATGAGGCCTGATCCAAATGACATTTTGAATCATTTTTGGTAGAGTCCAAAAAATCCATTTTCTGATGAAAAACGATGACCCCGGACCAGTCGAACGTTGAAAAAATGGTCAATATTGATGAAATTTTAACATTTAATCTTTTGACTTTAAATGACGGTTGGATGTCAGTTATTACTTTTTCAACTAAAATAAGTGTGTTTAAAGTCATTTCTGTGCCTGAAATTGGTCAAAATTGAAGATTTTGAGTAAGCAAAACTCTGTAAAAATGGCAGTTTTGGTCACTGTGAGGGTTTAAAACGTGGTTATTCAACATGAGGCCCGATCCAAATGACATTTTGAATCATTTTTGGTAGAGTCCAAAAAATCCATTTTCTGATGAAAAACAATGACCCCGGACCAGTCGAACGTTGAAAAAATGGTCAATATTGATGAAATTTTAACATTTAATCTTTTGACTTTAAATGACGGTTGGATGTGAGTTATTACTTTTTCAACTAAAATAAGTGTGTTTAAAGTCATTTCTGTGCCTGAAATAGGTCAAAATTGAAGATTTTGAGTAAGCAAAACTCTGTAAAAATGGCAATTTTGGTCACTGTGAGGGTTTAAAAAGTGGTTATTCAACATGAGGCCCGATCCAAATGACATTTTGAATCATTTTTGGTAGAGTCCAAAAAATCCATTTTCTGTTGAAAAACGATGACCCCGGACCAGTCGAACGTTGAAAAAATGGTCAATATTGATGAAATTTTAACATTTAATCTTTTGACTTTAAATGACGGTTGGATGTGAGTTATTACTTTTTCAACTAAAATAAGTGTGTTTAAAGTCATTTCTGTGCCTGAAATAGGTCAAAATTGAAGATTTTGAGTAAGCAAAACTCTGTAAAAATGGCAATTTTGGTCACTGTGAGGGTTTAAAAAGTGGTTATTCAACATGAGGCCCGATCCAAATGACATTTTGAATCATTTTTGGTAGAGTCCAAAAAATCCATTTTCTGATGAAAAACGATGACCCCGGACCAGTCGAACGTTGAAAAAATGGTCAATATTGATGAAATTTTAACATTTAATCTTTTGACTTTAAATGACGGTTGGATGTGAGTTATTACTTTTTCAACTAAAATAAGTGTGTTTAAAGTCATTTCTGTGCCTGAAATTGGTCAAAATTGAAGATTTTGAGTAAGCAAAACTCTGTAAAAATGGCAATTTTGGTCACTGTGAGGGTTTAAAAAGTGGTTATTCAACATGAGGCCCGATCCAAATGACATTTTGAATCATTTTTGGTAGAGTCCAAAAAATCAATTTTCTGATGAAAAACGGTGACCCCGGACCAGTCGAACGTTGAAAAAATGGTCAATATTGATGAAATTTTAATATTTAATCTTTTCACTTTAAATGACGGTTGGATGTGAGTTATTACTTTTTCAACTAAAATAAGTGTGTTTAAAGTCATTTCTGTGCCTGAAATTGGTCAAATTGAAGATTTTGAGTAAGCAAAACTCTGTAAAAATGGCAATTTTGGTCACTGTGAGGGTTTAAAAAGTGGTTATTCAACATGAGGCCCGATCCAAATGACATTTTGAATCATTTTTGGTAGAGTCCAAAAAATCAATTTTCTGATGAAAAACGATGACCCCGGACCAGTCGAACGTTCAAAAAATGGTCAATATTGATGAAATTTTAACATTTAATCTTTTGACTTTAAATGACGGTTGGATGTCAGTTATTACTTTTTCAACTAAAATAAGTGTGTTTAAAGTCATTTCTGTGCCTGAAATTGGTCAAAATTGAAGATTTTGAGTAAGCAAAACTCTGTAAAATGGCAATTTTGGTCACTGTGAGGGTTTAAAAAGTGGTTATTCAACATGAGGCCCGATCCAAATGACATTTTGAATCATTTTTGGTAGAGTCCAAAAAATCAATTTTCTGATGAAAAACGATGACCCCGGACCAGTCGAACGTTGAAAAAATGGTCAATATTGATGAAATTTTAATATTTAATCTTTTCACTTTAATTGACGGTTGGATGTGAGTTATTACTTTTTCAACTAAAATAAGTTTGTTTAAAGTCATTTCTGTGCCTGAAATTGGTCAAAATTGAAGATTTTGAGTAAGCAAAACTCTGTAAAAATGGCAATTTTGGTCACTGTGAGGGTTTAAAAAGTGGTTATTCAACATGAGGCCCGATCCAAATGACATTTTGAATCATTTTTGGTAGAGTCCAAAAAATCCATTTTCTGATGAAAAACGATGACCCCGGACCAGTCGAACGTTGAAAAAATTGTCAATATTGATGAAATTTTAACATTTAATCTTTTGACTTTAAATGACGGTTGGATGTGAGTTATTACTTTTTCAACTAAAATGAGTGTATTTAAAGTCATTTCTGTGCCTGAAATTGGTCAAAATTGAAGATTTTGAGTAAGCAAAACTCTGTAAAAATGGCAATTTTGGTCACTGTGAGGGTTTAAAAAGTGGTTATTCAACATGAGGCCCGATCCAAATGACATTTTGAATCATTTTTGGTAGAGTCCAAAAAATCAATTTTCTGATGAAAAACGATGACCCCGGACCAGTCGAACGTTGAAAAAATGGTCAATATTGATGAAATTTTAACATTTAATCTTTTGACTTTAAATGACGGTTGGATGTGAGTTATTACTTTTTCAACTAAAATAAGTGTGTTTAAAGTCATTTCTGTGCCTGAAATTGGTCAAAATTGAAGATTTTGAGTAAGCAAAACTCTGTAAAAATGGCAATTTTGGTCACTGTGAGGGTTTAAAAAGTGGTTATTCAACATGAGGCCCGATCCAAATGACATTTTGAATCATTTTTGGTAGAGTACAAAAAATCAATTTTCTGATGAAAAACGATGACCCCGGACCAGTCGAACGTTGAAAAAATGGTCAATATTGATAAAATTTTAATATTTAATCTTTTGACTTCAAATGACGGTTGGATGTGAGTTATTACTTTTTCAACTAAAATAAGTGTGTTTAAAGTCATTTCTGTGCCTGAAATTGGTCAAAATTGAAGATTTTGAGTAAGCAAAACTCTGTAAAAATTGCAGTTTTGGTCACTGTGAGGGTTTAAAAAGTGGTTATTCAACATGAGGCCCGATCCAAATGACATTTTGAATCATTTTTGGTAGAGTCCAAAAAATCAATTTTCTGATGAAAAACGATGACCCCGGACCAGTCGAACGTTGAAAAAATGGTCAATATTGATGAAATTTTAACATTTAATCTTTTGACTTTAAATGACGGTTGGATGTGAGTTATTACTTTTTCAACTAAAATAAGTGTGTTTAAAGTCGTTTCTGTGCCTGAAATTGGTCAAAATTGAAGATTTTGAGTAAGCAAAACTCTGTAAAAATGGCAGTTTTGGTCACTGTGAGGGTTTAAAAAGTGGTTATTCAACATGAGGCCTGATCCAAATGACATTTTGAATCATTTTTGGTAGAGTCCAAAAAATCCATTTTCTGATGAAAAACGATGACCCCGGACCAGTCGAACGTTGAAAAAATGGTCAATATTGATGAAATTTTAACATTTAATCTTTTGACTTTAAATGACGGTTGGATGTGAGTTATTACTTTTTCAACTAAAATAAGTGTGTTTAAAGTCATTTCTGTGCCTGAAATTGGTCAAAATTGAAGATTTTGAGTAAGCAAAACTCTGTAAAAATGGCAGCTTTGGTCACTGTGAGGGTTTAAAAAGTGGTTATTCAACATGAGGCCTGATCCAAATGACATTTTGAATCATTTTTGGTAGAGTCCAAAAAATCAATTTTCTGATGAAAAGCGATGACCCCGGACCAGTCGAACGTTGAAAAAATGGTCAATATTGATGAAATTTTAACATTTAATCTTTTGACTTTAAATGACGGTTGGATGTGAGTTATTACTTTTTCAACTAAAATAAGTGTGTTTAAAGTCATTTCTGTGCCTGAAATTGGTCAAAATTGAAGATTTTGAGTAAGCAAAACTCTGTAAAAATGGCAGTTTTGGTCACTGTGAGGGTTTAAAAAGTGGTTATTCAACATGAGGCCTGATCCAAATGACATTTTGAATCATTTTTGGTAGAGTCCAAAAAATCCATTTTCTGATGAAAAACGATGACCCCGGACCAGTCGAACGTTGAAAAAATGGTCAATATTGATGAAATTTTAACATTTAATCTTTTGACTTTAAATGACGGTTGGATGTCAGTTATTACTTTTTCAACTAAAATAAGTGTGTTTAAAGTCATTTCTGTGCCTGAAATTGGTCAAAATTGAAGATTTTGAGTAAGCAAAACTCTGTAAAAATGGCAGTTTTGGTCACTGTGAGGGTTTAAAACGTGGTTATTCAACATGAGGCCCGATCCAAATGACATTTTGAATCATTTTTGGTAGAGTCCAAAAAATCCATTTTCTGATGAAAAACAATGACCCCGGACCAGTCGAACGTTGAAAAAATGGTCAATATTGATGAAATTTTAACATTTAATCTTTTGACTTTAAATGACGGTTGGATGTGAGTTATTACTTTTTCAACTAAAATAAGTGTGTTTAAAGTCATTTCTGTGCCTGAAATAGGTCAAAATTGAAGATTTTGAGTAAGCAAAACTCTGTAAAAATGGCAATTTTGGTCACTGTGAGGGTTTAAAAAGTGGTTATTCAACATGAGGCCCGATCCAAATGACATTTTGAATCATTTTTGGTAGAGTCCAAAAAATCCATTTTCTGTTGAAAAACGATGACCCCGGACCAGTCGAACGTTGAAAAAATGGTCAATATTGATGAAATTTTAACATTTAATCTTTTGACTTTAAATGACGGTTGGATGTGAGTTATTACTTTTTCAACTAAAATAAGTGTGTTTAAAGTCATTTCTGTGCCTGAAATAGGTCAAAATTGAAGATTTTGAGTAAGCAAAACTCTGTAAAAATGGCAATTTTGGTCACTGTGAGGGTTTAAAAAGTGGTTATTCAACATGAGGCCCGATCCAAATGACATTTTGAATCATTTTTGGTAGAGTCCAAAAAATCCATTTTCTGATGAAAAACGATGACCCCGGACCAGTCGAACGTTGAAAAAATGGTCAATATTGATGAAATTTTAACATTTAATCTTTTGACTTTAAATGACGGTTGGATGTGAGTTATTACTTTTTCAACTAAAATAAGTGTGTTTAAAGTCATTTCTGTGCCTGAAATTGGTCAAAATTGAAGATTTTGAGTAAGCAAAACTCTGTAAAAATGGCAATTTTGGTCACTGTGAGGGTTTAAAAAGTGGTTATTCAACATGAGGCCCGATCCAAATGACATTTTGAATCATTTTTGGTAGAGTCCAAAAAATCAATTTTCTGATGAAAAACGATGACCCCGGACCAGTCGAACGTTGAAAAAATGGTCAATATTGATGAAATTTTAACATTTAATCTTTTGACTTTAAATGATGGTTGGATGTGAGTTATTACTTTTTCAACTAAAATAAGTGTGTTTAAAGTCATTTCTGTGCCTGAAATTGGTCAAATTGAAGATTTTGAGTAAGCAAAACTCTGTAAAAATGGCAGTTTTGGTCACTGTGAGGGTTTAAAAAGTGGTTATTCAACATGAGGCCTGATCCAAATGACATTTTGAATCATTTTTGGTAGAGTCCAAAAAATCAATTTTCTGATGAAAAACGATAACCCCGGACCAGTCGAACGTTGAAAAAATGGTCAATATTGATGAAATTTTAACATTTAATCTTTTGACTTTAAATGACGGTTGGATGTCAGTTATTACTTTTTCAACTAAAATAAGTGTGTTTAAAGTCATTTCTGTGCCTGAAATTGGTCAAAATTGAAGATTTTGAGTAAGCAAAACTCTGTAAAAATGGCAATTTTGGTCACTGTGAGGGTTTAAAAAGTGGTTATTCAACATGAGGCCCGATCCAAATGACATTTTGAATCATTTTTGGTAGAGTCCAAAAAATCCATTTTCTGATGAAAAACGATGACCCCGGACCAGTCGAACGTTGAAAAAATGGTCAATATTGATGAAATTTTAACATTTAATCTTTTGACTTTAAATGACGGTTGGATGTGAGTTATTACTTTTTCAACTAAAATAAGTGTGTTTAAAGTCATTTCTGTGCCTGAAATTGGTCAAAATTGAAGATTTTGAGTAAGCAAAACTCTGTAAAAATGGCAATTTTGGTCACTGTGAGGGTTTAAAAAGTGGTTATTCAACATGAGGCCCGATCCAAATGACATTTTGAATCATTTTTGGTAGAGTCCAAAAAATCAATTTTCTGATGAAAAACGATGACCCCGGACCAGTCGAACGTTGAAAAAATGGTCAATATTGATGAAATTTTAACATTTAATCTTTTGACTTTAAATGATGGTTGGATGTGAGTTATTACTTTTTCAACTAAAATAAGTGTGTTTAAAGTCATTTCTGTGCCTGAAATTGGTCAAATTGAAGATTTTGAGTAAGCAAAACTCTGTAAAAATGGCATTTTGGTCACTGTGAGGGTTTAAAAAGTGGTTATTCAACATGAGGCCCGATCCAAATGACAATTTTGAATCATTTTTGGTAGAGTCCAAAAAATCAATTTTCTGATGAAAAATGATGACCCCGGACCAGTCGAACGTTCAAAAAATGGTCAATATTGATGAAATTTTAACATTTAATCTTTTGACTTTAAATGACGGTTGGATGTGAGTTATTACTTTTTCAACTAAAATAAGTGTGTTTAAAGTCGTTTCTGTGCCTGAAATTGGTCAAAATTGAAGATTTTGAGTAAGCAAAACTCTGTAAAAATGGCAGTTTTGGTCACTGTGAGGGTTTAAAAAGTGGTTATTCAACATGAGGCCTGATCCAAATGACATTTTGAATCATTTTTGGTAGAGTCCAAAAAATCCATTTTCTGATGAAAAACGATGACCCCGGACCAGTCGAACGTTGAAAAAATGGTCAATATTGATGAAATTTTAACATTTAATCTTTTGACTTTAAATGACGGTTGGATGTCAGTTATTACTTTTTCAACTAAAATAAGTGTGTTTAAAGTCATTTCTGTGCCTGAAATTGGTCAAAATTGAAGATTTTGAGTAAGCAAAACTCTGTAAAAATTGCAGTTTTGGTCACTGTGAGGGTTTAAAAAGTGGTTATTCAACATGAGGCCCGATCCAAATGACATTTTGAATCATTTTTGGTAGAGTCCAAAAAATCAATTTTCTGATGAAAAACGATGACCCCGGACCAGTCGAACGTTGAAAAAATGGTCAATATTGATGAAATTTTAACATTTAATCTTTTGACTTTAAATGACGGTTGGATGTGAGTTATTACTTTTTCAACTAAAATAAGTGTGTTTAAAGTCATTTCTGTGCCTGAAATTGGTCAAAATTGAAGATTTTGAGTAAGCAAAACTCTGTAAAAATGGCAGCTTTGGTCACTGTGAGGGTTTAAAAAGTGGTTATTCAACATGAGGCCTGATCCAAATGACATTTTGAATCATTTTTGGTAGAGTCCAAAAAATCAATTTTCTGATGAAAAGCGATGACCCCGGACCAGTCGAACGTTGAAAAAATGGTCAATATTGATGAAATTTTAACATTTAATCTTTTGACTTTAAATGACGGTTGGATGTGAGTTATTACTTTTTCAACTAAAATAAGTGTGTTTAAAGTCATTTCTGTGCCTGAAATTGGTCAAAATTGAAGATTTTGAGTAAGCAAAACTCTGTAAAAATGGCAGTTTTGGTCACTGTGAGGGTTTAAAAAGTGGTTATTCAACATGAGGCCTGATCCAAATGACATTTTGAATCATTTTTGGTAGAGTCCAAAAAATCCATTTTCTGATGAAAAACGATGACCCCGGACCAGTCGAACGTTGAAAAAATGGTCAATATTGATGAAATTTTAACATTTAATCTTTTGACTTTAAATGACGGTTGGATGTCAGTTATTACTTTTTCAACTAAAATAAGTGTGTTTAAAGTCATTTCTGTGCCTGAAATTGGTCAAAATTGAAGATTTTGAGTAAGCAAAACTCTGTAAAAATGGCAGTTTTGGTCACTGTGAGGGTTTAAAACGTGGTTATTCAACATGAGGCCCGATCCAAATGACATTTTGAATCATTTTTGGTAGAGTCCAAAAAATCCATTTTCTGATGAAAAACAATGACCCCGGACCAGTCGAACGTTGAAAAAATGGTCAATATTGATGAAATTTTAACATTTAATCTTTTGACTTTAAATGACGGTTGGATGTGAGTTATTACTTTTTCAACTAAAATAAGTGTGTTTAAAGTCATTTCTGTGCCTGAAATAGGTCAAAATTGAAGATTTTGAGTAAGCAAAACTCTGTAAAAATGGCAATTTTGGTCACTGTGAGGGTTTAAAAAGTGGTTATTCAACATGAGGCCCGATCCAAATGACATTTTGAATCATTTTTGGTAGAGTCCAAAAAATCCATTTTCTGATGAAAAACGATGACCCCGGACCAGTCGAACGTTGAAAAAATGGTCAATATTGATGAAATTTTAACATTTAATCTTTTGACTTTAAATGACGGTTGGATGTGAGTTATTACTTTTTCAACTAAAATAAGTGTGTTTAAAGTCATTTCTGTGCCTGAAATAGGTCAAAATTGAAGATTTTGAGTAAGCAAAACTCTGTAAAAATGGCAATTTTGGTCACTGTGAGGGTTTAAAAAGTGGTTATTCAACATGAGGCCCGATCCAAATGACATTTTGAATCATTTTTGGTAGAGTCCAAAAAATCCATTTTCTGATGAAAAACGATGACCCCGGACCAGTCGAACGTTGAAAAAATGGTCAATATTGATGAAATTTTAACATTTAATCTTTTGACTTTAAATGACGGTTGGATGTGAGTTATTACTTTTTCAACTAAAATAAGTGTGTTTAAAGTCATTTCTGTGCCTGAAATTGGTCAAAATTGAAGATTTTGAGTAAGCAAAACTCTGTAAAAATGGCAATTTTGGTCACTGTGAGGGTTTAAAAAGTGGTTATTCAACATGAGGCCCGATCCAAATGACATTTTGAATCATTTTTGGTAGAGTCCAAAAAATCAATTTTCTGATGAAAAACGATGACCCCGGACCAGTCGAACGTTGAAAAAATGGTCAATATTGATGAAATTTTAACATTTAATCTTTTGACTTTAAATGATGGTTGGATGTGAGTTATTACTTTTTCAACTAAAATAAGTGTGTTTAAAGTCATTTCTGTGCCTGAAATTGGTCAAATTGAAGATTTTGAGTAAGCAAAACTCTGTAAAAATGGCAGTTTTGGTCACTGTGAGGGTTTAAAAAGTGGTTATTCAACATGAGGCCTGATCCAAATGACATTTTGAATCATTTTTGGTAGAGTCCAAAAAATCAATTTTCTGATGAAAAACGATAACCCCGGACCAGTCGAACGTTGAAAAAATGGTCAATATTGATGAAATTTTAACATTTAATCTTTTGACTTTAAATGACGGTTGGATGTCAGTTATTACTTTTTCAACTAAAATAAGTGTGTTTAAAGTCATTTCTGTGCCTGAAATTGGTCAAAATTGAAGATTTTGAGTAAGCAAAACTCTGTAAAAATGGCAATTTTGGTCACTGTGAGGGTTTAAAAAGTGGTTATTCAACATGAGGCCCGATCCAAATGACATTTTGAATCATTTTTGGTAGAGTCCAAAAAATCCATTTTCTGATGAAAAACGATGACCCCGGACCAGTCGAACGTTGAAAAAATGGTCAATATTGATGAAATTTTAACATTTAATCTTTTGACTTTAAATGACGGTTGGATGTGAGTTATTACTTTTTCAACTAAAATAAGTGTGTTTAAAGTCATTTCTGTGCCTGAAATTGGTCAAAATTGAAGATTTTGAGTAAGCAAAACTCTGTAAAAATGGCAATTTTGGTCACTGTGAGGGTTTAAAAAGTGGTTATTCAACATGAGGCCCGATCCAAATGACATTTTGAATCATTTTTGGTAGAGTCCAAAAAATCAATTTTCTGATGAAAAACGATGACCCCGGACCAGTCGAACGTTGAAAAAATGGTCAATATTGATGAAATTTTAACATTTAATCTTTTGACTTTAAATGATGGTTGGATGTGAGTTATTACTTTTTCAACTAAAATAAGTGTGTTTAAAGTCATTTCTGTGCCTGAAATTGGTCAAATTGAAGATTTTGAGTAAGCAAAACTCTGTAAAAATGGCATTTTGGTCACTGTGAGGGTTTAAAAAGTGGTTATTCAACATGAGGCCCGATCCAAATGACAATTTTGAATCATTTTTGGTAGAGTCCAAAAAATCAATTTTCTGATGAAAAATGATGACCCCGGACCAGTCGAACGTTCAAAAAATGGTCAATATTGATGAAATTTTAACATTTAATCTTTTGACTTTAAATGACGGTTGGATGTGAGTTATTACTTTTTCAACTAAAATAAGTGTATTTAAAGTCATTTCTGTGCCTGAAATTGGTCAAAATTGAAGATTTTGAGTAAGCAAAACTCTGTAAAAATGGCAATTTTGGTCACTGTGAGGGTTTAAAAAGTGGTTATTCAACATGAGGCCCGATCCAAATGACATTTTGAATCATTTTTGGTAGAGTCCAAAAAATCCATTTTCTGATGAAAAACGATGACCCCGGACCAGTCGAACGTTGAAAAAATGGTCAATATTGATGAAATTTTAACATTTAATCTTTTGACTTTAAATGACGGTTGGATGTGAGTTATTACTTTTTCAACTAAAATAAGTGTGTTTAAAGTCATTTCTGTGCCTGAAATTGGTCAAAATTGAAGATTTTGAGTAAGCAAAACTCTGTAAAAATGGCAATTTTGGTCACTGTGAGGGTTTAAAAAGTGGTTATTCAACATGAGGCCCGATCCAAATGACATTTTGAATCATTTTTGGTAGAGTCCAAAAAATCAATTTTCTGATGAAAAACGATGACCCCGGACCAGTCGAACGTTGAAAAAATGGTCAATATTGATGAAATTTTAATATTTAATCTTTTGACTTTAAATGACGGTTGGATGTGAGTTATTACTTTTTCAACTAAAATAAGTGTGTTTAAAGTCATTTCTGTGCCTGAAATTGGTCAAAATTGAAGATTTTGAGTAAGCAAAACTCTGTAAAAATGGCAGTTTTGGTCACTGTGAGGGTTTAAAAAGTGGTTATCAACATGAGGCCCGATCCAAATGACATTTTGAATCATTTTTGGTAGAGTCCAAAAAATCAATTTTATGATGAAAAACGATGACCCCGGACCAGTCGAACGTTGAAAAAATGGTCAATATTGATGAAATTTTAACATTTAATCTTTTGACTTTAAATGACGGTTGGATGTGAGTTATTACTTTTTCAACTAAAATAAGTGTGTTTAAAGTCATTTCTGTGCCTGAAATTGGTCAAAATTGAAGATTTTGAGTAAGCAAAACTCTGTAAAAATGGCAATTTTGGTCACTGTGAGGGTTTAAAAAGTGGTTATTCAACATGAGGCCCGATCCAAATGACATTTTGAATCATTTTTGGTAGAGTCCAAAAAATTCATTTTCTGATGAAAAACGATGACCCCGGACCAGTCGAACGTTGAAAAAATGGTCAATATTGATGAAATTTTAATATTTAATCTTTTGACTTTAAATGACGGTTGGATGTGAGTTATTACTTTTTCAACTAAAATAAGTGTGTTTAAAGTCATTTCTGTGCCTGAAATTGGTCAAAATTGAAGATTTTGAGTAAGCAAAACTCAGTAAAAATGGCAGTTTTGGTCACTGTGAGGGTTTAAAAAGTGGTTATTCAACATGAGGCCCGATCCAAATGACATTTTGAATTATTTTTGGTAGAGTCCAAAAAATCAATTTTCTGATGAAAAACGATGACCCCGGACCAGTCGAACGTTGAAAAAATGGTCAATATTGATGAAATTTTAACATTTAATCTTTTGACTTTAAATGACGGTTGCATGTGAGTTATTACTTTTTCAACTAAAATAAGTGTGTTTAAAGTCATTTCTGTGCCTGAAATTGGTCAAAATTGAAGATTTTGAGTAAGCAAAACTCTGTAAAAATTGCAGTTTTGGTCACTGTGAGGGTTTAAAAAGTGGTTATCAACATGAGGCCCGATCCAAATGACATTTTGAATCATTTTTGGTAGAGTCCAAAAAATCAATTTTCTGATGAAAAACGATGACCCCGGACCAGTCGAACGTTGAAAAAATGGTCAATATTGATGAAATTTTAACATTTAATCTTTTGACTTTAAATGACGGTTGGATGTGAGTTATTACTTTTTCAACTAAAATGAGTGTGTTTAAAGTCATTTCTGTGCCTGAAATGGTCAAAATTGAAGATTTTGAATAAGCAAAACTCTGTAAAAATGGCAATTTTGGTCACTGTGAGGGTTTAAAAAGTGGTTATTCAACATGAGGCCCGATCCAAATGACATTTTGAATCATTTTTGGTAGAGTCCAAAAAATCAATTTTCTGATGAAAAACGGTGACCCCGGACCAGTCGAACGTTGAAAAAATGGTCAATATTGATGAAATTTTAATATTTAATCTTTTCACTTTAAATGACGGTTGGATGTGAGTTATTACTTTTTCAACTAAAATAAGTGTGTTTAAAGTCATTTCTGTGCCTGAAATTGGTCAAATTGAAGATTTTGAGTAAGCAAAACTCTGTAAAAATGGCAATTTTGGTCACTGTGAGGGTTTAAAAAGTGGTTATTCAACATGAGGCCCGATCCAAATGACATTTTGAATCATTTTTGGTAGAGTCCAAAAAATCAATTTTCTGATGAAAAACGATGACCCCGGACCAGTCGAACGTTCAAAAAATGGTCAATATTGATGAAATTTTAACATTTAATCTTTTGACTTTAAATGACGGTTGGATGTCAGTTATTACTTTTTCAACTAAAATAAGTGTGTTTAAAGTCATTTCTGTGCCTGAAATTGGTCAAAATTGAAGATTTTGAGTAAGCAAAACTCTGTAAAATGGCAATTTTGGTCACTGTGAGGGTTTAAAAAGTGGTTATTCAACATGAGGCCCGATCCAAATGACATTTTGAATCATTTTTGGTAGAGTCCAAAAAATCAATTTTCTGATGAAAAACGATGACCCCGGACCAGTCGAACGTTGAAAAAATGGTCAATATTGATGAAATTTTAATATTTAATCTTTTCACTTTAAATGACGGTTGGATGTGAGTTATTACTTTTTCAACTAAAATAAGTGTGTTTAAAGTCATTTCTGTGCCTGAAATTGGTCAAATTGAAGATTTTGAGTAAGCAAAACTCTGTAAAAATGGCAGCTTTGGTCACTGTGAGGGTTTAAAAAGTGGTTATTCAACATGAGGCCTGATCCAAATGACATTTTGAATCATTTTTGGTAGAGTCCAAAAAATCCATTTTCTGATGAAAAACGATGACCCCGGACCAGTCGAACGTTGAAAAAATGGTCAATATTGATGAAATTTTAACATTTAATCTTTTGACTTTAAATGACGGTTGGATGTCAGTTATTACTTTTTCAACTAAAATAAGTGTGTTTAAAGTCATTTCTGTGCCTGAAATTGGTCAAAATTGAAGATTTTGAGTAAGCAAAACTCTGTAAAAATTGCAGTTTTGGTCACTGTGAGGGTTTAAAAAGTGGTTATTCAACATGAGGCCCGATCCAAATGACATTTTGAATCATTTTTGGTAGAGTCCAAAAAATCAATTTTCTGATGAAAAACGATGACCCCGGACCAGTCGAACGTTGAAAAAATGGTCAATATTGATGAAATTTTAACATTTAATCTTTTGACTTTAAATGACGGTTGGATGTGAGTTATTACTTTTTCAACTAAAATAAGTGTGTTTAAAGTCATTTCTGTGCCTGAAATTGGTCAAAATTGAAGATTTTGAGTAAGCAAAACTCTGTAAAAATGGCAGCTTTGGTCACTGTGAGGGTTTAAAAAGTGGTTATTCAACATGAGGCCTGATCCAAATGACATTTTGAATCATTTTTGGTAGAGTCCAAAAAATCAATTTTCTGATGAAAAGCGATGACCCCGGACCAGTCGAACGTTGAAAAAATGGTCAATATTGATGAAATTTTAACATTTAATCTTTTGACTTTAAATGACGGTTGGATGTGAGTTATTACTTTTTCAACTAAAATAAGTGTGTTTAAAGTCATTTCTGTGCCTGAAATTGGTCAAAATTGAAGATTTTGAGTAAGCAAAACTCTGTAAAAATGGCAGTTTTGGTCACTGTGAGGGTTTAAAAAGTGGTTATTCAACATGAGGCCTGATCCAAATGACATTTTGAATCATTTTTGGTAGAGTCCAAAAAATCCATTTTCTGATGAAAAACGATGACCCCGGACCAGTCGAACGTTGAAAAAATGGTCAATATTGATGAAATTTTAATATTTAATCTTTTGACTTTAAATGACGGTTGGATGTGAGTTATTACTTTTTCAACTAAAATAAGTGTGTTTAAAGTCATTTCTGTGCCTGAAATTGGTCAAAATTGAAGATTTTGAGTAAGCAAAACTCAGTAAAAATGGCAGTTTTGGTCACTGTGAGGGTTTAAAAAGTGGTTATTCAACATGAGGCCCGATCCAAATGACATTTTGAATTATTTTTGGTAGAGTCCAAAAAATCAATTTTCTGATGAAAAACGATGACCCCGGACCAGTCGAACGTTGAAAAAATGGTCAATATTGATGAAATTTTAACATTTAATCTTTTGACTTTAAATGACGGTTGCATGTGAGTTATTACTTTTTCAACTAAAATAAGTGTGTTTAAAGTCATTTCTGTGCCTGAAATTGGTCAAAATTGAAGATTTTGAGTAAGCAAAACTCTGTAAAAATTGCAGTTTTGGTCACTGTGAGGGTTTAAAAAGTGGTTATCAACATGAGGCCCGATCCAAATGACAATTTTGAATCATTTTTGGTAGAGTCCAAAAAATCAATTTTCTGATGAAAAACGATGACCCCGGACCAGTCGAACGTTGAAAAAATGGTCAATATTGATGAAATTTTAACATTTAATCTTTTGACTTTAAATGACGGTTGGATGTGAGTTATTACTTTTTCAACTAAAATGAGTGTGTTTAAAGTCATTTCTGTGCCTGAAATGGTCAAAATTGAAGATTTTGAGTAAGCAAAACTCTGTAAAAATGGCAATTTTGGTCACTGTGAGGGTTTAAAAAGTGGTTATTCAACATGAGGCCCGATCCAAATGACATTTTGAATCATTTTTGGTAGAGTCCAAAAAATCAATTTTCTGATGAAAAACGGTGACCCCGGACCAGTCGAACGTTGAAAAAATGGTCAATATTGATGAAATTTTAATATTTAATCTTTTCACTTTAAATGACGGTTGGATGTGAGTTATTACTTTTTCAACTAAAATAAGTGTGTTTAAAGTCATTTCTGTGCCTGAAATTGGTCAAATTGAAGATTTTGAGTAAGCAAAACTCTGTAAAAATGGCAATTTTGGTCACTGTGAGGGTTTAAAAAGTGGTTATTCAACATGAGGCCCGATCCAAATGACATTTTGAATCATTTTTGGTAGAGTCCAAAAAATCAATTTTCTGATGAAAAACGATGACCCCGGACCAGTCGAACGTTCAAAAAATGGTCAATATTGATGAAATTTTAACATTTAATCTTTTGACTTTAAATGACGGTTGGATGTCAGTTATTACTTTTTCAACTAAAATAAGTGTGTTTAAAGTCATTTCTGTGCCTGAAATTGGTCAAAATTGAAGATTTTGAGTAAGCAAAACTCTGTAAAATGGCAATTTTGGTCACTGTGAGGGTTTAAAAAGTGGTTATTCAACATGAGGCCCGATCCAAATGACATTTTGAATCATTTTTGGTAGAGTCCAAAAAATCAATTTTCTGATGAAAAACGATGACCCCGGACCAGTCGAACGTTGAAAAAATGGTCAATATTGATGAAATTTTAATATTTAATCTTTTCACTTTAAATGACGGTTGGATGTGAGTTATTACTTTTTCAACTAAAATAAGTTTGTTTAAAGTCATTTCTGTGCCTGAAATTGGTCAAAATTGAAGATTTTGAGTAAGCAAAACTCTGTAAAAATGGCAATTTTGGTCACTGTGAGGGTTTAAAAAGTGGTTATTCAACATGAGGCCCGATCCAAATGACATTTTGAATCATTTTTGGTAGAGTCCAAAAAATCCATTTTCTGATGAAAAACGATGACCCCGGACCAGTCGAACGTTGAAAAAATTGTCAATATTGATGAAATTTTAACATTTAATCTTTTGACTTTAAATGACGGTTGGATGTGAGTTATTACTTTTTCAACTAAAATGAGTGTATTTAAAGTCATTTCTGTGCCTGAAATTGGTCAAAATTGAAGATTTTGAGTAAGCAAAACTCTGTAAAAATGGCAATTTTGGTCACTGTGAGGGTTTAAAAAGTGGTTATTCAACATGAGGCCCGATCCAAATGACATTTTGAATCATTTTTGGTAGAGTCCAAAAAATCAATTTTCTGATGAAAAACGATGACCCCGGACCAGTCGAACGTTGAAAAAATGGTCAATATTGATGAAATTTTAACATTTAATCTTTTGACTTTAAATGACGGTTGGATGTGAGTTATTACTTTTTCAACTAAAATAAGTGTGTTTAAAGTCATTTCTGTGCCTGAAATTGGTCAAAATTGAAGATTTTGAGTAAGCAAAACTCTGTAAAAATGGCAATTTTGGTCACTGTGAGGGTTTAAAAAGTGGTTATTCAACATGAGGCCCGATCCAAATGACATTTTGAATCATTTTTGGTAGAGTACAAAAAATCAATTTTCTGATGAAAAACGATGACCCCGGACCAGTCGAACGTTGAAAAAATGGTCAATATTGATGAAATTTTAATATTTAATCTTTTGACTTCAAATGACGGTTGGATGTGAGTTATTACTTTTTCAACTAAAATAAGTGTGTTTAAAGTCATTTCTGTGCCTGAAATTGGTCAAAATTGAAGATTTTGAGTAAGCAAAACTCTGTAAAAATTGCAGTTTTGGTCACTGTGAGGGTTTAAAAAGTGGTTATTCAACATGAGGCCCGATCCAAATGACATTTTGAATCATTTTTGGTAGAGTCCAAAAAATCAATTTTCTGATGAAAAACGATGACCCCGGACCAGTCGAACGTTGAAAAAATGGTCAATATTGATGAAATTTTAACATTTAATCTTTTGACTTTAAATGACGGTTGGATGTGAGTTATTACTTTTTCAACTAAAATAAGTGTGTTTAAAGTCATTTCTGTGCCTGAAATTGGTCAAAATTGAAGATTTTGAGTAAGCAAAACTCTGTAAAAATGGCAGCTTTGGTCACTGTGAGGGTTTAAAAAGTGGTTATTCAACATGAGGCCTGATCCAAATGACATTTTGAATCATTTTTGGTAGAGTCCAAAAAATCAATTTTCTGATGAAAAACGATGACCCCGGACAAGTCGAACGTTGAAAAAATGGTCAATATTGATGAAATTTTAACATTTAATCTTTTGACTTTAAATGACGGTTGGATGTGAGTTATTACTTTTTCAACTAAAATAAGTGTGTTTAAAGTCATTTCTGTGCCTGAAATTGGTCAAAATGGAAGATTTTGAGTAAGCAAAACTCTGTAAAAATGGCAGTTTTGGTCACTGTGAGGGTTTAAAAAGTGGTTATTCAACATGAGGCCTGATCCAAATGACATTTTGAATCATTTTTGGTAGAGTCCAAAAAATCCATTTTCTGATGAAAAACGATGACCCCGGACCAGTCGAACGTTGAAAAAATGGTCAATATTGATGAAATTTTAACATTTAATCTTTTGACTTTAAATGACGGTTGGATGTCAGTTATTACTTTTTCAACTAAAATAAGTGTGTTTAAAGTCATTTCTGTGCCTGAAATTGGTCAAAATTGAAGATTTTGAGTAAGCAAAACTCTGTAAAAATTGCAGTTTTGGTCACTGTGAGGGTTTAAAAAGTGGTTATTCAACATGAGGCCCGATCCAAATGACATTTTGAATCATTTTTGGTAGAGTCCAAAAAATCAATTTTCTGATGAAAAACGATGACCCCGGACCAGTCGAACGTTGAAAAAATGGTCAATATTGATGAAATTTTAACATTTAATCTTTTGACTTTAAATGACGGTTGGATGTCAGTTATTACTTTTTCAACTAAAATAAGTGTGTTTAAAGTCATTTCTGTGCCTGAAATTGGTCAAAATTGAAGATTTTGAGTAAGCAAAACTCTGTAAAAATGGCAGCTTTGGTCACTGTGAGGGTTTAAAAAGTGGTTATTCAACATGAGGCCTGATCCAAATGACATTTTGAATCATTTTTGGTAGAGTCCAAAAAATCAATTTTCTGATGAAAAGCGATGACCCCGGACCAGTCGAACGTTGAAAAAATGGTCAATATTGATGAAATTTTAACATTTAATCTTTTGACTTTAAATGACGGTTGGATGTGAGTTATTACTTTTTCAACTAAAATAAGTGTGTTTAAAGTCATTTCTGTGCCTGAAATTGGTCAAAATTGAAGATTTTGAGTAAGCAAAACTCTGTAAAAATGGCAGTTTTGGTCACTGTGAGGGTTTAAAAAGTGGTTATTCAACATGAGGCCTGATCCAAATGACATTTTGAATCATTTTTGGTAGAGTCCAAAAAATCCATTTTCTGATGAAAAACGATGACCCCGGACCAGTCGAACGTTGAAAAAATGGTCAATATTGATGAAATTTTAACATTTAATCTTTTGACTTTAAATGACGGTTGGATGTCAGTTATTACTTTTTCAACTAAAATAAGTGTGTTTAAAGTCATTTCTGTGCCTGAAATTGGTCAAAATTGAAGATTTTGAGTAAGCAAAACTCTGTAAAAATGGCAGTTTTGGTCACTGTGAGGGTTTAAAACGTGGTTATTCAACATGAGGCCCGATCCAAATGACATTTTGAATCATTTTTGGTAGAGTCCAAAAAATCAATTTTCTGATGAAAAACAATGACCCCGGACCAGTCGAACGTTGAAAAAATGGTCAATATTGATGAAATTTTAACATTTAATCTTTTGACTTTAAATGACGGTTGGATGTGAGTTATTACTTTTTCAACTAAAATAAGTGTGTTTAAAGTCATTTCTGTGCCTGAAATAGGTCAAAATTGAAGATTTTGAGTAAGCAAAACTCTGTAAAAATGGCAGTTTTGGTCACTGTGAGGGTTTAAAAAGTGGTTATTCAACATGAGGCCTGATCCAAATGACATTTTGAATCATTTTTGGTAGAGTCCAAAAAATCAATTTTCTGATGAAAAACGATAACCCCGGACCAGTCGAACATTGAAAAAATGGTCAATATTGATGAAATTTTAACATTTAATCTTTTGACTTTAAATGACGGTTGGATGTCAGTTATTACTTTTTCAACTAAAATAAGTGTGTTTAAAGTCATTTCTGTGCCTGAAATTGGTCAAAATTGAAGATTTTGAGTAAGCAAAACTCTGTAAAAATGGCAATTTTGGTCACTGTGAGGGTTTAAAAAGTGGTTATTCAACATGAGGCCCGATCCAAATGACATTTTGAATCATTTTTGGTAGAGTCCAAAAAATCAATTTTCTGATGAAAAACGATGACCCCGGACCAGTCGAACGTTGAAAAAATGGTCAATATTGATGAAATTTTAACATTTAATCTTTTGACTTTAAATGACGGTTGGATGTCAGTTATTACTTTTTCAACTAAAATAAGTGTGTTTAAAGTCATCTCTGTGCCTGAAATTGGTCAAAATTGAAGATTTTGAGTAAGCAAAACTCTGTAAAAATGGCAATTTTGGTCACTGTGAGGGTTTAAAAAGTGGTTATTCAACATGAGGCCCGATCCAAATGACATTTTGAATCATTTTTGGTAGAGTCCAAAAAATCAATTTTCTGATGAAAAACGATGACCCCGGACCAGTCGAACGTTGAAAAAATGGTCAATATTGATGAAATTTTAACATTTAATCTTTTGACTTTAAATGACGGTTGGATGTGAGTTATTACTTTTTCAACTAAAATAAGTGTGTTTAAAGTCATTTCTGTGCCTGAAATTGGTCAAAATTGAAGATTTTGAGTAAGCAAAACTCTGTAAAAATGGCAATTTTGGTCACTGTGAGGGTTTAAAAAGTGGTTATTCAACATGAGGCCCGATCCAAATGACATTTTGAATCATTTTTGGTAGAGTCCAAAAAATCAATTTTCTGATGAAAAACGATGACCCCGGACCAGTCGAACGTTGAAAAAATGGTCAATATTGATGAAATTTTAACATTTAATCTTTTGACTTTAAATGATGGTTGGATGTGAGTTATTACTTTTTCAACTAAAATAAGTGTGTTTAAAGTCATTTCTGTGCCTGAAATTGGTCAAATTGAAGATTTTGAGTAAGCAAAACTCTGTAAAAATGGCATTTTGGTCACTGTGAGGGTTTAAAAAGTGGTTATTCAACATGAGGCCCGATCCAAATGACAATTTTGAATCATTTTTGGTAGAGTCCAAAAAATCAATTTTCTGATGAAAAATGATGACCCCGGACCAGTCGAACGTTCAAAAAATGGTCAATATTGATGAAATTTTAACATTTAATCTTTTGACTTTAAATGACGGTTGGATGTGAGTTATTACTTTTTCAACTAAAATAAGTGTATTTAAAGTCATTTCTGTGCCTGAAATTGGTCAAAATTGAAGATTTTGAGTAAGCAAAACTCTGTAAAAATGGCAATTTTGGTCACTGTGAGGGTTTAAAAAGTGGTTATTCAACATGAGGCCCGATCCAAATGACATTTTGAATCATTTTTGGTAGAGTCCCAAAAATCCATTTTCTGATGAAAAACGATGACCCCGGACCAGTCGAACGTTGAAAAAATGGTCAATATTGATGAAATTTTAACATTTAATCTTTTGACTTTAAATGACGGTTGGATGTGAGTTATTACTTTTTCAACTAAAATAAGTGTGTTTAAAGTCATTTCTGTGCCTGAAATTGGTCAAAATTGAAGATTTTGAGTAAGCAAAACTCTGTAAAAATGGCAATTTTGGTCACTGTGAGGGTTTAAAAAGTGGTTATTCAACATGAGGCCCGATCCAAATGACATTTTGAATCATTTTTGGTAGAGTCCAAAAAATCAATTTTCTGATGAAAAACGATGACCCCGGACCAGTCGAACGTTGAAAAAATGGTCAATATTGATGAAATTTTAATATTTAATCTTTTGACTTTAAATGACGGTTGGATGTGAGTTATTACTTTTTCAACTAAAATAAGTGTGTTTAAAGTCATTTCTGTGCCTGAAATTGGTCAAAATTGAAGATTTTGAGTAAGCAAAACTCTGTAAAAATGGCAGTTTTGGTCACTGTGAGGGTTTAAAAAGTGGTTATCAACATGAGGCCCGATCCAAATGACATTTTGAATCATTTTTGGTAGAGTCCAAAAAATCAATTTTCTGATGAAAAACGATGACCCCGGACCAGTCGAACGTTGAAAAAATGGTCAATATTGATGAAATTTTAACATTTAATCTTTTGACTTTAAATGACGGTTGGATGTGAGTTATTACTTTTTCAACTAAAATAAGTGTGTTTAAAGTCATTTCTGTGCCTGAAATTGGTCAAAATTGAAGATTTTGAGTAAGCAAAACTCTGTAAAAATGGCAATTTTGGTCACTGTGAGGGTTTAAAAAGTGGTTATTCAACATGAGGCCCGATCCAAATGACATTTTGAATCATTTTTGGTAGAGTCCAAAAAATTCATTTTCTGATGAAAAACGATGACCCCGGACCAGTCGAACGTTGAAAAAATGGTCAATATTGATGAAATTTTAATATTTAATCTTTTGACTTTAAATGACGGTTGGATGTGAGTTATTACTTTTTCAACTAAAATAAGTGTGTTTAAAGTCATTTCTGTGCCTGAAATTGGTCAAAATTGAAGATTTTGAGTAAGCAAAACTCTGTAAAAATGGCAATTTTGGTCACTGTGAGGGTTTAAAAAGTGGTTATTCAACATGAGGCCCGATCCAAATGACATTTTGAATCATTTTTGGTAGAGTCCAAAAAATCAATTTTCTGATGAAAAACGATGACCCCGGACCAGTCGAACGTTGAAAAAATGGTCAATATTGATGAAATTTTAATATTTAATCTTTTGACTTTAAATGACGGTTGGATGTGAGTTATTACTTTTTCAACTAAAATAAGTGTGTTTAAAGTCATTTCTGTGCCTGAAATTGGTCAAAATTGAAGATTTTGAGTAAGCAAAACTCTGTAAAAATGGCAATTTTGGTCACTGTGAGGGTTTAAAAAGTGGTTATTCAACATGAGGCCCGATCCAAATGACATTTTGAATCATTTTTGGTAGAGTCCAAAAAATCAATTTTCTGATGAAAAACGATGACCCCGGACCAGTCGAACGTTGAAAAAATGGTCAATATTGATGAAATTTTAATATTTAATCTTTTGACTTTAAATGACGGTTGGATGTGAGTTATTACTTTTTCAACTAAAATAAGTGTGTTTAAAGTCATTTCTGTGCCTGAAATTGGTCAAAATTGAAGATTTTGAGTAAGCAAAACTCTGTAAAAATGGCAGTTTTGGTCACTGTGAGGGTTTAAAAAGTGGTTATCAACATGAGGCCCGATCCAAATGACATTTTGAATCATTTTTGGTAGAGTCCAAAAAATCAATTTTCTGATGAAAAACGATGACCCCGGACCAGTCGAACGTTGAAAAAATGGTCAATATTGATGAAATTTTAACATTTAATCTTTTGACTTTAAATGACGGTTGGATGTGAGTTATTACTTTTTCAACTAAAATAAGTGTGTTTAAAGTCATTTCTGTGCCTGAAATTGGTCAAAATTGAAGATTTTGAGTAAGCAAAACTCTGTAAAAATGGCAATTTTGGTCACTGTGAGGGTTTAAAAAGTGGTTATTCAACATGAGGCCCGATCCAAATGACATTTTGAATCATTTTTGGTAGAGTCCAAAAAATTCATTTTCTGATGAAAAACGATGACCCCGGACCAGTCGAACGTTGAAAAAATGGTCAATATTGATTAAATTTTAATATTTAATCTTTTGACTTTAAATGACGGTTGGATGTGAGTTATTACTTTTTCAACTAAAATAAGTGTGTTTAAAGTCATTTCTGTGCCTGAAATTGGTCAAAATTGAAGATTTTGAGTAAGCAAAACTCAGTAAAAATGGCAGTTTTGGTCACTGTGAGGGTTTAAAAAGTGGTTATTCAACATGAGGCCCGATCCAAATGACATTTTGAATTATTTTTGGTAGAGTCCAAAAAATCAATTTTCTGATGAAAAACGATGACCCCGGACCAGTCGAACGTTGAAAAAATGGTCAATATTGATGAAATTTTAACATTTAATCTTTTGACTTTAAATGACGGTTGCATGTGAGTTATTACTTTTTCAACTAAAATAAGTGTGTTTAAAGTCATTTCTGTGCCTGAAATTGGTCAAAATTGAAGATTTTGAGTAAGCAAAACTCTGTAAAAATTGCAGTTTTGGTCACTGTGAGGGTTTAAAAAGTGGTTATCAACATGAGGCCCGATCCAAATGACATTTTGA